>NC_091470.1:110037214-110344714 GCF_036971445.1 Narcine bancroftii | reverse complement strand
AGTTATGCTTAGCCATGCAATCTGCAAATGTGAAGAGAGTCAAACAAGCTGGCATTACAGGTTCACAATCAGAAGAACACACAGGCAGCGGGCTGCTGGCGACTCGAGTTGAGGAACCCACACAGGCTGCAGGCGACTGTGGTCAAGGGACTCGCACTAGGCTGAGGACTGGCTGGAGGCAGTACCAGGTATCGGAACTGGGATGCAGGAGGGCACCAAGGGCATTGAAGACTTCCTGATCGTGTGAAAGGTTGGGACTTGGAGCTCAGGTTGCCGAAATGGACTGAAGTCCGTGTGATACGGAGGTTATGGGAGCACTGTAAGCAAATCCATGGACACTTAGTGACTCTGGGCGGACTCTCTTTTGCTTCTCTTTCTCTGAATGAAAGAGTTGCCAGACAATCTCTACCAATGGCGAATCTGTCTGCCTTGTGGAAGACTAAAGTGTATTTCATGGATTATTTCATCTGTTTTATTACATGACAATAAAGGAACCTTGAATCTTGAACCTTGAAGATACTGGGCTGGATGAGAGACTTTCCCAACATCCAAGAAGTAATTTATTTTGGGGGCAGCACAGATAGCGTGGTGGTTAGTGCAACGTTATTACAGCGCCAGCAACTGGAATTCAAATCCGGTGCTGTCTGTAAGGAATTTGTATGTTCTCCCCATATCTACGTGGGTTTCCTCCAAGTGCTCTGGTCAAAATGTACCGAGGGGTTGCAGGTCAATTGCTGTATTTGGGGAGCATAGGCTGATGGGCTGGAAGGGCCTGTTATGGTGCTGTGTGTCTAATCTAATCTATTATGAAATTGTATTGTAAACTATTGGAAGTGTTCAGTGTCCAAAGTTAGATCATCAGGTGCTGTCTTCGAGGAGTACATGTGTTCTCCCTATGATCAGCTGGGTTTCCCCTGTGTGATCTGGTTTCCTCCCATATATGCAGTCACTAGGGTTGGGGTCAACTGGTGCGGTAACTCAGGGTGTCACCCCCTTCCCCAATGGGCCTGGTGTAGAGTGTACCGAGCGTATAAGAAACAGGTGTGTGTTCCTTATATGTCCAGGGTGGCTCCACTCAAACTTCCTGCCTTTCCCTTCCCATGGTTGCTGCTGGGTTTCTCCAGCACTTTTGGCTTTTATGTTTTTCCTCTCTCACCCCAACTCTATGCTCCCTAGTTTTAGAATATCTGACCCTACCCTATGTCCCCTCGTAATTTTATAATTTGATGTACTTCACGAGGGCAATACTCAGTCTACTTCGCTCAAGAGAAAATAGTCCCAGTCAATCCAATCTCTCCTTATAACTCAACCACCTCCACCCCCACACCCCCAGTCCAGGCAACATCTTTTCTCATAAATGAACAAGATCATTTAAATAGCTCCTTTAGCCATAACATCTCACAACGCACCGATGAAGAACATAAGTTATAGGACAGGGGTAGACCATAAGCTTTGGAAGGGGTGCAGAGGAGATTTATCAGGATTGGAAAGTTTGTCTAATGAGGCAATGCTAGGATTTTTCTCTTTGGTGCAGAGAAGGATGAGAAGTGACAACAGAGGTCTACAAGATAATGAGAGGCATAATCTTTCCACTTAGTTTAGGAGAGATAAATGCAAGAGGATGTAGATTAAGGGTGAAAGGGGGAACATTGGGGGAAACCTCTTCACTCAGAGAAGTGGTGGGAGTGTGGGATAGGCTGCCATCTAATGTGATAAATGTGGGCTCTATGTTTTAAGCATAAATTGAATAGATACATGGATGGGAGAGGTCTGGAGGGATTATGGACTGGGTGCAGGCCAGTGGGACTAGCAGAATGATATTTCAGCACAGACTAGAAGGGCTGAATGGCCTCTTTTCTATCTAAGGCATAGATAGAGCGGACAGCCGGCACCCTTTTTCCTGGGGCGAGAGTAGCAAACATTTGAGGGCATCTGTACAGAGTGAGGGGAGGAAAGTTTAGGGGAGATGTCAGGGTTAGGTTTATTACACAGCGAATATAGGATGCCAGGGGTGATGGTGGAGGATGGTATAAGTGGGATAGGTACATGGATGGAAGAAAAATAGAGGGTTTATGAGGTAGGGGTTTTGCTTTCTGAGCAGGTTTATTTAGGTCAGCACAACATCGAGGGCCGAAGTGCACTGTTCTATAAAGTTCTGTGTTCTGTCAGGCTGGTCGAGCCTTCTCCGTCATTCTCATTTCTCATTGCAAGCCACAGAAAGGGACTTCAGATTGGTTTGCCAAAGCACATGGAGTATTTTAAAGGCTCCCTTAAAGGGAGAAACGTTGGTCGAGGAATACAGTGGTATTTGGGCCCATAATGTCAGGTGACACTCAAAGCAAATTTATTTAAAGCTTTTGCTACCATTGTTTATGCTCAAAAAAGACACATCTTACGATTATATTGGTTGGCATACCGATTGGCACCATGCCTTTACAGCACCAACAATCGGGACTGGACCAGGGTTCGAATCCTGCGCTGTCTATGAGGAGTTGTATGTTCTCCCTGTGTCTGCGTGGGTCTTCCCCAAAGACTCCGGTTTCCTCCCACTCTTCAAAGAACATACCAGGGATGTAGGTTAATGGGATGTAAATTGGACGGCACTGATTCATGGGCCAAAATGGACTGTTACCATGCAGTATGTCGACATTTTTAAAAATTAAATTTTAAAAATTGAAAAGTGTTATGAATTTTCCACCTTATCTTGATAGATCAGAGTCATTCATTCTCTGAAAAATTCTGAACAACAGTGGCAGATACAAGAAGCCTCTGTGCATTGCTGTTCCACAAAAAATTATCATTATTGATGAGAACTAATGCAAGGTTTAAATGTATTACTAAAGTTCTATTTTCACACTCAGGTTTTGGAGGAAAATGCTGGAGATCCCGTCAAGTCCAATATTATCAACCTTTCATCAAAGATATATTACAGTACAAACATTCCCAGTGTATATGTGGAAGTTAACTTCTTTTCCTTTTTTTTTACTGAAGCAACCTTGAATGTAATGGTCCACTTTGACAAGCACCTGGTATCAAAGACAAATGGCCATTCTTTATATAGAGCATTTTTTTTTCTTACCATTGTGTTATCCAAGGATCAAAACTGACCCAATCCTTGTTGTTCTAACATATAAAATATGGATCTTCAAGTGGTCAGAGAAAGGTATCCTGGATAACATATTCCCCTTTTACCCATATGTCCAAAATACACACATGTGATTATTATAATACCTAGTGTCGCCGAGAATGTTCTCCCAGAATCTCAGTGCGGCTTTCGCGCAAACAGAGGAACTACTGACATGGTCGTTGCCCTCAGACAGCTCCAAGAAAAATGCAGAGAACAAAACAAAGGACTCTACATCACCTTTGTTGACCTCACCAAAGCATTCGACACCGTGAGCAGGAAATGGCTTTGGCAAATACTAGAGCGCATCGGATGCCCCCCAAAGTTCCTCAATGTGGTTATCCAACTGCACGAAAACCAACAAGGTCGGGTCAGATACAGCAATGAGCTCTCTGAACCCTTCTTCATTAACAATGGCGTGAAGCAAGGCTGCGTTCTCGCACCAACCCTCTTTTCAATCTTCTTCAGCATCATGCTGAACCAAGCCATGAAAGACCTTAACAATGAAGACTCTGTTTACATCCGGTACCGCACAGATGGCAGTCTCTTCAATCTGAGGCGCCTGCAAGTTCAACCAAGACACAAGAGCAACTTGTCCATGAACTACTCTTTGCAGATGATGCCGCTTTAGTTGCCCATTCAGAGCCAGCTCTTCAGCGCTTGACGTCCTGTTTTGCGGAAACTGCGAAAATATTTGACCTGGAAGTCAGCCTGAAGAAGAATGAAGTCCTCCATCAGCCAGCTCCCCACCATGACTACCAGCCCCCCCACATCTCCATCGGGCACACAAAACTCAAAACGGTCAACCAGTTTACCTATCTCGGCTGCACCATTTCATCAGATGCAAGGATCAGCAACGAGATAGACAACAGACTCGCCAAGGCAAATAGCGCCTTTGGAACGCTACACAAAAGAGTCTGGAAAAACAACCAACTGAAAAACCTCACAAAGATAAGCGTATACAGAGCCATTGTCATACCCACACTCCTGTTTGGCTCCGAATCATGGGTCCTCTACCGGCATCACCTACTGCTCCTAGAACGCTTCCACCAGCGTTGTCTCCGCTCCATCCTCAACATTCATTGGAGCGACTTCATCCCTAACATCGAAGTACTCGAGATGGCAGAGGCCGACAGCATCGAATCCACGCTGCTGAAGATCCAACTGCATTGGATAGGTCACGTCTCCAGAATGGAGGACCATCGCCTTCCCAAGATCGTGTTATATGGCGAGCTCTCCACTGGCCACCGTGACAGAGGTGCACCAAAGAAGAGGTACAAGGACTGCCTAAAGAAATCTCTTGGTGCCTGCCACATTGACCATCGCCAGTGGGCTGATATCGCCTCAAACCGTGCATCTTGGCGCCTCACAGTTCGGCGGGCAGCAACCTCCTTTGAAGAAGACCGCAGAGCCCACCTCACTGACAAAAGACAAAGGAGGAAAAACTCAACACCCAACCCCATCCAACCAATTTTCCCCTGCAACCGCTGCAACCGTGTCTGCCTGTCCCGCACCGGTCTTGTCAGCCACAAATGAGCCTGCAGCTGACGTGGACATTTTACCCCCTCCATAAAACTTCGTCCGCGAAGCCAAGCCAAAGAAGATTAGTCCACAGACCATAAGAGTGTCAGAGAGGATCACTGGGGTCTCCTTCCTCCTCCTTCCCCCACCATGGACATTATTTATCGGTATCGTTGGGCATGCAAAGTTACTGAGGACCCCCTCCACCTTTACACACAGCATTTTTCAGCTGCTCCCCTTGGAAGAGAGAGACAGGAGTGTCAGGGCCAGCACCACCAGGCTGAGGATCAGCTTCTTCCTACGGGCAGTGAGAATGCTGAACGACCAAAGGAACGGCTCACACTCACCATCTGAGAGTCTCATAGTCATGAAACATTTTATTTATTTATTTGTAAATATGAATATTTAGTAGCAAACATCTGCATATGTACTGTTTAAATTAATTTTTTTAAATTAAATTTTAATTATTAAAAAAAATTAGACATGCAGCATGGTAATAGCCCATTTTGGCCCACGAGCCCGTGCTGCTCAATTACACCCAATTAACCAACAACTGCAGTACGTTTTGAATGGAGGGAGGAAACAGGAGCCTCTGGGTAAAACCGATGCAGACATGGGGAGAACGTACAAACTCCACACAGAAAGCGCTGGATTCGAGCCCCAGAACTGATCACTGACGCCGTAACAGCGTTGCACTAATGGCTACACTGACCGTGCCACGATGTTTGTCTGTAGGTGTGTTATGTCTGGTTGTGTGTCTGCATGTTTTGCGCCAAGGACCAAAGATCACTGTTTCGTCAGGTTATACTTGTACAATCAGATGATGATAAACTTGATATGTTTGTGTTTGTATATGTGAATGCAACATGATCTGGGGAAGTACTGTTTGGCCTGGTTGTTGATTCACAGTCAAATGACAATAAATGAGCTGAAAGCCAAAATATATCTCCATCACAAGCTAAACTAAAATTAGCCATTAACAGGGATGGCACAGTAAGCGTAGTGGTTAGAGGTTACACAGCGCCACCAACCTGTGTTCGTATCTGGAGCTGTCTACAAGGAGTTTTATGCTCTCCCACTGTCTGCGTGGGTTTCCTCTCGGTGCTTTGATTTCCTCCCAACATCGTATGGAGGTTGTAGTGGGTGTATTTTGGCGGAATGGGCTCATGGGCCAGAAGGGCTTGCTGCATTTCTAATTTAAAAAGAACCTGATGTTGGTTTGTTTTGAAGGGCACTTTCTTGAGCCTATCTCACCATCCAACAATGGATAGTCAAGTACAAAGCTTACACCAGATCATATGAGAGATCTGCAGTGTGTCTGAACTGCAGATAGGCAGCATTCTTCCCTGACACATCAAGTGCTGTATCCACAGAAAATTACATTTAAAGTGCTACCACAGACCCAGTAAGTC
Source organism: Narcine bancroftii (assembly GCF_036971445.1). Classification (NCBI taxonomy): domain Eukaryota; kingdom Metazoa; phylum Chordata; class Chondrichthyes; order Torpediniformes; family Narcinidae; genus Narcine; species Narcine bancroftii. The sequence goes on along the minus strand of NC_091470.1, from coordinate 110,338,657 downwards.
AAGAGCAGGTGCCATTTTACACACAAATCAAATCAAATCAATTACCAGGATTTGACCAGGGAAGCCCAGCCTTCTTAACTTTCCTGCGTGGAAACTTTAAGAGATCTATGAATCTATGGACCCAAGGTTGTTCTAGCATCCTACCATTAACCATGTGCTCTGCCTTCAAGTTTGACCTTCCAAAATGGATCACCTCACACTTCTTTCTTTGGCTTGGCTTCGCGGACGAAGATTTATGGAGGGGTAATGTCCACGTCAGCTGCAGGCTCGTTTGTGGCTGACAAGTCCGATGCGGGACAGGCAGACATGGTTGCAGCGGTTGCTTATCCGGACTGAATTGCATCTGCCCCTCTTCCGCCCAATTCTGCATCCTGTCTATATCTTGTTTTAACCTACAAAAAACTTCGACACTATCCACAACACCTTCAACCTTTGTATTATCTGCATAGTTGATGATCAACACTTGTGATTATAAGGCAGGTCAGATCTGGGTTTTCCTGCAGTGTGACTTAACTTCAGACACCCCACCTCCCAACTCCTTATATCATTTATAATCCAAAGTCACTTCTCTTTCCTTTTCCATCATCCTATGTTTAGATCTTGGTGATGTTTGCATTTAATGCCTAACCCTACTTTGGTTTGGGATTCGGAGGCTCACTCTGTCATTTAAAAGCCAACAACAAAGGTGGACCTCGAGATGCACCCAGGCAGACCGGCTATTGATGAGAGTTTCCTGCCCAGAAGCACATCAGGGACACAGAAGTTATTATGACAATCCATAAGCCCAACATAAGGCCATAAGACAAAGGGGCAGAAATAGGCCATCGAGTCTGCCCTGCCATTTAATCTCGAAGTCATCCATTTTCGCACTCAGCCTCACTGCTCGGCCTTCTCCATATATCCTTTGATACCCTGGCTAATCAAGAACCTAACAATCTCTGTCTTCAATACACTCAATGACCACCTGAGGCAAAAATTCCACAGATTCACCACCCTCTGACTGAAGAAATTCCTCCAGATCTTGGTTCTAAGTGGATGCCCTTCAATCCTGAACTTGTGCCCTTTTGTCCTAGACTCTCCCACCGTGAGAAACCACCTTTCTACATCCACTCTGTCCACATCTTTCAACATTCAAAATGTTTCAATGAGATACCCCCTCATTCTCCTAAATTCCAACAAGTTGTGTCAAACACTCCTCATTTGATAACTCTTTCATTCCTGGAAGCATCCTAGTGAACCTCCTTTGAACCCTTTCTCCAACGTCAGCACATCCTTTCTTAAATGAGGAGCCCAAAATTGCTCACAATACTCCAAGTGTCACCAGTGCCTTTATAAATCCAGTGGTATTTTTTTAAATTCAAGGTACAAGTTCCATTATTGTCAGTATTATGTGGCAATAATGCATTAAATTTTTTAACTTTGTCTTAAGGAAGGCAGAGAGTCGCCACTTTGCCCAGTGCCCCTCACAGAGATGAGGCCCCAGTGAGGAAGGAACTCATGACCCCTGGTTTACAAGGGCAATGCTCTAACTACTGAGCTATCAGAACCTCTGGATTATTAACAGAATTTAAATTCCATAGCTGCCATGATGGGATTTGAACTAAGATTTCTACATCACTGTTCCAGTACTTTGAAATACAAATCAATGGAATTTGGCACCGTAGCACCACAATTCCTTCTTCTTTTCTTCTTTCAGCCCCAACAACTGTTCAAAACATCCAACGTTTGCCAGGCTCCATCTATTTTCCTAAATGTCCACTTCCACCAAACATCAGCAATCCTTTTTTATTAGATGCACATCACAGATTCTTTGATATCATCATCCAACTGACAACTGCCAGTCTGGAAGAACAGCATGTGGATAGGTACATTGCCACCTGCAGGTTTAGTACTGATTCAGAATTGAACTGCTGTTCTTTCAATGTTGTTGCATCAAAATTCTTGACCTTCCCACAGAACGACACAGTGGAATGAATCAAAGTCTGCAGATGCTGTGATTGCAGTAAATACGCCGAAGTACTAGAGGAACTCAGCAGGTCTTGCAGCATCCATAGGAGGAAAAGATATATAATCGGCGTTTCAGGCCTGAGCCCTTTGCCAAAGTATGAGCGAAAAGAAAGCAGGTGTCTGAATAAAAAAGGCAGGGGGAGGAGGAGCACAGGCCAACAGGCCAAAGGTTTGGATAGGAAGACAGGAAAGCTGAGAATTGATCGGGGTGGGGGGGGGGGGGGAAAGAGTGTGGCTCTATGAATGCAGAGATGGGGGAAAGGAGAAAGAGAGAAAGGGAAAAAGAGAGAGAGACAGGCAGAGCTAGAAGAAAGGAAACATGGGTGTAGGGACTAGAGACTGGGGGCTAACCGAAATTGGAGGTCAATGTTAATGCCACCTGGTTGAAGGGTGCCCAGATAGAAGATGAGGTGCTGTTCCTTCTATTTGCAGGTGGCCTCAATCTGGCCCTGCATGAAACCATGGGCAGACATGGCAGCAAAGGAATAGGACAGGGAATTGAAATGGGTGCCCTCTAGGATATCATTGCTATTGCAGTGAACAGAGAAAAGGTGGCCAGCTCCAGCACTTTTGAGTATTTACATCAGAATGGAAATAGCATTGGTATTCTGCCTCCGAGAGTTCAGATTTCATTTTAAGGAATTTATATGTTCTCTCCAAGTCAGTGTAGGTTTCCTCCAGCGTTGATTGGTTAGATGGGGGTAATTGATAGTCATGCCTATTCTCTGCAGTTTTATCAGGCTCTGTGATGACAAACATTCAATCACATGCTGTCTTGATGTCAAGGAAAGTCACGCTCTCCACATTTAAGGAACTCGGCTCCTTGGTTCATGTTTGAACTGAGGCTGATGTGACGGGAATATTAGAATGGTTAAGGATAAATATGTCTTTAAAAGAGATAGATTGTGGGGGTTTTGTGTGTAGGTCACTTCACAAACAGAGGAACACTTCACAAAAGACACCTCATTTAAAATGCAAGAGCTTTGCTGAAGTGAGACGTTGAGGTTCCGGTTGGCTTTGCAGAAGCAATGAAGAACGCTGATCTGTTGTGTATGGGCAATAAAGGCCAAATACTGATAAGATTTTTCAAAGATTGGTTTTAGAGCCTTGGGAGAGGTATTTAGTTTTTACAAGCAGAGAGAGGAAAAAACAAACAGGATTCTTCTCTTGGGGAGAGAGAGGTCAGTTCTACGGCAGCAGTTGAGGCTGCAACGTGGCTGCAGTTGAGGCTGTCTTTGAAGACAGGTTGTGAGTTCTGAGTTCAACCTGTTCAAAACCCTTGTGGCTCTTACCAGAGGAAATGGCTAGTTAGAGTGTTTCTCCTGAAATAAGGGAAACAAAAGGAACTCTGTGGTGACCTGGAAGAAGAGGTTATCATTTGGAAAACCCATGATGGGACAAGTTTCTTCGGCAAGACACTGAAGTGATGGATTGGAGGAAATCAGTTTGTGTGTGTCCAACGAGCAACAAATCTCTCTTTGAAACCAACAAGAACCTTCCTGAGCAGTAACCATTTAACGTTCAGCACCAGACCCTGGTGAAAATTTATAAATGTTAAATTCTGCGCACAGTATAAGAATTGTCTGATACCGGTGAATTTGGAGAAGTGAGAAGTGAATGACTGGACTGTGAAACAAAGAACTTTCCTGAACGTATACACATTACATACACGTGTGCTTAGAATTAGAAGGGGTTTAAGTTAATAGTAATAAGTTAAAGTTTGATCTTCTTGTTATATTAAAGAAAATTAAAAGCAAGTTTTGCTTAAGTAACCATTGTCCTGGTGAATTTCTATTGTTGCTGGGTTTTGGAGTCCTCTGGGCTCGTAATGTTGTCATGAGATCTGGAACCAAGATGTCCTAAGAAAGCAAAAACTGACGCAAGCGGGGTGGGGGGGGAGGGTCTGACTGAGAGCCAATGGCCGCGAGCGTATGCGCTTGGGTCGGGATCAATGCCCACAGATGTCCCCCTTGGCGCTGACCCTGGTTTGGCTGCCCTACTTCAAATGAGTTTGTAATTAGCTGGATGTGGATTGAGGATAGATTTTGTTTATATTTATTATCAGTTGTCTCATCTATATTCAGTTTTCTAAAATGTAGCATATAATCCATGAAAGAACTAAGGCATACAGTCAAAAGCACCTTTGAATTTGTTTAAAAACTCATACCCAAAAAAGGATAAAATTGATTAGTCCTCCTCCCACTGAACCTTCTGGCATCTATTTTAAGCTTTGACGACAGCAAGATGTAATTTAAATTTAGTGCGATTGATGCCCTTTGTAAAACTGACATTCTGATCAATTTTCACTGTTGTTCAAGCATGCTGATGTACATTTGACCATTATCTTTCCCCAGGACTCATCTAACTGCTTGCTGCAGTCTTCCTCCACAGATTCTCTTTATCAGTGATGCTCTCTTCCGCTGCAAAATAGAAAACTACAGCAGATGCCAGCTCACAGGCATCAATCTTAAGGAGTTATTGAAGTGGAATGTCCATTTTATCATTTTTCAACCAAAAGATTTAAAGCCCACTCTTTGTGTCTTCACCATTTCTTCTGATAAAAGCAAGCCTTGGAGTAACATGCAGGATTTTGTTGGCGGACTAATTATCCGATCTGAAGATTTCTATCTCTTTGAAAATTGAAGTCACGCTTTTGTCTTGAAGATGTGAAGTTTGTCTCATTGGAAACATTCTCATGCCTGAGTCAGAACCTTTTGGTATTAAATGCTATGTGAGCAGTTATCAATAGGTAGAAATTCTGCCTCACCTCCAAGAAAAAAATCTCAGGATTGTATGTCATGTAAAACATGAAAGTCTGCAGCCACCGCAGTTGCAGTAAAAACATGACCCAGGTAAGTCAAACAGTGTACTTTATATAGGAAAGGTTTAGATACGTAACTGACGTTTCAGGCTCAAAATTCAAGATTCCGAGAAATTTCACTTACAGAGAAAGAGAAGCAAAAGAGAGATCCCCTAGAGTCACCAAGTGTCTGTGGATTCACCTCCAGCGCTCCCACAGCCTCTGCAGCTACAGAATCCAGTCAAAACCATCGGCAACCCGAGGTCCAGATCTGAACCTCCGATATGATTAGGAGCCCCAGGTTTACATCCCAGTTCTGGTACCCCTTCAGCCAGTTTCAAGCCTTTTTCACATTTTTTCATACCTTCAAGGTCAGCAGGCACGCAAACAAAATAGTGCGGGGGGTAGCACGGTCCTAAAGGCAGGAGGTAATAGGTGGATAAGGGAGGGAGGACACAGCAGAAAGTAGGGGGAGGAGGGATAGCACTGTGAATGGAGAGGGAAGGGGGTGGAGCGCTGAAGGGAAGAAAACAGGAATGGGGAAGAGACTAGGTGAGTAGAAACCAGAAAAGTCAATGTTAATACCATCCGGTTGGAGAGAGCTCAGATGGAAAATCAAGTGTTGTTCCTCCAGTTTATGGGTGGTCTGGATGGGACAGATGTGAGCACATACATCACAGTAACGGCCCTACTGGCCCACAATCCCGTGTCACCCAATTACACCCATTGAGTGGGGCCCAGAGCTGAAGTGGTCCGCCACTGGGAGATCCCTGTCACTGATGCAAACAGAGTGAAGGTGCTCAGCAAAGCGATCTCCCAGACTCCGCTCAGTCTGTGTGATGTCATGGATGTACTCTGACAATAAACCCTAACCCTAACCCTAACCCTAACCCTAACCCTAACCCTAACCCTAATGATGCTAAATAGGAAATAAAGAGAATGACTTGGATTTATATTGAAATTTTTCATAACCTTGTGATGTCTTGGACATTGTGGAGACAAGACATTCACATTGTGCCCAGTAAGATGGAAACATTAGCAATGAGATAATGACCAAAACATTTTCATTGGGTGATGTTGACAGTTTAAGAAACATTCTGGGACACTGGGTGAAAGGGCCTGCCACAAGGTGTTTGTAAAGGACGGTGCGGTTGGCGTAGCGGATAACGCAATGCCTTTACTGCACCAGTGATCGGGACTGGACTTCATGTCTGCATGGGTTTTCCCCGGGGGCTCCGATTTCCTCCCACTGTTCAAATTGTATTGTGGTGTAGGCTAATGGGGTGTAAATTGGGATGCATGGACTCGGGAGCCGAAATGGCCTGTTACCATGCTTTATGTGTAAATTAAAAATTACATTCACCTCACACAGTTTAAGATTTAGTCTAATTCAACATTTAGCATCACCAACAATATTGCACTCTCTCACCTTTTCCATATTTAAATACAGTACTGGCCTGGATTTCAGCGTCCAAGTACTAATTTAAAATGCTCAGGTTGTCCTGATGAAAAACTTATGATTAATTTTTCTTCTGGCTGTACAGCCAAGGCAAAAAGGCAATAATATTGTCCAACTGTGTTAATAAACCTCATGAATGGAAAACGTTGAGAAGTTGAAATTGGCAGCGATGTTTCTGAACATTACCAATTAATTGCACACTGCTGCATTTCAACGGGGGAGAGGGCCCAGTGCTGGGTGGCGCAGTTAGCGCAACACTGTTACATCGCCAGCAGATGGGACCAGAGTTTGAATCCCGTGCTCTCTCTTTGTACGTTCTCCCTGTGACTGTGTGTGTCTCCCTGGGTGCTCCGGTTTCCTCCCACCCTTCAAAACATACGAGGGGTTGTAGGTCAATGGATGTAATTGGGCAGCACGAGGTTGTGGGCCGGTAGGGCCTGTTACTGTGCTGTATGTCTAAATTTAAATGTCAAATTTAAAAACAGTAAGAGCATCGGACAAAGGTGGTCCAGATAGTTTCTCTCCTGTGCTACTGATTCACGAGGAGGAATTCATTACACATAGTGAATTGGGGCAAACTTAAAATGGCAAATGGGCAGATTGTAGCTGGATATCGATGACTTGGCCAATTACTATATTTTCCCCACTTGTTGCTACCTTTCTTGATGGATTCTGCCAACCAGCAGGTGTTTCAGTGTTTCTTATGTAGCAGCTTCCATTTTGCCACATCAAGCTCAGGCTTGTCATTTTGAAGTAATGTGGAAATAACTGACTTAGTCCCACCATTTTCTCCAAACCTCTTGTTTTGTTAAACATGCAATGTTCCTGCAGAGATCATGTTGAATCTTCAAGGTGCAAGCTGATTGCCTCCTTAACTGAAGGCATTCTACACTCTCGTCCCATGAAGAGGTCGCTCACATGACCTCAGCACTCAAGTTCACAAATAAATGCTGGTGACCTCTGGTTTGATAGCTCGTAACCATTAATGTTATCCATTTTGAACTCTCCCTCTTTGGTGTAGCATATTGGTCGGTGCAATAATCTACCTGAAGCATGCAACAAGCAGATGGCTCCTGAACTCAGCAGGCAATTTGCCCATGACCATCCTGAATGCACACTCTGCCACAAGGTTTCCTCTCCTGTTTGGTTCCAAAAAAGCCTTCTGTCCTTGAAACATGAAAGTCTGCAAATGCTGTGATTGCAAGAAAAAAACAACGAAATGCTGGAAGAACTCAACACATCTCAGTGTCCATAGGAGGTGTATTACCAATCAACCATAATCAGGCAGAGAATTGTGATTAATAGGCTTTAATCACTTTAAAGTGTCAGCACAGCTTGCATGTTGCTGGCCCGGTTCCAAGGCATTTGAGCGTGACGGCCTTTATGGGGATATCTGGGAGGGAGGAGTCACAGGTTCAGGGGGCAGGCCAGCCCATACAGCACATACTTACATCGGGTAGCACCACAGGAGGTAAAGAATTATTACCGACGTTTCAGGCCTAAGTAAAAAACAGACAAGAGGCCTCTTTTAAAAAAGCTGATGAAAAGGAGGAAGAATGGGAGGGGGAGGAATACAGACCAACAGGCAAAGGGTGTTAATTGGATATGACAAGGACAGGAGAGGAAAGGTAAGAATTGATAGGCAGAGAGGAGAGGTTGTGGCTCTGTGAAGGGGAGACAGGAGGTCTTTTTTATGGTGAAACCTCGTATTAAAGCCGGCTCAAGGGGGAAAAAAAGGTGAATTTACCTCTTATGTTGACGGCCTATAATGCAGAGCTAGAGTTGCGTCCTCGCACCAACCCTCTTTACTATCTTCTTCAGCATGATGCTGAAACAAGCCACGAAAGACCCCAACAATGAAGATTGTTGTTTATATCCGGTACCGCACGGATGGCAGTCTCTTCAATCTGAGGTGCCTGCAAGCTCACACCAAGACACAAGAGCAACTTGTCCTTGAACTACTCTTTGCAGACGATGCCGCTTTAGTTGCCCATTCAGAGCCAGCTCTTCAGCGCTTGACGTCCTGTTTTGCGGAAACTGCCAAAATGTTTGACCTGGAAGTCAGCCTGAAGAAAACCGAGGTCCTCCGTCAGCCAGCTCCCCACCATGACTACCAGCCCCCCCCCCCCCCCCCACATCTCCATTGGGCACACAGAACTCAAAACGGTCAACCAGTTTACCTTCCTCGGCTGCACCATTTCATCTGATGCTAGGATCGACAACGGGATAGACAACAGACTCGCCAAGGCAAATAGCGCCTTTGGAAGACTACACAAAAGAGTCTGGAAAAACAACCACCTGAAGAAACACACAAAGATCAGTGTGTACAGAGCCATTGTCATACCCACGCTCCTGTTCGGCTCCGAATCATGGGTCCTCTACCGGCATCACCTACGGCTCCTAGAACGCTTCCATCAGCGCTGTCTCCGCTCCATCCTCAATATTCATTGGAGTGACTTCATCACCAACATCGAAGTACTTGAGCTGGCAGAGTCCACAAGCATCGAATCCATGCTGCTGAAGACCCAACTGCGCTGGGTGGATCACGTCTCTAGAATGGAGGACCATCACCTTCCCAAGATCGTGTTATATGGCGAACTCTCCACTGGCCACCCAGACTGAGGTGCACCAAAGAAGAGGTACAAAGACTGCTTAAAGAAATCTCTTGGTGCCTTACACATTGACCACTGCCAGTGCGCTGATATCGCCTCCAACCGTGCATCTTGGCGCCTCACATTTCGGCAGGCAGCAACCTCCTTTGAAGAAGACTGCAGAGCCCACCACACTGACAAAAGACAAAGGAGGAAAAACGTAACACCCAACCCCAACCAACCAATTTTCCATTGCAACCGCTGCAACCATGCCTGACTGTCCCCCATCAGGCTTGTCAGTCACCAACGAGCCTGCAGCAGACGTGGACATACCTCTCCATAAATCTTTGTCTGTGTAGCCAAGCCAAAGAAAGAAAAGAGAGTTGCCTTTACGGGGAGCAGAGTTGGCAGCCATGTTCCGGATCTAAGGGTGGTGGGGCAAGTGGTGCCACCTGTTACCGTGACATCAAACATATGCACCAGCAAGTGAAGAATTAATATAGACTTTCCCTCCCATCCACAAGAACAAAATACTTCAGCCATCACTCATACGAATAGAACACTGATCCTTTAGAGACAAATCGTGCTTGCCATTGTCCTGAATCTGAACACACTGAACACTTTAAAATTCACGCTTGGGTTGCAGGATGATATCATCATTAGCCCTCCCCTTTGCAGCCGCTTTCAGCGGCATTCATTTTATGGAGGAAAAAGAGTGACTACACTCCACCTTTAAGGGTAGCCCCCCTCCTCCTCCCGCACCCACCCCCGTTGGATGGAAGCTGGAGCACATTCCAGAAGTTCCATCCACCTTTGGACCTTTTATGGAGGTACATAGAGCGATGGAAAGACAGAGAATCTCTGTCTTCACATTCGCCTTTTCTTTCTCTTTAAGAGGGCCGAGAGAGAAAAGGGAAGAGAGAGAGAGAGAAAGAGAAAGAGAGAGAGAGATAGAGAGAGAGAGAGAGAAAGAGAGAGAGAGAGAGAGAGAGAGAGAGTGAGAGAGAGAGAGAGAGAGAGAGAGAGAGAGCTAGAGGAAAGGAGACAAGGAAAAGGTGGGAGAGGTGGGGGTGGCGGCTAATGGAAACCGGGGAAGATAATATTAATGCCATCTGGTTGGAAGGTGCCCAGATAGAATGTGAGGTCCTGCTATCTGTAGGCCTCCCCCTCCCATTCTTCCCTTTTCACCAGCTTCTTCATATAGCCTGCTTTTCGCTCACATCTTGAGGAAGGGCTCAGGCACGAAACGTCGATAATATATCTTTACCTTCTCTGGTCGCTGCGAGACCGGCTGAGTTCCTCTTGATTGTAAAGGTTAAAGCCTTGTGTTTTTGATTTTTGTTAATTTTGTGCCTATCCTTTTAAGAAGAAAAAGTATTGTTTGTAGTGTTACCATAGTGACTATGACATCATATGTCGTAATATCCGAGTGGACCAAGAGCTTGAATCTCATTCTTTGAAGAACTATGAACGGGACATGAGCTCAAGGTACTTTTCTTTGAATTCATCTTATTTTGTCTTAATTTCTTCTTATATCTGTGTAACGTTGAATATCTTTTTATCATTATACACTATGCTGTGTTTATTCATCATTTTGAACATCTCAATGTGAAGTAATGCAAAATTTTTATCTGTTTTATCAACGAATCAAAGCTACATAAAGCTGCGTCGACAATGTTTGGTTTATTGGATTAATAAGATAGTAATTCAGAATATCGTCGCTCAATTTTCCTTGAGGATGGCACATTTTGAAATTGGGAAATACTAGAATGTGGAAAGTGTCGTCTATACTAATTTTCTTTGTGTTTTTACTTCTGATCTTGAAATCTGGTTCAAATGCAGCCCTGCTTTGAAGGGTAGATTATAAAAGCCCAACAGTAAATGCACAAAAGTGCTGGAGAAACTCAGCAGGTGTCGCAGTGCCGAGGTAAAGCAGAGATATATATAACCAACGTCTTGCCTTGATTTTTGAACATTCATTTTTGCCTCTGATGGACACTGTGGGGCCAGCTGATTTCCCCCAGTACAATTACAGTGTCTGCAGACACCCAATTGTCAACATTGTAGTTATGGAAAGTAACAGAGTTATACAGCATGGAAATAGGCCATTCAGCCCAACACATCCATACTGTCCAAGTTGCCAGATAGAAGTATTCCCATTTGCCTGTTCAATATTAGAGTAAAATTAGTCCAGTTTAATAGCAACATCTGTGTCAGGACGTCATGTCACTGCCAGCTCCAGTGACCTGGGGTTGATGCTATGTGGAACTTGATCATTCTCTCTGTGATTGCACGGATTACAAGATTCAAGATTCCTTTATTGTCATGCAATAAAACATATGTAATATTACATGAAACTTGCTTTAGTCTACCGTAAAGCAGACAGATTTGTCATCGGCAGAAATCGCCTGAAGCCTCTCTTACAGTCAGAGAAAGAGAAGCAAAAGGGAGTCCTCCCAGAGTCATCGACTGTCCATGGACTCGCCTCCACTTCTCCCACAGCCACACAGACTCCAACCCAAGCTCCAAATCCGAACCTCTGATATGATCAGGAAGGCTTCAGCACCCTCAGCACCCTCGCACATCCAGGTTCCAATAACAGCTATCCCTTCAGCCAGGCTTGACCTAGTCTGCAGCACCCTGCAGCCTGGTGTGAGTTCCCTGAGCTCAGCCGTGGAGCCCCTTGCTGGGCTGACTGCCATGGTCACCGTCCCATTGGTCATCTCCTTTCTTATCCTTCCTCAACGAGGTGGGTAGTCTCCCCCGTTTTCTGGTGCCCTGCGCCAGTCCTCTTCCCTGGAGTCTGCAACCTCTCAAGGCCACTACCAAACACACGTGCCGCCATCTTGGGCTCAGACCCGCATGATGTTAAAATAAACCACCAGCAGCTCTTTTAACAGGCCGTTTAAAACCTGTACAGAGCCATCGGTAGTTGGACTGGGTGGGTAGAGTCCTGCGGGGAAAGGAGTCCTCCCAGTTGGATTCTTCCTGTATGACAGGAACATCTTCGTGCTCTTCACAGTTCCGCACCAGCAGAGTTGCTGCCTGTTGCAGCAGCGACACCATTTTATTTTGCCTTCAGCTGCTCCTGTTTCCAATCACTTCCTCAAGTCATACATTTTGCAAGGCTGAGAGGCCACTAGCGTGTAGGTGAGGCCGTGAGGGGGGTACGACCTGGGGGAGTTGACAGGAAAGAGCAAAAAAAAATAAATGGAGAAAGAAATGTAACTGAATTCATGAAATCCGCAGAGACTAATGAGCCTAAGGGCTTGCTTCAAAACTGTATAATTCTGACATGTGAGGAGCATGGAGCAAGACATTAATTTTGCTGAGGTAGGAACGAATTGCTGGAGATACTCCTTCAGATTCGAGCATCTGCAGCTTTTGTGTTTCTTTATTAATTTCGCTGAGTTGCCCTACATTTACACCAGCTCTTGGATTTTGCTGTTGATGTCATAATCCCAAACCCAGTTTTTTTTTAAATAGACTTTATTCACAATAAATTATTTACAAGAGGAAAACCGTTCAGAGTCTGTACCTACCCAGAGTTTCCTATCCATACATTCCCATTGCTGTGCCTTGTTACCATAGAACACTACAGCACAGAAATCAGGACCTTCATCCCTTCTATTCTGTGCCAAAACTTCATTCCACTAGTCCCATTGTCTTGCACTCAGTCCCTAACCCTCCAGACCCCTCCCATCCATGTACCTCTCCAATTTATTCTTAAAATTTAAGAGAGAACCCACATGTACCATGTCAGATGACAACTCATTCCACACTCCCACCACTCTCTGAGTGAAAAAGTCCCCCCTAATGTTCCCTCTAAACCTTTCCATTTCCTCTTAAGCCATGTCCTCTCGTATTTATCTCTCCTAATCTAAGTGGAAAGAGCTGACTCGCATTTACTCTATCTGTATCCCTTAAAATTTTGTAAACCTCTATCAAATCTCCCCTCATTCTTCTATGGTCCAAGGAATAAAGTCTTAACCTGTTTAATCTTTCCCTGTAACTCAACTCCTGAAGACCCAGCAATATCCTAGTAAATCTTCTCTGCACTCTTTCAACCTTAGTGATACCGTTCCTGTAATTCGGTGATTAGAACTGTGCACAATACTCCAAATTTGGCCTCACCAATGTCTTATACAACCTTAGCACAACATTCCAAGTCCTACACACAATACTTTTAATTTATGAAGGCAAGATGCTAAAAGTTTTCTTTACAACCCTCTTGCATTCGATTCTCTTTACACATTTACCACCATTGTGGCAATTTTTCACTTCTCCCCCCTTCCCCGTTATTATTTGAGAGCTTCCCCTTAATCTCAGTGCCCAGTAAGGGAAGGGCTCTAGACTGTGGCCTTTCCCCACAGCACCCACTTGTTGGCTGCCCTAAGCCTCAGTGTGCCCCTCAGCCTGGAATGTGCCAGTCAGCAGGATTCCCTCATTGCCATCTCCATGTGCTGAAAGACCAACAGGTTTTCGGACAGATCAAAGGATTGATGGTCTTCCAGCAGTTTTGGATGTTGGACTGAGTGTGTCCCCTGGAAGAGCACGTAGAACAGACAGTCTTTGCAGCTGCTGTGGATGAACCATGCCAAGTACCTTTGCATCCTTCTCCACACTCTCAGTGAATCTGTATTCGACAAAGAGGTGATTACTGTCTTCTCTCCATCGCAGAATCTTCTCGGACACAACTTCCAGTCATGCAGGCAGGATCTGACCGGGAGGGTTCCTCTCACCTCCAGCCAGGCCAGTCCTGGTGCTTGTTGGTGACCACTTGCCTTGTACTTGCTTGAGGCTGCCAGTTACTTGAATTCTGGATAACAAGGGCTTTACTGTAATTTGTTCCCACAGGCGGTTGTGGAGGACAGGTCATTGGGTGTATTTAAGACTGAGATTGATAGGATTAGCCAAGGGGTCAAAGGTTATGGAGAGAAGACCAGGTAGTGGGGCTGAATAAATGGTGGAGAAGACTCGATGGGCTGAATAGCCTATTTCTGCACCTATGTCCTATGTTCTGATGTTCTTAAATTGAAAATGTAATTTTGCTTTGTGGAACTTTGCGCATTATAGGAAGTTAGACAGAATCCAGAATTAAACCCTTGAATCACAACTTGATATAGTGTAGTCAATTGAAAATATACTCAGCATTTAATGCCTTGAGGGGTCATTAAATAAAGGAAAGAAGTAAACTTGCATTTAAATAAACAAATCCCAAAACACTTCTCAGCCATCAAATTAACTTTCAAATGTTCCAATTACTGGATAAAAAGCACAACAGCCAATTAATGCACAGTCAGGCCCAACAAACACAAGAAGATAAAGTTGGATGAGTAAGTCGTAACCACGAGAATGTTGCTGCTTATCTTTAAATACTGTTCTCTACTGAATTATTTCATGAATCTCAACAAGCATCGTTCCTCTGCCAAAAGACAGACTTGTCATACAGGAAGAGTCTGTAACTATACTATATGTCTAAATTTAATAGCACGGCGATAGGCCATTTCGGCCCACGAGTCGGTGTCGCCCAATTTACACCCTGTTAACCTTCACCCTTGGTACTTTTGTGGACAGTGGAAGGAAACTGGAGCCCCCGGAGGAAACCCACGCAGACACGGGGAGAACATACAAACTCTTTACAGACAGCGCGAGATTTGAACCCATGTCGGGTCCCGATCGCTAGTGCTGCAAAAGTGTTGCGCTAACCTTTACACCAACCGTGCCGCCAATAACTGCATTTTTTTTTAACTCAAGTTACTGTTATTTTAACCACAGTGCAGTATGGCTGCTTTCTTGAGACATCACCTCTTAAAAATATCATTAAGGAAGTGAAGAGTGGTGCCCGTGATAGTGCCTGTTCATTTGGCACCTTCATACCAGACATTGATTTAACCAGTCAGAATGCTCTCCAAGGTACATCTGTAGAAATTTGCAAAAGTCTTTGGTGACAAACCAAATCTCCTCAAGATCCTCATGAAATATAGCTGTTTCATAAATGATGGCCCCAGCATAGATCTTCAGAGATGTTTCAACCCAGGAATTTGAAGTTCTTTCCACTCTCTACTGCTGACCTCAACGAGGACTGGTTTGTGTTCTCCTGGTTTTAGATTTTGGATTTATTGTCAGAGTACACCAGTGTTTCTGAACCAGGGTTCTCCGGAACCCTAAGGTTCCGCAAGAAGTCACCAGGAGTTCCGCGAGAAAGAGTGATGAGAAACAGCTAATGCATTTTTGAATAATTTTTGTTTAATTTTATATTCATAATTTTACAATACACAGACAGTATATTGTTGGAAAAATCCTTGGTTATTATAATAAAGGCTTCAACCTCATTATTTAAAATGAAAACCTCGGTGTGAGGTCTCATAAAGGAGCAGTATGATATCTTTTGCATTGCCAATAAATTTGACAAAAAAAGGGGTCATTTTTTCCTTAAACAAGTTATCCGAAAAAAATATAATGTTTACCACATGAACCGATAAAAATATAATAAAGATAGATATTAATAATGGTATATAATAATTTTTATGCAGGGGGTTCTCTGAGACATGAAAACTATTTCAAGGGTTCCACAAGGGTAAAAGGGTTGAGAAACGCTGGAGTGCACTCATAACATCACATACAACCCTGAGATTCCTTTTTTCCTGCGGGCATGGCAGAATTACCACTAATTGGTGGTGCAAAAATACACTGTACCCAGCGTACACATGTAAACAAACAAAGATAATGAATGTAAACAAACTGACTGTGAGAACAAAAAGAAAATCAAGTCTTTTTTTTCAAACTTTATTTATTCGTTCAAAAAACAAATAGTACATAACATATGCAACAATTAACCATAAACATGAATGTTATTTTTTTATATATAGAAAAAAAGAAAAAAAAAGAAAAGAAAAGAACCCGCCCCCCT
Source organism: Narcine bancroftii (assembly GCF_036971445.1). Taxonomy (NCBI): domain Eukaryota; kingdom Metazoa; phylum Chordata; class Chondrichthyes; order Torpediniformes; family Narcinidae; genus Narcine; species Narcine bancroftii. The sequence goes on along the minus strand of NC_091470.1, from coordinate 110,322,887 downwards.
CAGCCAACTCTCCTAAGGAGAGCCATAAGGAAAAAAAAAGAAAAAATATTAAAGAAAAATTAAACATACATATTAAGATCTAATCAATATAAATTGAAATGTAAATATTCTGAGTATAACAACCACTTATTAATAAAAAAACTATAATTATTACACAAAACATATGTAATTTTTCCATAAACAATATTTCATCTCATTATGCCATCTATTAATATCAATCATATTTGTATCTTTCCACGTACTAGCAATACATTTTTTTTGCTACAGATAAAGCTAAGTATACAAAAGCAAGTTGAAACTTATCTAATCCCAAAACTTTCAGAGGTTGAAAATTACCCAATAAAAATACTGTCGGATCTAAAGGTATTTTAATCTTATACAGATATTCTAAAAACAATTGAATTTTCTTCCAAAAAGATCGTATATGTATACATGACCAAACAGCATGAAAAAAAGTTCCAACAGAATTACCACATCTAAAACACAAATCTGATTCATGAAAACCATACTTTTTTTAATTTTTCAGGTGTTAAGTATAATTGATGTAAAAAATTATAGTTAATCATTGCATAACGTGCATTTATCAATCTAGTTACACTATCATAACAGATATCTAACCAATCATCCTCGGAAAAAAATAAATCCAATATCCGCTTCCCATTTACTTTTAGATCTATCCCAACCATTTTTATCCATACCATCCTGTAATATTTGATACATAGATGAAATATAACCCTTCTCTGGTACCTTCATAAGAAAAATATCAAATTTAGTCATTTCAAGTAAAATCATATCTCTACCAAACGTACGTTTTACCAAAGATCGAATTTGATAATAGAGAAACAAAGAGTTCTTATCAATACCAAAACTGTCCCTCATCAGATTAAAAGAAAAAAATTTACCCTCTTTAAAACAATCTCCCAAGTTTTCCACACCTTTAAATCTCCAATGCAATAAACTTCGATTGTGTATTGAAAAAGAAATAAGTTGATCATTATACAATGGAGTCAAAGCTGATAATTCACCCCTAGAGCCTATCATTTTATTTTTCTTTATCCATAACTTCATTAGATGTTTTAGTATAGGCACATTATGTTGCTGTAACAAATTTATATTCCATCTAAACAAAAATTGATGTATTTCAAATTCAGAAATATTTACCATCTCAATTTTAGCCCAACTAGGAGGCCATTCCAAATCCATCAATGAACTAATAAATTTAAGTTGGGCTGCCTCATAATAATTTTGAAAATGTGGTAAACGTAGTCCCCCTAACTCATATTTCCAAGTTAATTTATTCAAAGCTACTCTCGAAAATTTACCCCTCCATAAAAACTCCCTAACCATTTTATTCAAATCTCGAAAAAAAATATTATCAAGTAAATACAGAATAGATTGAAACAAATATTGCATATGCGGAAAAATATTCATCTTAATTGTATTTATCCTTCCGATTAAATTAGTAGGTAAATCTTTCCATTTAATCAAATCAGTTTTAATTTTATTCATTAACGGAACATAATTTAATTTATATAAAGATTGATAATTAACATTCAAAATTATACCCAAATATTTAATTCAATCAGTCCATTTCAAATTAATAATATTCTTATAAACTGAATAATCTCCTTCACTTACCGGTAATATTTCACTTTTTTCCCAATTAACTTTATATCCAGAAAGACATCCATATTGTATTAACCACTCCTTCAAGTGCAAAAGTGACTGAGCTGGGTTTGTTAAATACACCGAAACGTCATCAGCAAATAAATTAATTTTATACTCCTCATCTAAAACCTTCATACCTTGCATCTGTGTATTTTGTCTTATCAGCTGTGCTAAAGGTTCAATCGCTAAAGCAAACAAAGCTGGTGATAAAGGACAACCTTGACGAGTTGATCGAGTCAATTTAAAAGGTTCCGAAATCAAGCCATTCATCAACACTCTCGCTATCGGTTTACTATATAAAGCCTTAATCCAACCAATAAAGAAAGGACCAAACTTAAATTTCTCCAGAACTTTAAACAAAAAATTCCACTCAACTCTATCAAATGCTTTTTCTGCATCTAAAGATATCACCATCGGGTAATCTGAAGATTGTCAAAATCTATTTTTAATCAAACTAATCATGCGCAGAATATTATCTGAAGCATATCTATTCTTTATAAAACCTGTTTGATTCATATGAATCAACTTAGGTAAAAATTTAGCCAATCTATTCGCTAATATTTTAGCTATTATTTTATAATCTACATTTAACAACGAAATTGGTCTATATGAAGATACTTTCAAAGGAACTCTATCTTTTTTTGGGATTACTGTAATTAAAGCACTAGAACAAGACTCAGGTAATTCATAATGTTCTCCAACTTGATGTAATACATCCCCAAACACTAGAGAAATCATCATAAAAAATTTTATAAAATTCAACCGAAAATCCATCATCACCAGGCAATTTACCATTCGGCATTTCCATCATAGCCATTTTAATTTCCAAATCAGTAAATGGTTCTTCTAACTCCTGTATATCTGCATCCTCTAATATCGGTAAATTCAACTGTGATTAAAAAAAAGATCCAGTTTCTTGTTTTTCTTCAGATGTATATAACTTTTTATAAAATGAACAAAATTCATCATTAATCTCATGAGGTTTATAAGTAATAAGAGAATTCCGTCTAACAGCATTAATAGTCCTTAAAACTTATTCTTTCTTTAATTGCCACGCCAATACCTTATGTGCTTTCTCTCCCCATTCATAATACCGTTGTTTAGTCCTATTAATCACACATTCATATTGATAAAATTGCAAAGTACTATATTCCAATTTCAACCTAGATAATTCTATTTTCTGATCTTCTGTAGCATCTTTCTGAAATTCCTTTCCTAACTCATCAATCTTTCTCTAATTCAAGACTCTGATTTAATCAATTCTTTTTTATTTTAGAAGTATAACTAATTATTTGTCCTCTCAAATAAGCTTTCATAGCATCCCATAATACAAACTTACTTTGAACAGAATTAGAATTTTCTTTCAAAAAAAATTAATTTGTTTTTACAAAAAATCAATAAATTCCGTATTTTTTAACAACATTGTATTTTTACTTTGGCTTGGCTTCGCGGACGAAGATTTATGGAGGGGGTAAAAAGTCCACGTCAGCTGCAGGCTCGTTTGTGGCTGACCAGTCCGATGCGGGACAGGCAGACACGATTGCAGCGGTTGCAAGGGAAAATTGGTTGGTTGGAGTTGGGTGTTGGGTTTTTCCTCCTTTGCCTTTTGTCAGTGAGGTGGGCTCTGCGGTCTTCTTCAAAGGAGGCTGCTGTCCGCCAAACTGTGAGGCGCCAAGATGCACGGTTTGAGGCGTTATCAGCCCACTGGCGGTGGTCAATGTGGCAGGCACCAAGAGATTTCTTTAGGCAGTCCTTGTACCTTTTCTTTGGTGCACCTCTGTCACGGTGGCCAGTGGAGAGCTCGCCATATAATACGATCTTGGGAAGGCGATGGTCCTCCATTCTGGAGACGTGACCCATCCAGCGCAGCTGGATCTTCAGCAGCGTGGACTCGATGCTGTCGACCTCTGCCATCTCGAGTACCTCGACGTTAGGGGTGTGAGCGCTCCAATGGATGTTGAGGATGGAGCGGAGACAACGCTGGTGGAAGCGTTCTAGGAGCCGTAGGTGGTGTCGGTAAAGGACCCATGATTCGGAGCCGAACAGGAGTGTGGGTATGACAACGGCTCTGTATACGCTTATCTTTGTGAGGTTTTTCAGTTGGTTGTTTTTCCAGACTCTTTTGTGTAGTCTTCCAAAGGCGCTATTTGCCTTGGCGAGTCTGTTGTCTATCTCATTGTCGATCCTTGCATCTGATGAAATGGTGCAGCCGAGATAGGTAAACTGGTTGACCGTTTTGAGTTTTGTGTGCCCGATGGAGATGTGGGGGGGCTGGTAGTCATGGTGGGGAGCTGGCTGATGGAGGACCTCAGTTTTCTTCAGGCTGACTTCCAGGCCAAACATTTTGGCAGTTTCCGCAAAGCAGGACGTCAAGCGCTGAAGAGCTGGCTCTGAATGGGCAACTAAAGCGGCATCATCTGCAAAGAGTAGTTCACGGACAAGTTTCTCTTGTGTCTTGGTGTGAGCTTGCAGGCGCCTCAGATTGAAGAGACTGCCATCCGTGCGGTACCGGATGTAAACAGCGTCTTCATTTGTTGGGGTCTTTCATGTATTAAACCTCCAACAATAGGCCACTTGAATTTTCTCAGAAGTTGCATATGTAAAATATAACAAAGAATGATGTGAAATCACCCTACTTTTATATTCCACTTGTTGTATTTTCCCTTGTAAATGTGCCAATACTAAAAAAAAGTCAATCCTTGAAAACGATTCATGTCTAGATGAATAAAAGGAGAAATCTTTCTCTGTTGGATTAATACGTCTCCAAATATCTACTAAATTAAGATCTTTCATCAACACTTGAACCTGAACTGCCATCTTAGATTTTTTAACTTTCTTCGGAGATTTATCCAATAACACAATTAAAATCACCACCAACTAAAATATTATCATTAGCCTGACCCAAACATAAAAATGCATCTGAAATAAATATTTCATCATCTACATTTGGGGCATAAATATTAAGTAAAGTCCAAAATTCACTAAAAATCTTACAATTCAATTTAAGAATACATCCTCCATTGATTGTAATTCAAAAGATAAATTTTTATGTATCAAAATTGCTACACCTTTAGCCCTAGAATTAAATGAAGAAGAATATACATGCCCTACCCAGTCCCTCTTCAATTTCATACTTTCCTTCACATTCAAATGTGTTTCTTGTAAAAAAGCAACATCAATTTTCATTTTTTTAATATACGCCAAGACTCGCTTATGCTTAATCGGACTGTTTAAACCTCGAACATTAAAAGTAGCAAACCTCAACTTTGACATATCTACTATTATTACTAAATACCAAGAATATCTTTATATGAAAACTCAAATCAATGAAAATGGGCCCTCCAGTAGGAGAAAAAAAATCACAAATTTAAAGCTAACTAAAATGAAAATAAAAAATAATTTAAAAAAATTGCCCCCCCCCCAAAAAAAACTACCAAAGGTAGTAATCCCTAAACAAAAATTGGGTGTGGGTCACCCACCAGTGGCTGATGACTAGTAGAACCTAGAGCAAATCTCTCCCTCCCCAGCCAAACAATGAATAACATCAAAATATCATAATAACAAAAAAAAGTAAAATAATAAGAAAATTCTTCTATTCATCCAAGAGATTCCAATCTCAGAGATCCCATTTCAGAAGAAGATGGACTCTTTCCATTCCTGTTTTTCCCATTTCTGCCATTTCTTCTGTTTACAGAACAACCAGATTTTTCTTTAGGATAGAATGGTGGACTACATTTTTGTCCTCTTATATCTGGCAATGAATCAGCAAAAATCATTGCTTCACGATCATTCTCAAAAAACCGAAATTGATGGTCTCCATAAAACGCCTTCAACACTGCCGGGTAGCGAAAAGTAAACTTATAACCTTTACGCCACAAAACTTCTTTAACTGGATTAAATCGATGTCGATGTTGAATGACCTTTCGACTCAAGTCAGGATAAAAAAAACTCTGCTATTCTGAATCAATAACGGAGTTTGTCGTTGTCTTGCATTTTGCACTGCTAGTCGAAGTATTGCTTCTCTATCCAAATAATTCAAACATCGAATTATTACAGGTCTCGGTGGTTGACCAGGTAAAGGTGTTCTTCTTCAAGCTCTATGGGCTCTTTCCAGTACCAAGCCTCCAGAAAAAAATTCTTGTCCTAATACTTGTGGGATCCAGTCTTTAAAAAAACAAAGAGGATCTTGTCCTTCTATACCTTCTGGCAAACCAACGATTTTCACATTATTCCTTCTACTTCGATTCTCCAAGTAGTCTATTTTCCTCTCTAACTCATTCTCGCGTTCTCCCAATTCTATGACTGATTTTTCAATCTTCAACACTTTTTCTGTGTTAGAAACCACTTGTTGTTTACAGTCCAAAAAAGCAGTCTGAAATTGTTTAAATTCTTCATAAGATGCATCCACACGTGCTTTAACTGTATTCAGTTCTGAACTTATCTAGCATTCATTTGAACCATCTCATTCATTAAAGGTTGAATGACAGCATTTAACTGCATACATTGTAACTCAGAAAAGCTCAGCCCTGCTTTCTCTGACGTAGTGGCAGAACCAGGTAACTGAAGCTCCTGCTGCACTCAACAAAAGGCATTTTAGAGGTTTTATTGTGGGTCTGGACTCCCAGCAACGGCACCCTGACTTCCTCAGGGGGTCGCCGCTGGTCTCCCCCCGCAGCTCATTGTTTTTGTGCAAAATCACGGAGGAAAGCGATAGCTTCAGGTTGAAATGCTTCCTGTTGCATTTCAAACAATGGAGTCGTCTTCCTGCATGCTCCCTCCGTTAAAATCGAAAGGCTTCCAGAATCGGAATCCACTTCTTGGGAGCATGCACCTTCTTCCAGAGAACGGGTAATTCCAGTGCCATCCTTCACTTGGTGAGTAGTAGACATTTTTTTTTCAGCTCCCACAGGCAGTCTTTGTGGTTTAGACACTGAAGAAATTAAACCTGAAGCTGTAGCAAGTCGTCTAGGCCCCAAATCTTCAGCACTTTGAAAATGTAACTTCTTCTGCACTTGAGGTTTAATCTTTTTACCATTAATGGCCATAATAGTTCCTTAATACTTCAAACTAAATTTAAAAAGTTTAAACTTGAAAACAAAGGGTTAAAAAATGAGTATTTAAAAGTCTGGCCAGAGATGTTGAGATTACACGTTTAGGCTCTACACCATCTTGCCACGCCCCCCCCCCCCCCCCCCCCCATCAAGTCTTCCTGAAGTTTATAATTAATGCCTTGGTTTTGCTAATGTTGTTGCAGTGTGGTTATATGTTCATTTCCCTGCAGCCCAGCATCCAGGGGCTAAAATTCCACAAAATGGGCTGAGTTTGTGAAGCGATTAATATCCTATTTATGCTGTGCATTGCAAACACCAAAACAGTCCTACCTCTGCTGCACTTTGAGCAGTAGTGTCGCATTAGTTTGCTATGCACCGCATTTCCCATCTCTCCAACAACATTTTACAAAACAAGGCAATGGTCAAAAAATAAAACTACACTTCTATTTTGCAATGACAATTGAATAAATGTTCAAACCACCAGTTTGATGCGGCGGTGCACAGTCAGAGATGCAACCGTTAAAAGTAGATAACAGCAGGAGGGTATAACATCATCTGGGAGATATTCATCCAGCATTTTCTCTTCATGTTCAAATTATAAATGTAAAGCAGCTAGAAATTCAAGTTATCTGAATCTTATGGTGAATAATATAATTGCATAATCTCCAGCTATCACTGTCAGTTCTCAAAATCTTTACCCTGGCTGACTGAAATATTTATCATTGTCTTGTGGTTACACATAACAAAACTCAAACAGGAGTGACTGAATATTTTGATATTTCTCATACCATGATATATTTTGCTTCCAAATTTATCTCTTTATCCACTTTACACAGAGGCTGCGTGGAGCAAATTGCCAGGGGAAGCTGTAGAGGAGGCTATATCCATAAGGGTTAAAAGGCACTTAAACGGGTACATGGGCAGGAAAGGTTGAGAGATACATCTTGAATGCAGACAAATGGAACTAGTTTGGGCAGTCAACTGGGTCATCATGGTTCTTTGGGTCAAAATGCCTGTTTCCTTGCTGTAAACCTGGATGACCATGACTTGCTGAAGTTGGGAGAGCATTGCATTGACCTTGTCTCCCCTGCTGTTAGGGAGCGTTGTTGGCCTTAGAAAGGTAGCATTCTATGCCAATCCCAAATTCTCCTTGGAAATTGGTAGACAGTCCAATTTGTAAATACACCAAACCCCCTGGCATTCAGCACCTATGAAGATTGGTAGATGCCAGATAAGTGAATTTTCTGGTTGCTTGAGATTGCATGTTGTATGGATTGGCAAACCAACAGCAAGGCACACCAATTTTAACCTTCCGTATATTTTACCTTTTCATTTTCCACAATTTTTTTTGTTGGTTGCTTGAGCCTGCCAGTTGCTTGAATTCCAGATAACAGGGGTTTTACTGTCGCTGGTTTTGGACTTCTTCCAGTTCAACCCAATATCAGATGGTACGATCGATATTGGCATTGCAGCAAGGCGGAAATTACATTCAGATCAAAAGCAGCTTTTCATGGCTATCTGAACCTGCTCTATCGTCAACACGTTCCGAGAAATCTATCATAAAGCATCCTCTATACGAGTACTCATTTGACACAACATAATCATATATGGTTTTGGCTGCGTTCCACTTTTAGGGAGAGAGATTGGAATTTTCAGAGACCAAAGGCCTGGAAAATTAATTTGGACTTAGCTTCAGAAGAGAAGCAAGAAAAATCTGCATCAAATAATCTCATTTCCCATCTCTTACATACCATGCGTATGGAATCTTTATTCGTTATAGAAGAACAATGAAAAGCATTATCTCCCATGTGATACCTTTCATTTCTCTGTAATTATTGCTGGCTATCAACCTAAAACCCATTATTATCCACCAACATTAATTATGTTCAAATCACAGAGATTGATTGTGAGCCTTTTTAGATTTGAGAATTGTGGGAATGAATTAAGAAAAATGCAACATTTCATGATTTGGTTTTGAGCAGCAGATAGACATAGAGTAATTTGTTACTCACATTCATTAATTTCCTTCATGTATTTTCAAAAATTATGCTTCTAGTATTCAAGATGAAAATCAGTATGCATTGCTTTGGTCGAATGTCATTGCAACATGTTGTTCAAGCAGTCTTCGTCGATCAGCCAAACAGATCCACTGCAGATGCTATCTCCCAACTGCTGCTGCCGGCACTGGATGCCAAGGACACCAAAATTAGTCTACCGTTCATAGATTACAGTTCTGTCACAATATCATGGTTGTAAGCAAACTCCTTCTCAAACTTCAGGATCTGGGCTTGAGCCAACTGTTCTCCCAGCCCCTCCCTACTGCAATTGGATTCTTGACTCTTTCAAGCAGACTGCAATGAGTGAAGATGGTTAAGAACATCTTCTCCGCAATCACTTGGTATATTCAGTCCCCGACTATGCTCCCTCTACACCAGTGGTTTTCAACCTTTTTCTTTCCATTCACATACCACTTTAAGTTATGCCTATACCATAGTTCCTCAGTGCTGAGTAAGGGATTGCTTACGGTGGTATGTGGGTGGGAAGAAAAAGTTTGAAAACCACTGATATACACCCACATCTCTACAGCTAAATACTGTTCTGACTCCATCTTCAAATGTACCAATCACATCACATTATCGAATAATAATGAGACAAAATAATGGAAAGAGACTGATGATTGGCATCAGGAGAAGGGGCAGTCCACTCCCTGATCACAGTAATGGCGCTGAAGTCAAAGGAGTAGATAGCTTCAAGTTCTTTGGAATAAATATCACCAATGACCTGACCTGGGACAAGTTCGGTGACGTGAAAATGAAGTAAGTGCCCCTCGACTTCCACTTTAATGCAGAGGGTGGAATGCGCTGCCAGTGGAACTGGGAGAGAGGGGTACAACATGTAAATTACATTTTCATGGGTACTCAATTAGGAAATAGTTAAATAAGTATGGGCCAAGTGCAGGCAAATGGGAGAAATTTAGAGCGGATAGGCTGAAGACCCTTTTTTCCTGCTGTATAACTCTAGAACTCCAAATGCTTGAAACAAGAAGCAGACCACCATGTCCTAAAAAGAAAGCAAAGGGTGTTTGTATTCTCTCATGTATTTATGAAGTAACAAAATCAATTCTATTTAAATTTTAAACGTAGACATACGGCATGGTAACAGGACATTTCAGCCCACGAGTCCATGCCAATTTACACCCAATTAACCTACACGCCTGGTACATCTTCAATGGTAGGAGGAAACCAGAGCTCTCAGGGAAAACCCATACAGACACAGGGTGAATGTACAAACTCCTTATAGACAGCGCGAGATGCAAACCCTGGTCCCGATTGCTAGTGCCGTAAAGGTGTGACGCAACATTGCTGCCCTGAATTCTATATTCAGATATTTCAACGTAGAACTGAAGAGATTTCTGACTGTTCCTATAACAGTAACTGAAAGGAGCTTTTATATCATAATCTGAGAACAATAGAACATTATGGCATGGAACACAAGTCCTTCAACCTTCTAGTCTGGACCAAACTATTATTCTACTTAATCCCACTGACCTGTACCCAGTTCATAGCCCTCCCATCTATGTACCTGTCCAAAGTTTTTTCTGAAATGTAAAAATTGAGCCCACATGCACAACTTCAGCTGACTGCTCGTTCCATATTTCAACTACTCTCTATGTGAAGAATTCCCCACCCCCCATGTTCCCCCTCAGCTTCTCCTCTTTCAACCTTAACCCATGTCCTCAGGTTTGTATCTCACCTACTATCACGATTTCCTTCAGCTCTCTGCAGATTTGCTCCACCAACTCTATCTGACTATTGAGTAAGATATACCGAGATATACCAAGCAAAGCCGCAAAAGAATGATGAAGAAATGGGGGAGAGGGCAATCACATTTCAGCTCAACCACAAGGAATAACACACAGAGATCCAAAATGTTTCATTTAAATTCTACATCATTGGCCTTGATCTTGTCGGGGTTGGGTACCTCGCAATCTACTGACTTGCTCTAAAAACTTGCTGCAATGCAAACTGGTTAGAGTGTGGCCAGATTACCGGCCAGGCACAACCTTGCAAAATGATGATGCTTAACCATAAAATGTAAAAATGAAGAAACAAGAGCAAAGGAGATGGAATCAAGGCAAACTTGTGTGCAGACAGTAAAATTAAGATATGAAAAGAAAGATTGGACTAAACATGAGAGAATTCAGAGACCTGGGAGAATAATAACACTGGACAAAATATTATTTTTCAAAAGGTTTGCTTCCTGAAAGAAAATTGGTGGTGCAATTGAATATGAAGTGCTGGTATGTACCTGTTTCAATGCTTAATCGTGCCTTGATAATATCCGAATTGGAATGTGTAAGGCTAGCGTGAGCGCGCTGTGGGAAAGGACCACAGTCTAGACTCAGAGTCTTTCCATTACCGGGCATTGAGAGGCTTATGGCCGGAGATCTTGTGTGAATCCTCAGCCTGCAAACTTCAACTCAGTCAGAGCCAAGAACTGCGGTTGCAGTTTCTATGTGGTTCCAACATCACTCATTACCAATGCTCCTCTGAAGGGTTCAACTGCCCAGTCCTAATGCCGACGGCTCTGCGCAGGCTTTGAAGGCCTGTTAAAGGAGCCAACGGTATTTGGAAGTAACTGTGGAGTTTTTGGCCAAGATGGTTGCACCTGTGCTTGGCAGCACTCATGAGCAGTTATAGCCTCCAGGAGACTAGTGGACCAGCGCAGGGCACCTGACATTCATAACCCTGGGACTGCCTGTACCCTGATCTTCCCACTCCTCTATCAAATCTGGGTTTCTAACACCTTCCTCTTTACTCTAAGCTGCATTGTAGCACCTCATACAAATGAAGACTTGCCAAAGAAAGCTATATTTTTGGCTTCATATCCATACTGGGAGCTTATGATCCATGATGACTCCCTGGATCAGTACAAAGGCTGTGTAGGATTACTGGAGGTGCAGTCTTTCAAATTGGATGTGGGACTGGCGGATGTTTAATGATCCTGTAGTACAAATTCAAGAAGAACAGGAAGTTTTCTCATTGTCCAAGGAATAATTCTTCCCTCAGCCGTCAGGCATCAAGTGCAAATTTGGTCATTCATCTGTTCACTGTGTGGAAACTTACTGCCACATGACAGAACGTCAAAGTAATTCACTGCCTGTGAAGCTACGAATTGCTCCTGGGAGATCTATATCAATATAAGTCTGCTTTTCTTTACACAAGGCCTGGAATATGCTCCAAGGTAGTTACATGGCACAATCTCGGAGTTGCAGTGATGTTAATAAAACCCTTCAGCTTCTCCATCCCAGTTTATGGTGTGTCCTGAGTCACTCCAGGCATTTCTGCTGCACAGCGCACTCCATAAAAGTATAATTCACTGCCTTCAAAGCATCTTCTTATCATCAATAAATAAGTGTCAAGGTCTCTGGTCATCTAAAATGATTGATTTCCAGAAACTATTTTTTTTTATTTTGTAGACTTTGGGTTAATCTAGTTTTGGTGTTTTTTTTCCCTCCTGAAATCCAGTGATGATATAAAGTATCAGGAAAATGTGTTCTCACATTTCCTTGGGGACTGATCATTCTGAACAAATTACAGTTAACAGGGAAAATAGGATCTATTCTTCACTATCTGACAAAGCCTTCTTTAATTTACTGGCAGTATTGCCGAGTAGCTCCCACGGGCTAACATAATCTTCCATGTAACCATCAGTGTTCACCTTTATTCAGTCTTTGTTCTTTGCTTTAGACAGCGCTGTTAATTGGAAATGATGCTGACTCACTGTTGGACCTGAAAATCAATTACTGGCTGCTTTGTTAAAGCAGCTGTACTTTCAGTGGATGGAACGGTTCAAAGATACACTTGACTGTTAATGGAAGTGGGTTGCATTTGTGTTGCGATCTCATCTTCAAAGAATAGTGCTTCCGATCGAAGGTTACGCGGATGTTTCCACAGTTTGGCTGACTGCGCTTACAGAATGGAAACAGGCCATGAAGGTTTATATTTTAAATTTAGATGTACAGCACGGCAACAGGCCCCTTTGACCCATGTGTCCGTGCTGCCCAATTACACCTAATTGACTTACAACCTTCCCCCCACCCCCCACCCCCCACCCCCCACCCCCCACCCCCGGTATGTTTTTGAATGGTGGGAGGAAACCAGATCTCCCAGGGAAAACCCATGCAGATATGGGGAGAACGTAAAGCTTCTTGCAGGCAGCTCAGGATTCGAACCCTGGTCCTGATTGCTGGTGCTGTAACAGCGTTGCGCTAACTGCCCTTTGAGATTGTGGTGGCGTATCTGATTCATTCAGGGCTCCAACTTCTCTTTGAACTGTATTCGCGTAACTTACTGTTCCTTTCTCACGCATGCATTGACTCAGCTTGCTCTCAAAAACCATGTTCACTAAAATCTTGGTCAACATATTTCTTCTGAGTTCAAAATGGAATTATTTAGTGCCCTTCTTCTCTTTACATCTCCAAGTTTAGGTCTCTCACAGAGATGGAAACTACCAATTGAACGTCTTAACTGCCTGGCTGTATTTTGAACACTTTCTGCTTTGATTTAAAACTTCAAAATGGAGATATATGTTCCTTTCTTCTAACTTATGAAACTTTCGTAATTTTAGCTCATTACTTGAAGTACTACATTTGATATGTGCTCCATTTGAAATTCCTCATCGCCACCCAGGCTGTTCCCTCTTCACTCTCCCTCCATCAGGAAGGAGGTACAGAAGTCTGAAGACGAGCACCCAGCAGCACAAGGACAGCTCCTTCCTCTCTTCGCCATCAGATTCCTGAACAGACAATGAACCACAGATACTATCTCACCTTCTCTTAGTTTTGCACTATTTTAAAATGCAATTTATAGCAAAATTTGCACTGTGGCGTTGGCACAAATCAACGAACTTGGTGATATGTTCATGACATAAATTCTGATCCTGATTCTAAATCCCCCATCTGCTTGTCCAGATTCCAGTGACATTCATTCAAGATGCAAGATTCTTTTATTGCCATGTGATAAAGCCGAAAATGTAATATTACACAAAATTACCTTTAGTCTGCCAAAAAGCAGTCAAAGCGTCGCCATTAGAGTCATACAGTCAGAGAAAGTGATGCAGCACCACTGAATATCCCTGGATTCCCTCCAACCTCTGGGACTGCACAGACCCCTGTTCAATCTGTTGGCAACCCGTGTTCCAGATACAAACCTCTGAGACGAGCAGGAAGCCTTCAGCGGCCGGGGCCCTTCGGGTGCCCTTCTTGCCCTCAGCGCCCTCTCAAAGCCCAGCTCAATACCTGATTCCCATGAACCAGTCTCCAGTGGCCTGCAGACTGTGTGGGTTCTGCTATTCAATTCCAACACTCCCTGTGGGGTTAACCTCCACATTCATACCATTCTGAAAGTGGAGAGTTCTGAGTTCCCAAATGGCATTTAGGGACCTACATACTTTAATAATGGCCCCTCGTCATGGTCTGCCACACAAATCAAAATGTTCTTTCAGTATCCATGATTTCAAAACCTTCCATTGCAGTGAATGTCCGCAGTGTATCATCCCTCTGCTCCCTTTGCCACAAAGAAGAGACCTGGAATGTTTGTCTTGACCCCAGCACTTTTCAGCGCAGCTTCTCTGCAATGAGTCTCCATTCTTTCTCCGATGCAGCAACCAGTAATGTACACATTCTATTGTACTGTAAACTGAATGGTGTCCAACCAAGATTTGATGCAGGTTTTTAAAAACTATTACATTAAGTGAATATCTATTAAATAAACACTAACGCCACAGCAACAGCACATTTTTGCACTAAATGAAATTGAATATTTATTGATGCTTTTAGATTTATTATCTTTCTTCTGTGATTTACACTTATTTGTGAGTGTATTTGATGTAATTGTGTAGCAGCAGGCAAGAATGTTTGTGCATCTGTACAAAACAACATAATCTGAGAGCCATTCATACCTTTCTCATTTTCAATTCCATTGCTCTTGAAGCCAATCTCATACTTGGTTTTGTTTTTGTACCATCTTCTAGAAAAGAACCTGTATCCTGCTTAATTCTCTTTGATGGAGGCTACACATAAAGAACGTAATTTTTGCGTAGTCATTTTTCACACTTACCTTTCTGAGTGGCCATTCACACAAAACGACCTGTGTATGGTGCCACCGCATGTTTGGCCAAAGTACCCGTAGGTGCGGTACTTATGTAGGCTGAACGTGAGTCGACGTCACCCATGACGTATGACGTACATGCGACGCACGGCGTCACTGCATCACAGAAGAGCAAAATGGCTGTAGATCCACCAATCCTGTAAATGTCAGCATTTCTCCAATTACTCAACATTGTAGTTAACTGCTGCTGGTAAGTAAATGTCTCCTTGCTTCACATTTAAATCTCCCATGTGGCAATGCTGCGAGCTGAACGTGTCGTACTCAATAGCCCATTGTTGCAGACTGCCTGCAGTTCAGTTTCGACTGGAGGCAATCCATAGAACTGTCTAGGGCTGTCGCAGGTAAAATTTCAGAACAGGAGTGAGTCACTCATCTTCGTTCTGAACTTTTTACCTAGCCTGCATTGCAGGAATTTTGCGAGAATTTCCTGTTACGCAGCGGCTGTGTAAAAACCATTATGAATTCTGCTCTGATATTAATGCTGTAAAATGTTTTTGTATCTACTTGAGGGCCTCAATTTTGGTTTTTTTTTGGATATGTTGAGGCTGAACAAGACAGAAATCAAATTAATAACAATGTAAGGAAGTAAAGTTTTTGATATTACTTGTGGGTAGCCAGATAGAAGAATACTTCAAGACATTTCAAAAGGAAGACTAGACATTACTCAGTTAGTGTGATGCTCTTATATTGCCACAGGTTTGAATCTGGTACTGTCTGTAAAGAGTTTGTACGTTCTTCCTATGACCTCCATGGGTTTTCTCTGGGAGCTTTGGTTTTGTCCCACACTCCAAAAGGCTTGACGTTGTAATGGGTGTAATTGAGTGACACATATTCCAATGGCTGGAATTGGCTTCTACTGTGTTGGAAATAAAATTAAAAATCCAAAGCATGTCCACAGATTAAAGTGTTTCTTTTTATAAAGGAGACTGAACAAGTCATGAGGTCAAATTGGTGCTCACTGAAGGCATGGACGGTGAAAGCAACATCAGAGCCAGAGCTGCATGAATAACAGTGCCTGCAGGCTGACTTAAGTAACCAGAGTTCTATTTAACCACCCACATCCTCCACTCAACTGTTGTTGTGTCAGGCCTTTTTGGTCACAGTAAGATATCTATCATGAAGCAAGCAAAAATCACTCAGCTAATTGAGATTGAGCAGCAAACAAAAATGACAGCAACTTAGAACACAGAACACTACAGCATAGTACAGGTCTATCAGCCCTCAATGTTGAGCTATAAAAACGAAACCCTCTCTACCCCGTATCCCTCTATTTGTTTTCCATCCATGTGCCTGGCTAAGAGCCTCTAAATGCCCCTAATATTTCAGCCTCCACCACCATCCTTGGCAAGGCATTCCAGGCACCTAGAACTCTCTGTGTAAAAAAAAATTAACCCCTGATGTCTCCCCTAAACTTTCCTCCCTTCACTTTGTACAGATGTCCTCTGCTATTTGCTATTCCTGCCTTGGAGGAAAAGTGTTGGCTGTCTGCCTCTCATAATCTTGTAAACTTCTATTAAGTCACCTCTCATCCTCCTACACTCCAAAGAGAAAGGCCATAGCTCTGCTCACCTTTCCTCGTAAGACTTATTTTCCAATCCCGTTAACAGCCTGGTAAATGTCCTCTCCATAGCTTCCAAACCCTTCGTATAATGACGTGACCAAAACTGAACACAATGGTCCAAGTGTGGTCTTCCCACAGATTTATAGAGTTGCAACATGACCTCTCGGCTCTTGAACCCAATATCCTGACTAATGAAGTCCAGCATCCCTTGGGCCTTCTTAACTCTCCTATCAACCTGCGCGACAACCTTGAGAGATAGATGTATCGTTTGTCTGCATGTGTGTAATATCTGGATGTATGTTTGCATGTTTTTGACCAGAGAGTGCAGTTTTGTTGAGATCCACTTGCATAATTGGATAATAAACTTGCGGACTTGAAAGGCCGAGATGGCCTGTTTCTGCTCCGTAAATGGTTATAAGTGGAATTTGAGGTTAATTGGTGTATTTGGGAAGCAGAGGTTCGTGGGTCAGAAGAACCTGTTATCGGGCTGTCTCGAAATTAAAATAAATCTGTCCAATTGTTGCCAGAGAATCACTAGCAATGTTTATACTTTCCACGTCCATTCCATTACCACTGATTCCTCTAGTTTTGACCCCTTCCTATTTTCATCAACAAAGTGCCTCTTGCTAACATCCAAATGAACTGCAGGTGCTTTCTCCTGTACATTGATCACCGCGAATATTTTTACCCCGAGACGAGCATCATGAATCCACGTCATTATTGATATCTGATATCCAGCTCCAAAACTGATCCCTTACCAGTGTTTGATTCCATTCTGCCTCAGTTTGTCAATCTCAGAAAGCATCTTCAATCCTTTGTAGCCTCCAGGTTTGAGGCTGCTAATGCAATCCTGCCTCGATCCCTTATTCTACCCACTGACATCATGCAGAAAACCTTTTATCCATATCTTAGAACTATTGAACACTACAGCTCAGAAACAGGCCCTTCAGCCCTTCTTGTATATGCTGAACTATGATCTTTTAGTGGTTCTCAACCTTTCTCGGTCCAAGGCCCACCTGGCTTCCGGCCTAGTATGCCATGGCCCACTCGTGACAATGACTGAGCAATATTTTCAAGTCAAAGGCACCTCTTTAAGAAACACATCTTTATCTAAATTAAAGGTTTTTTTAAAACATTTTTAAAGACCCACATGGAGGCTTCCAATGGCCCACAGGTTGAGAACCTCTGGGCCTTTGTCCTGCTGACTTGCAGGAAAAAGTTTGAAAACTTACTAATCACAGAGCACTGATGGCATAAGGATTACTTAAAGTAGTATGTGAGTGGAAAGATAAAGGTTGAGAACCACTGGCAGGAACTCATATGTCAACATTTTTGGGTTGGTCCAGGGGGCATATTGAGCAGATCCATAATTATACAAGCTTTAAAACTAGAGTGAGAGTGAAAGTGGTGCCTATGCCCCCTTTGGCCTCACTCCTGTTTGGTTAAATGTATAACTTGCTACCAACAAGCAAACAACATGGTAACCTGGTGAGGAATTGATATTGGAGTAGACCATTGTGGACGAGATCCATTTTCAATATCACAATTAAGTTGAAGTAGTCAAATGAGCTACGCCATCTAAACTGTAGTGTAAAGTTAATTTTAAATAAAGAAACCTCTTTATATGCCTGATGATACATATTCAAAGTTAATAAATTGAATATTTTGCAGTATGTGTGAGATATGTTACCTCCCTGTTCATGGTTTTCCAGTATATTGAGAGAAAGTTGATTGCATGGTCCCTCTTAATCTATTTTAACAAAGAAAATCTCATGCCGGTAATACTCAAATCACCATTCAGTGACAGAAGTCTGACATCTATCATAATCTTCTGAGATATAGAATATAGAAAACAACATCAACTTACTAAGTGTGTGCCAAATATCAAAGAACAATCTGGTGTGTGCTCCAAGCAGCAATTCAGACATATGTTTTACTTTCTTGATGGTGCGGGGGTAAAAGGGGACGGTAAATGAGGTCCCTTTGGTCTATGCTTGCAGCTCATAGCAAATTATGTTTTTATTCACATGACATTTGCTGATGGATAACTGCATTATTTAATACCGGATATTAATCAATTTTAATGTGCCTTAAATGACATTTTGAGATTTAATTTTCTCTCGCACACCAGGCAACATATCCGTGAAACAATTCCTTTGTGCACTGTTTTAACCCATTCATTTTAATCAGCTGTTGACTGATTTATTTTAACAACCACTTTTCCTTTTATTCTAAACCATGTCATTAACCCATTTATTGGTAGAAGCTAATGGTTATGCAAATATATTGCACCAAGGCAATTCATGTGGATTTTACACCATTAACCAGGAGAAATTAAATGCCACTGACAATACAAGTTGGCACACAAGTGGAAATGAAAATTCAATTATCGGTCTCCTCAAACAGTCCCCAAGTATATTATAAGGAAAATGAAGGGTTGCGAAATCAAGATTAGTGATGTCTCATTGCCATCGACATGACCAGATCCACAACTGCCTCAAATGTTTGCCAATATTCAAGCAAAGGACACAGTATGTTTTGACTTGTTGTATTTCATGCCAACTCATGCTCTAAGACTCGAGGTGTATCTATTTTTATTGATCCCTCTATTACATTTGTTCAACATGACATCACTGTAGACCCTAATGGCAGATTTTTATTGGTTACTGGGTTATTATTCAATATTAAGGTTGTCATGATTAATGTTTATGCCCCGAATGTAGATCACCCTGAGTTTTTTAGATCTTTGTTTACTATTTTACCCAATCTAAATGAATATCATTTAATAATGGGTGGGGATTTTAACTGTTGTTTGAATCCCCTGCTAGATAGGTCAAAACCTTCACAGTTCCTACCGAATAAATCGGCTACATATATTAACTCTTTCCTTACTAACTCCGGAGCTGTTGATATTTGGAGATTTCTTCACCCGACAGATGAAGAGTTTTCCTTTTTTTCTCATGTATACCAATCATACTCAAGAATTGATCACTTTTTTATTGATTCACGTTTTATTTCACTTGTAACTGCTTGTAAGTATGACATTATAGCCATTTCGGATCACTCTCCATTACAACTCTCTCTTAAATTCAAAGACTCTGTTTCTACTATTAAGCACTGGCGTTTTGATGTTACATTATTGCAAGATTTAGACTTTGTTAAATTTATGAAAGAACAAATTAACTTTTTTTTTCAACAAATTACACTACGGAAATTTCTTATGGAATATTGTGGGATACATTCAAGGCTTATATTCGTGGTCAAATTATTTCTTACTCAGTAGCTTTGAAGAAATGCATCAAAAACAAGACTCATCTATTGGTTGAGAAGATTAAAGACATTGACAAGAAATATGTGACTGATCCTACTGAAGAACTTTACAAACAAAGAATTGAACTGCAGATGGAATATAATTTGTTACTTACATCTTCGATTGAAAACCAGTTAATTAGATCTAAATCTGATTTTTATGTGCATAGTGAGAAATCGGGTAAACTGTTGGCTAATCAACTGAAGAATATTTCAGTTAGACGCCAAATTGTGGAGATTCGCAAACAGAATGGAGAACTGACTGTTAACCAGGAAGAGATAAATCAATCTTTCGAAAATTTTTATACATCCTTATATAGTTCAGAATCCCCTCAAGACCTTAGTAATATGTTTAATTTTTTAGAACATTTGAAACTCCCAAAAGTATTACCTCAAGATAACTTAGAACTAAGTAAACCCATTACAGATTCTGAGATCAATAATATTATTTCCTCACTGAACTCGGGGAAAGCACCAGGTCCTGATGGATATTCTGTGGAATTTTATAAAGCTTTTTCTTCTACTCTCTCTCCCTGGCTTATTAAGATGTTTGATGAATCTATCTCATTGGGTAAACTACCACAATCATTTTACAGAGCTACGATTTCTCTAATCTTGAAAAAAAATAAAGACCCGACCGAATGTTCTTCTTATAGACCAATTTCTTTGTTGAATGTTGATTCTAAGATCTTCTCTAAAATTCTAGCGACAAGGCTAGAGAAGATATTACCATATATTATCTCTGAAGACCAGACTGGATTCATTAAAAATCGTTATTCCTCCTTTAATATTAGATTGATGAATATTATTTACACTCCTTCACATAAGTCCTCAGAATGTGTTATTTCATTAGATGCTGAGAAGGCCTTCGATAGAGTAGAATGGCCTTATTTATTTACAGTTCTTGAAAAATTTAATTTTAGTCCAATATTTATATCTTGGATTAAACTTCTTTATAATTCCCCAGTTGCCTCGGTTTTTACTAATACCCAAAGATCGCCATATTTTCGATTATTTCGGGGCACCAGGCAAGGGTGCCCCCTTAGCCCTTTATTATTTAACTTAGCTTTAGAACCTTTGGCAATTGCTATCAGAGAAGCACCCAATATTACTGGTATTATTCGTTGCAGGGATATTCATAAAGTATCACTATATGCAGATGATTTATTGCTATATATTTCCAATCCTGAAAATTCTATTCCTGCAGTTTTATCTTTATTATCCCAATTTAGTAATTTTTCGGGATATAAACTGAACTTAAATAAAAGTGAATTATTCCCTTTTAATGGATGGGTTCCTATTTATGATAGTTTGCCTTTTAAAATAGCTAGAGACTATTTTATATATTTAGGGATTAAGATTACTAAAAAACATAAAGATTTGTTTAGGACTGATTTTTTCCCTCTATTGGACCTGATCGGTAGTTTACTTACCAATTGGTCACCATTATCCCTATCTATGATAGGCCGAATTAATGCTATTAAGATGATGATCTTACCTAAATTTTTATATATATTCCAAGCTATACCTATTTTTGTTCCTAAATCTTTTTTTGATAAGGTCAATTCTAAATTGTCCTCATATATCTGGCAAAACAAGAATCCTAGATTGGGGAAAAAATATTTACAGAAATCTAAACTAGAGGGAGGGTTGGCATTACCCAACTTTAGAATTTATTATTGGGCAATTAATATTAGTTACTTAAGGTATTGGTTGAATTATTCAGAATTATCTCTAAATCCCCATTGGGTAAATTTAGAAATTAAACTGGTACAAAATTTCTCAATTAGTTCTATTTTGGGAGCTGCTCTCCCTTTTACTCTTACTAAACTATATAAACAAATTGATAATCCAATGGTTAAACATACACTACGTATATGGTTTCAATTCCGGAGATTTTTTGGCCTAAGTCATTTTATCTTGGAAACCCCTATTGTACTAAATTTCTTTTTTCATCCCTCTCTAATTGATCAAGCTTATTTACTCTGGAAAGTTAAAGGTATAACATGCTTTTCGGATTTATTCTTGGATAACTCTTTCATGTCATTTGAACAATTATCCATGAAATATGATTTACCTAGATCTCATTTCTTTCGATATTTGCAGATTAGGAGTTTCTTAGTTTCGACTTTACCCTCTTTTCCCAATCGGGAGACTACGACTGTTTTAGAGGATATTCTATATTCAAAGTTCCCTCCAAAAGGTGTGATATCTAAATTATATAATATAATTATAAAAATAAATTCTGGGACTTTTGGAAAGTTTAAAAATGATTGGGAAAGAGAACTCAACCTTCATATTTCCAATGAAAATTGGAATAAAATTCTGCGACTGGTAAACTCCTCTTCTCTATATGCAAAACATTCACTGATACAGTTTAAAGTTGTTCATAGAGCTCATATGTCTAAAGATAAACTCCATCGCTTTTATTTTCATATCGATCCTATATGTGATAAATGTCAATTGGAAATAGCTTCCCTTACACATATGTTTTGGTCTTGTCCCTCTTTACAGAATTATTGGAAGGAAATTTTTTCCATTATATCTACTGTTTTGAATATTGATTTACAACCACATCCCATTACTGCAATTTTTGGATTACCTATGATAGATTTGACTTATTTATCTCTTCCTGTGGATCGTATGATTGCTTTTCTTACACTAATGGCTAGAAGATCTATACTATTGAATTGGAAAGAGGTTAATCCTCCCACTGTTTTCCAATGGTTTACCCAAACTATACTATGTTTAAATTTAGAGAAAATTAGAAACTCTGTCTATGAATCCCCTTCTAAGTTTGAGTTAACCTGGCGACCATTTATTCAATATTTTCATTTGTGGTGAGTTGATCTGGCTCTGTTTTCTTTTTATGATTATGTATGATAATTGGGCTGTTAGATGAGATCGGAGTGATCGGCATGATTTAGCTATATCGGTAGGTTTTTTTTAAAGTTTTTAATTCAGATTTGTTTTTTCTTCCTTTTTGGGTTTTTTTTTCTCTCTTTTTTTATATATTTTTATTAATTATATCATTTTTTTTAGAGATAGTTCATACTCTAAACTGATCTAAATTTTTTTTATGATATATTTTTATTCTGCAATATTATTGTTTAATATCTTTGCATGAATTCGTTATTTACTATGAATTTTTCATATCTCTTTGAACTGTATGTGTTTATAAATTATAATAATAATAAAAAGATTGGAAAAGAAAGAAAGACTTGTTGTCTGAAGAGGGTGTGCAAAATCGCTGAGGACCCCTTCCCCTCTGTGCACAGCATCCTTCAGCTGCTCCCATCAGGAAAGAGAGAAAGGAGTATCAGACCCAGCACCACCAGGCTGTGCAACAACTTTTTCTCACAGGTATATAACAGAACATGAGCTACCCTCCTATCCTCCGGCATCACACCCGACATTTTAAATATTTCTGCAAGAGTTTTGCAATTCCTTCAGTAGCCTCCCTCAAGGTCCAAGGGAATATATTGTCTGGCCCTGGGGATTCATCCACCTTTATTTGCTTTAAGGCAAGCAAGCACCTCATCTTTAATCTGTATAGGTTCCAAAGACCTCTGCTTGTTTTCCTTACTTCTCTTGACTCTGTCCCATGTTCCTGGGTGAATATGATGCAAAAAACCCATTTAAGTTTTCCCTCATCTCTTTTGGCTCCTTACATAGCCAATCACTCTTATCTTTAAGGGAACCAATTCTGTCCCTTTCTTTCTTTTCGCTTTTAATACACCTGTAGAAATCCTTAGGATTTTCCTTCTCCTTGTTTGCCAAAGCAACCTCATGCCTTCTTTCAATCTTCCTGTGTGGTGGTGCACATCTCTGTGAGCAAACTGGCCACGTTTGTACTGCCGCGCTGGCGGGGCAGCTGCAGAAGATGGCACTGTCAGGGCTTGTTCATTGCCTTGTGGCTTAGGCCACAGCTCGCGCCCTGGGCCACTTGATGACATCGCTGCTGCGCGAGGTGGAACTCCGGTAGGCCTTAAAGGGGCACACACCAAATTCAAATAAACAGTTCTACTGGAAACCCCACCGAGTCCAGTGGTATTTTTCTGTGTGTAGCAACCGTTACACCTGATTAATTTCCTGAAGTTTTTCTAGCATTTTATATACTCCTCAGTTGCTTCATTTTCTCCGTGTTGCCTACACCTGCTATAACCTTCTCCTTCCAAACTAGATACCCAATATCCCTCAAAAACCACGGTTCCCTATGCTTGTTAACTTTGCCTTTAATCCTGATAGGAAGATATAAAATCTGTACTCTGAAAATTTCACCTTTTAGGGCAACCTATTTACCTCACACAACCTTGCCCAAAAGCAACTTATCTCCGTCCACGCATTCTAGATCCATCCTCCTTTGCTCAAACTTGGTCTTTCTCCAGCTTAGAATCTCAACCCGCGGCCCAGACCTATCCTTCTCCATAATTAACTTGAAACTAATGGCATTATATTCACTGCACCGAAAATGTTCCCCTACACATACTCTGTCACCTGTCCTGCCTCGTTCCCTAATAGAAAATCCAGTATTGCATTCTCTCCAGTTGGTACCTCTATATATTGATTTAGAAAACTTTCCTGAACTTATTTGACCAACTCCAAGCCATCCAGCTCTTTTACAGTCCCAGTCAATATGTGGAAAACTAAAATCTCCTACTATCACAATTTTATGTTTTCTACACCAGTTGCTATCTCTCTACAGATTTACTCCTCCAATTCCCACTGACTATTGGCCATTCGATAAAATGGCCCCTTAACTATGGTCATGCCTTTCCCATTCCATCTGCTCTATAAAATAAAAATGATTTCAAATACCTTTGTCCACTTTTATGTCCCTCATATTGATTGGGATTGCTGGTGCCCTGAGGAAATAGAGGGGGCAGGATTAGAGGTTGGTGGGGTGGAAGGCAAAGATGAGAGATATCTTATTTTTTCAGGTGGGGGTGAGTGTGAAGCTACCATTCCCCATCGTGACAACCTTTCACAGGAGCACAAAAGGGAGTGTCCTGTTTGGCTACATCGTGATGTGGTCTGGTAGCTGCAAAGCATCGGACCGGTTCAATACAAAGGATCAATAAAACAGCCAAGAGGATCATTGGGGTCTCTATAGATGATATTTAAGTCATTAAATGAATTGTCATGTGATTATCACAAGTACAAGTATTCTCCGGTCTTCAGTACAAAATATGAAGACACACAGCCAGACATTGCATGCATACAGTCAAATAAGACCCAGACCAGAAAAGCATTTGTATATACAAATAAATAAATATTGTTTAATTAATACGAGTCTTGGATAATAGTGTGAGCAGTTCCTTTGGTCGTTCAGCGTTCACACTGCCTGGTCCTCAGCCTGGTGGTGCTGGCTCTGATACTCCTAGATCTCTTAACTGACGGGAGAAGCTGCATGCAGGGTGGAAAGGGTCCTCAGTGATTTTGTGCACCCTCTTAGATACCGATCCCCATAGATCCCATTAATGGGGCTGGGGGGTAAGGGAGATTCAAATGATCCTCTTTGCAACTCTTATGAACCTGTGGATTAACCTCCGATCCATTTCTCTGCAGCAACCGTACCTTACTGGGATACATCTGGCTACATAGGGCTCAAGGGATTATAGAAGACCCTTTCCATCTATCACACAGTATCTTTGACCCACTACCATCAGGAAGGAGCATCAAAATCAGGACTGCCAGGCTAGGGAATAGTTCTTCCCACAGGCTGTGAGACTGATGAACAGATTCCTGTAACCATGAGAATCATCCCAAATATTTATATATATTTATTTTGATCTCTACGTACTGTGTATTGAGTGCTTCTGTCTGTGCACCATGGTCTAGAGAGAAGTTGGAACTGTACAATTAGATGATAATAAATTTGAACTTGAAAGTACAAGGGCAAGGAATAAAGCAGGTGGAGTAGCTGAACAATTCATGGATAGTTTACAGTGAACTTAATGCACATTGTAAAGGAGGAAAGAGGGTTGCAGAGGTAGATTTGTTCTTGTGAAGGCCCAGAAACATGGTTGGGAGTCCATGCCAATGTTAAATACGCCACCTGCTATTGCAACAGTTGCCAGGGAACAGAATGAATCGAGTGGCAAGCAAATGTTCTGAAGACAGAAGCTTTAATCTTCCCATTGTTTTGATGCAGGGAATTTACTCATGTATCCATGGATATTAAGTTCAAGTTTATTATCATCTGATTGTACAAGTACAACTCAACAAATAAGCATTCTCCAGTCCTCGGAGCAACATGCAGACTAACAGTACATTTGCAGCATGTATATACATATCTAAAAATAAATAAATATTGTTGAATAATTAGTAACGTTTCAGAGCACTTCATCAGTTGCTCATCATTCTCACTGCCCGTGGGAAGCAGCTTTTTCTCAGCCTGACAGTTCTGCTTCTGATACTCCTGTATATTTTTCCCCGTGGGAGTAGCTGAAAGATGCTGTTTGCAAGGTGGTAGGGGTCTTTAATAATTTTGCATGCCCTCTTCAGGTAGATCTTGTTGATGGTGGGGGGCGTGGCCAAAGACCGATGATGACATGATGGTGGCCGGTGGCCTTGCCCGCCCCCATCTTCTCAGGAAGTGCAGTCACTGTTGCACCTTCCTGCCAAGCGAGGAGATGTGTGTATGTCAAGATAGGTCACTTCCCCAGTGGATTCCAAGGAACTTGGTGCTCTCCACTCTCTCCGCTAATGAGCTATTAATGCGCAGTGGAGGGTCGTCATCCCTGCTCCTCCTGAAGTCCACGATTGTCTCCGTCATCTTGTCCACGTTGAGACTCAGGTTGTCACTCTCACAAGATTACCCACTTCTTCTCTGTAGTGCGACTCATCGTTGTTGAGCCATTGATGGTTCACGAGATGAACCATCTGACATTTTGGAAGGAGTAAGAGGTGTTGGTGAGGGAAAGGTAACAGTCACTAGAATACATTTGGAAACTGACAAAAACCAGTACTAAAACTGAGTTAAGTTTTCCAGAGTTTAATGAACATTATTAATGTTATTATCAGTTGCTATTCATTGTTACAAAACTTTGTTGGACAATGATTAAAAGATGGTTAAAATTATCGGAGCATTTTAAATTTCTTACTGTTTCGTAGAAGAAAACTAACTAACTGCTAATCATTAAGATGACTGAAAATCCAACTGTAACCTTGGCTCCAAAACTGTTACCATGGAGACACTCAAAGATTGCGTAAACAATCTGCTTGAAAGCCACAAAATTTAATTTGCTCGAAAGAAATACAATTTAACCCTTACAGACGAGGAAGTGTTACCCCATGTCCCAGTCACTTAACAAGTCATTCTAAGACAGGCAATTCTGCAGGGGCTAAAGATCAAGTTTATTTATCATCTGATTGTACATGTAGAACCCGAAGAAATGGCGTTCTCCGCCATCACACATACAGATTTTAAAATATTTTAATTTAGACATACACCACGATAACAGGTTATTTCAGCCCACGAGTCCGTGCCATCCAATTAACCTACACCCGGGTATATTTTGAATAGTGGGAGGAAACCGGAGCCCCTGGGGAAAACCCACGCAGACACAGGAAGAACAAACAAACTCCTTACAGACAGTGTGGGATTTGAACCCTGGTCCAAATCTCTGACGCTGTAACTGCTACACCAACCATATCGCTATACATACATACAGACAAATGATACATATACTGAGAACCTATTTTCAAATATTAAAATAAATAAATAAAGGAATGAGAATGAAAATGGTGATGCTGCACGGAGCCTCTGTAACAGCAACCGTGCTTCTAGAGCAGACCTGAGGAGAGCAAGTAGAGGAGACGCTATGCTCCTCCTCAGCATTCTACTGCCCAGTCCAACTACTGATGGCTTTGCGCCAGCTTTAAATGACCGCAGGGGTCTGGGCCCAAGATGGCGGAGTCTATATTCGGCAGCAGCCTCGAGGGGTTGCAAACTCCGGGGAGAGCAGAGAACTAATGGAAGGCACCAAAAGAAGGGGGAGATCATCCCATGTTTACGAAGAAGAAACGGAGAAGATGACCCCCAGGACGGTGACCAGTGAGGCGCTCTGCGGCTGAAGAACTCACAGATGGCGAGCTGTTGGCAACTCGAGGCGAGGAACCCATGCAGACTGCAGGCTACTGGTGACTGCGGTCAAAGGACTCACACCAGTCTGTGGACTGCTGGAGACTGGTTTGATTCTGGCTGAAGGGGTACCAGGTATCAGAACCGCGATGCTAGAGGGCGCCTTGGGCACTGAAGGCCTCGTGATAGTGTCAGAGGTTCGGATCTGGAGCTCGGGTTGTTGATGGTTTGGACTGGAGTCTGTGTGGCTACAGAAGCACTTAGAGGCAAATCCATGGACACAGTAACTCTGGGGGAATTCCTTTGCTTCTCTTTCTCTGACTGCAAGAGACATCCAGCAATTACAGCTGGTGATGAATCTGTGTTACAGCAGACTAAAGCAAACTTTGTGTTATAATACACCTGTTTTATTACATGACAAAGAAGAAATCTTGAATATTGAGAATCAGGTGAAAGAATCTCCAGCGTTTCTCAGGAACTAAATTCTGACTGACTTTCAGAGGGGGAGTTGATAATTAACTGTACAGGAGAACTAAAACTAAAGGAAAGCAAAGGAGAAATTACCGAGAAAGCAATAAAGTGGTGAGCTCATTACGCTCAATGGAGTTCTAGTGAGTTCAATGGCTAGTCTCACAATTTATAGAGCCAATTAAACCCAATAATTCAGTCCTTGAAGTACTGCGTCAGTTATAAGATTACATACATCAGCGAATTAGTAAATGTTTCAACAATCGCAATCACCTGGATAAAAAAAAACAAGCAACAAAATACTGTAGAATAACGTGAGGAAACACTTAGATTGAAATTGCACTTTGCATAACTTCAGGATATTTGGCGGGGTGGGGGGTGGGGGGGCACTGCAGTTGAACTCGGAGTCCTGGAGTTTTGTATTTGAACTTTTGGCAGGGAAAATGCCAGATTTTTCTATTAAGCCTGACCCATTCAAAATGGCTGGAAGATCACAGGTAAACCTTCAGCATTATTCCCTCCTGTTTCCACCAAACAGTCTCGTGGAAAAGTTCAAAAAATTTAGGAAAAATTAAAGTTGGAGAAAGTCCACTCTAACCCTACCTTCCCTGGCCATTTGCCAAAAATCTGCAGACACAAACTCTGTGCGAGAATCAGCATTTGTGGAAGGTAAAGGAGAAATCCAGCACTTCAGGGCAAGACCCTGCATTGAGTCTGAGAGGGAGGGGATGGTGTGGGATAATGGGCAGACGTAGCCAGGTGGGGAGAGGGGTGGGATAAATCATAGAACCATAGAACAATTAGAGCACAGACACAGGCCATTTGGCCCCTCTAGTCTGTGCTGAACCATTTTTATTCATAGTCTCACTGAACTGCACCTAGTCCATAGCCCTCCATACCTCGCCCACCCACATACCTGTCCAAATTCTTCTTCAATGTTAAAATTGAGCCCACATTCACCACTTCAGTTGGCAACTCCTTCCTCACTCCCACCACTCTCTGTGTGAGGAAGTTCCACCTAATGTTCCCCCCAATACCAATGCAAATTAGATTGAGGTTCATTCAGCTACATACTGATTGATAGGCAAGCACAGTAAAACCCCAGGTATTTGGCTTCGTTGTGGATTGGTAGATGCCACTTGAGTGAATTTGCCAGTTGCTTGAGATTGCACGTTGAATGGATTGGCGAACTAGCCACTAGGGAGGGGGGTGCCCATTTAAAACATTCAGATTTTTTACCTATTTATTTACCACAATATTTTTTCCGATTGCTCAAAGCTGCCACTGGCTTGAATTCAGATAATGGAATTTTACTATTCTATTGCATCTCCTGTTGTTAGGGGTTGAAAGGAAAAGTACATTTAAGTTGAATAATTGCACGACATTAGGGCTCAAGCCAAATTTACTGTCATTTAATTGCACAAGTACAACCCGATGAAACAGCGTTCTCCAGTCCTTGGTGCAAAACATGCAATCACACAGCCAGACATAGCACATCTACAGACTAGTATTCATACACACTAATCAATAATTAAATATTATTTCATGAATACGAGAGTCTCAGCTGGTCAGTGTGAGTAGTTGTTTTGGTCGTTAAGCCCATGGGAAGGAGCTGTTCCTCAGCCTGGTGGTGCTGGCTCTGATCCTCCTGGATCTCTTCCCCAATGGGAGCAGCTAAAAGATGTGTGTGGGGTGGAAGGGGTCCTCAATGATTTTGCGTGCCCTGATCCAGGTGGATAACGTCGATGAGGTTGGGGGGGGGGGTGGGCGGGAGGGACACTTCGGAATTCTTCTCTCCCACTCTTATGGTCCTGTGCATTGAACTCTCATCCATTTCTCTGCACATCTGCACCAGACTGTGATGCATTCGGCCAGGACAGTGCTCCTGTGAAAGGTTGACATAATGGTGGCTGGTAGCCTTGCCCGCTTCAATCTTCTCAGGAAGTGTATTAAAAGTTATTTCTGTATGAGGTGCCATCTGAGCAGAGCTGAAAGGTCTCACTCAGGAAGTTTGATGTAAAAGACTTTCTCTTCTTTCAACATATTCCCATCCCCTAAACTGATTCAGAGGGTGCTGACCCTCTTGCCCCTAGCAATCATCCAGAAGGGATTGAGACATCCAACCTGCTGTCACCAACAGCCTAGTATTCATTCCAAGGAGGATCAGATTGGCAGCTTCAGGCTTGTTTCCTGGAAATTAGATATGCTATTCTAAATTAACTAATGCATTAATGATAAATTAACTGGAAAACATGAAGAGGTACAAGATAATGAGGGAAAGCAATATGTTAAGCATTGATAAGGTATTGAGATCTTAAAAAATAAATCCTAACTTTTTCCTTTTTTGCTTGGACTCTGGTCCCCAATGTATTGTTCTACACTCTTCTGTGATCTGTCTCTTTTAAGGCAGGTACATTTACCTTTCTACTATATTCTTCTAGTGACACTTTTGGTGTGCCAAGATAGCTTCGGTATACTTATAATCTTGCAGACCCAGAGGGGACAGAAGGAGGCCATCAAGTCTATGCCGAGATGTAGAGCAATCCCAACCCCATTTATTTCTCTGTAAAGCTATTTTCTCTTCTGATTCATTCCCTTTCGATTCTCCTTCCAAACAGAAGCACCAGTGGCCATTTACAATTGCCAGATAGCCTGCCAACCAACATGTTTTAGGGATGATCGGCGGGAGTGAGGTGGGGGTGGGGGAGAACAGAACACCTGGAGGCAAAAATGTATGGTCACAGGGACCATGTGCAAAATCTAAGTGAAATCTTGACTCTCGTTCCCCTCTCAGACAGATGCCATTGGTATTGTTTTCGAGGGCAGGCTAGTTGTCAGTTAGATCTTTAATTGTTATTATTGAAGTCGACCTTTCAGGTGTTATCTCCAGCCTGAGGGAGATTTCTGTGTAAAAATTAACATCCAGGTTTCCAATTTTCAAACTTCAACAAGTTTTTCATTAACTGCACAGTGCTCTGGGACAACCAGAGACGGCAGAGTGGAAATGCATGTCTTTCTTTAAAACTAAAGAAATTGGACAGATGAAAGTAATGGACTTTGCTGCATTATTTTGAGATATTGAATGAAAATTAGAAAAGCATTGTTACATAAATCAAAGTGACACCAGTGGGAAACTAATTTTCCCCTATTGTCAATAATAGGAAAGGAGGGGAAACACTCACCTGATCCACCAGGACTGGGGGGTTACTGGTTGACCTTTCCCCAGTACTCCCATGCCATCTTGTTGTGTAGGAAGAAGATCGATGGGTTCAAAGAGCAACAAGCCTGAACACAGGGCATGCAAGCGAATCACAATAAGGGTAAGCCGCACTAGTACTCTCAAACACACAATACAGTATAATCAGTCACATCAGACTCAGTACTTCCGATACTATTAACGGCTTACACTCTTAAATGCACAGTACAACCTATTCACATCAGATTCGATTTCTGATATTAGTAACTGTTTATACGGACTTTTTATCACAACCAAGGACTACAATGCGCTACCCGCAATTCCTTGTCTATCATGGGCAGGGCTCAGATGCTATCTACAACAGTATACAATAATCTCCATCCCTATGTAGTGCACACCTTACCAGTAACTCCTCCAGTGGCATCCACAGCCAGGGGCGTCTCAGGGCCAAAGAGCAAAAGACAGAGCTACTGCGTGAGGTGGACTTTATGGTACAGTAAAGCTGGAGGGTCTGGTTGGCCCAGGTAATTAAAGGGGTCAGGTGGGTACCAGTGGGTGGGCGGAGTTCAACCTTGATTGGCAGGTGATGTGGCTTCTGATGAGGTACTCACCAGTAGGGTCACATGACAGATGATATTCTCCACACTACATATTCAAATCCATTAGAGCAGCCATTTTCTAGCGACCCCCTGGGAGGACAATAGCACATTTAAGTAAATGCCTTGTTTCCACCTCACTTAACATAAATATTCTTAATTTTGTTTTGTATAGTCAATAGGAGAGAAGTATAAAAGAAACCAAACTTGATTGCTTCACAGGGAAGGGGGTCCATAACCTTCGAACAAAGTCCTAAGGGGAGCCATAGCCGAAATAAGATTGTGAGTGGCTGCGCGAGAGCATAGTGAAGTCTATTATCTCAGTTACATATAATATACAGACCCCTTGAGGGGATTCAATACTGGTGAATATTAATACAGTAAAATCACTGTTATCTGGAATTCAAGCAACAGCAAAAATAATTGTGGAAAATAAACAGGTTAAAAAAATGGAAGTTTAAAATTGACGCCCCAGCGGCCAATAATGCCAATCGACATACAGTCTCAAGCAACCGGAAAATATACCTATCCGCCATCTATCAATCCCCATAGGTGCCGCATACTGGGGGTTTACTATACATTCTTGCTAATACTTAGAAATGCAACAATCAATAGCAAATTGACCAGTTGCACGTAGGGCGTGATTTTTTTTTTGTGATTGCTTCCATCTACTCTTCTAATGACAAAATGTTACAATCTTTGGAGAAAATTGATCTCAGAGGTGAGGACCATAGAATCATAGAACATTACAGCACAGAAATAGGCTCTTGATATGAGAAAAATAGAACATTATGGCACAGGACACAAGTCCTTCATCTCTTCTAGTCTGAGCTGAACTATTTTTCTACCTAGTCCCACTGACCTGCACCCAATCCATAGCCCTCCATACCCCTCTCATCCATGTACCTGTCCAAATTATTCTTCAATGTTAAAATTAAGCCCTCATTTACCACTTCAGTTGGCAGCTCATTCCACCCTCTGTGTAAAGTGGTTTCCCCTAAAAGTCCCCCTGAACTTTTCACCATTCACCCTTATCCATGTCTTCTGGGTGGTATCTCACCTACATTTATTCAGTCTATACCCTCATAATTTTAAATATCTCCCCTCATTCTTCAACACTCCAGGAAATAAAGTCCAAACCTATTCAACTTAGTTCCAGGTAACGTCCTCATAAATCTTTCCTGCAGTCTTTCATTCCTATTGATATCTTTCCTGCAGTTAGATGTCCAAAATTTAAATTTAGACCTACAGTACAGTAACAGGCCCTTTCAGCCCATGAGCCCACGCAGCCCAATTACACCCAATTGACCTAGTGGGAGAATGGTGGGAGACAACTGGAACGCCAAGAGGAAACCCATGCACACCCTTTCAGACAGCGCAGGATTCAAACCCCACTCATAGTCTCCAGCACTGCAACAGCGCTCTACTAACCGCTACGCCTACTGTGCTGACCCAAAACTGCACACAATAATCCAAATTTGGCCTCACCAATGTCTTGTACAACTTTACCATAACATCAATACTCAATACTTTTATTTATGAAGGCCAACATGACAAAAGCTCTCTTTAAAACCCTGTGATACGACTTTCAAGAATGCATTCCCAGATCCCTCTGTACTACTGCACTCCTCAGCGCCCTACCATTTACCGTGTATGTCCTTTCTTGGTTTGTCCTTCAAAAATGCAGCATCTCCAACTTGTCTGCATCAAATTCCATCTGCCATTTTGCAGCCCATTTTTCCAGCTGGTCCAGATCCCTCGGCAAGCTTTGAAAGCTCTCCTCGCTATCCACACCGCCTCCAATTTTGTGTCATTAGAAAATTGCCGATCCAATTTACCACATTATCATCCAGATTATTGATACATATGACAAATATTTACATTCTTATTATTCAATATCATCCCCCATGTATACAAAAGCTTCACTTCAGGTGTGTACCAACTAATCTGAAACACTGGGGTTAACCACATAGTCCTTCTCCCCCATTGTTAGTCCGGTGTGTCGGCAGTGTTGTGCGAAAATATTCTATGTTCATTCCTCCCAGCTGGGAAATGCTCATTGATCTGTTCTGCCTGTCCAAACTGCCTTGGATCAAGTGCTCTGTACTATATAGCTGAAGGCTACGTCAAACCGCAAGGGTTTCTGACTGCTGCACTGTGAGAACTAATTATGTGCATGCCCTTCTGGGTATACTTTTCTTTTACCAATAAGCAATGAAATCAAGATGGCAGAGCACCATTTTGATTTTGAGAATTCCACTGACATTTTAGTTAATTTGAGGTATTTTATATTAACTCTTCTACACCTGGCTGTTGACCGTTCAGACAGCAGATGCAGCCCAGCTGGTAAAGCTCCCTGATGTGAAATTGCAAAAGAATTTCAACACCCAAGTGTTCGGCGGGGCTTCACTTTGCAGAAATTATTTTTGTTTTCTCTGTACTTTTGTGTTTAGTAAGCCTGCAATGCAGAGTAACCTTGTCTTTAATCAGAAGATAATGGTTTAAGCCACAGTGCAATGACCTCAAAAAGTGAACACCACACTATAGAAATGTTCCACAGTCAGCAGCTATCTTTGAAATAAGACGTTAGTCTGACTCTCAGTCCACTCAGCTGGATACAAGATACACTAAGCCTTACTTTGATAACTAGACAAGATTTATATGTGAAAATAAATTCAGGTCATTATCACGTTGATGTTAGCAAGCTTGCCATACACAAAATCCCTCCATGCTGATTCTGCCACTCACATACACTCAGAGTAATTTTCAGAATCTGATTAACCTGCCAAGCAGAACACCTTGAGAGGAAAGCAAAGCATCTGTGGAATCTCCACACTGGGGATTAGGGTGGAACCCCAGCTGCTGGGACTGAGCCACCAGCATCGTCTGCATCTGCCAATACATCGCCAGTTCTTATTGAACAACTTGGCTCAAGACAGCAAGGAGCATTATTTGTCTCAGGAGCTTCAACATGGAAAATACGAAGGAGATGATCGTGGATTTCAGGAGAATCAGGAATGACCGCCCTCCACTGCACATCAATAACTCAGAAGTGGAGAGAGTGGAGAACACCAAGTTCCTTGGAGATCACAAAACTAATGACTTATCGTTGACTCACACCTCCTCACTTGTCAGAAAGGCGCAACAGCGACTGTATTCCTTGAGAAGACCGAAGCTGGCAGCACTAGGGGCCACCATTATGTCAACCTTCCACAGGAGCTCTAATGAGAGCATCCTAGCCAGCTGCATCACAGTGTGGTACAGTTGCTGCAGAGAAATGGATTGGAGGTCAATCCACATTGCCATAAGAGTGGTAGAGAGGATCACTCCCTGCACTGATGTGATCTACCAGGAACATTGACTTAAGAGGGGTCAAGGACCCCTTCCACCCAGCACACAGCATCTTTCTGCTACTCCCATCAGGAAAAAGATACAGGAGTATCAGAGCCAGCACCCCCAGGCTGAGAAACAGCTTCTTCCCACGGTCAGTGAGAATGCTGAATGACCAAAGGAACTGCTCGCATTAGCCATTTGAGCCTCTCATGTGCACAAAATTTTATTTATTTATTTATTTGTATAAATGAATACTTGCCCTGCACATATTTTGATTGTCTGTTATGTCTGGTTATGTGTGTGTGTTTTGCACCGAGGACAGAGAACGCTGTTTCATTGGGTGGAACTTGATCGATCAGATGACAATAAACTTGAATTGACTTGAATGGTTAGTCTTCCCTGCAGTCCATCAAATTCTAGACAATCTCCAGCACCATATTTTAAATTAACAGGGAAGATGATCTGCTCCTCTGTTCAACTTTCATATCTGTACTGGGAGGGGAGGGAGGGGAGGGAGGGGAGGGAAGGGAGGGAGAGGAGGGAGGGGGAGAGTGGCTGTGCAATGAAGGTAAAATAATTACCTAATGGGGGATGCAACAGCTTATGGCAGAGTCCTAGAATTTTTCAGCACAGAAAGGAGTTTATAAATTCCCCCCTCTCCGTGTTGGTGTGGATTTCCTCCGGGCATTCCAATTTCGTCACACACTTCAAAATCTTCCGGGCGTGGGTGCACAGTGATGCTGCCACAAAACACCAAATTTCATGACTTGTTCATGACAATAAATCCCTGATTCTGATTCTGAGCACCAGCTCCATTGCCAAGAAAACCCAGCAGCGTCTCAACTTCCTGCGAAGGATGAGAAAAGTCCACCTCCCGCCCTCCATCCTCGCTACATTCTACAGAGGATGCATTGGGAGTATCCTAAGCAATTGCGTCACGGCCCGGTTTGGAAACTACCACGCCAGACCGTAAGACCCTGCAGAAGATAGTGAAGTCAGCATAGAAGATCATTAGGTGTCTCTTCCTACCATGACAGACATCTAAACACATGATGCATGCAGAAGGCAAATAATGTGAAGGACTTCACACACCCCTCTTGTAAACTTTTCTACTTTTTCCATCTGGAAGGAGGAACCGTAGCATTCAGGCCCACACGTCCAAATTATCAACAGTTTTTCTCGCTAAGCCTTCAGGTTCCTCAATTCCTAGAACATATGTGTACTAGTATATCATGTTTTTTTTTTAAATTGTATTATGACTTAATAGTTAATTCTTATTTTTGTAGATCTGCTCCACGGTCCTGGATAAACACTATCTCGTCTTTACTGTGCTATTAGTAGTTATGGTATGAACAATAAATAAAGGTGACTTGACTTCACTTTGTACTGATATCTTCTAGTATTTCATAAGTTGCCCTGGGGAAGAGATGCTGCCTGTCTACCTAATCCATCCCTCTCAGAATCTGTGGTCGAGATATGTAGTGCAAGAAGGTGGTGCAGAGGTAAAAGATCCAACGCAATATAATTGGATAGTGGTACAAGCACAAGGGGTGAAATGGCCTCTTCCTGTTTCTCTTTCTCTTACATCCTGACATCCTGAGAAAGATATTTTTCTACCACGAAGCTTCTGACCATTCATCAAGGCAACAGACTCTGATCTCTCTTCCTCAACACTGCACCTAGGCAAATTATGGACATTTTGCAATGCTGTTTTGATTCAGTCCGTGATCACCTACCTGAAAGCCTTCACCTCTCCTACGTGAACGCTACACAGCAACCATACTTGCGTAGAAATTTCAAGAAGTGTTGTTATATTTTTAAAAAATCAGTAAACCAATGAATTAAATTGATGTTACCCGATATTGAAGACTATGAAAATAAATATTAGCTAAATCTTGTAAAGTGTAGCTGTGCGTGTTAGTATTGATTTGCTGTCAGTACTTCGCACAGTTCGTGTGTGAAGTATTGAATCCAGTCATATAAGATGAAAAGTTCAAACTAATAACATGTTTTGAGGTCACCAATTTTCTCCTTTACTTCTTTAAATTTAATTCCGTTTTTTTATAACTTCCTTCTTTTGGTTAAAGGCCCAAAGGCACGGACTGTGTAGAATGCCCCTCGGAAATGGGTCAATGCAATCACAGATGGAGAAACGCTGGTCAGCTGCTGTGCATCTGGCAGTGTCTTCCATTAGACCATAAGACATATGAGCAGAAATAGGCCATTCAGCCCATCGGGTCTGCCCTGCCATTTAATCATGAGCAGATGCATTTCCCCACTGAGCCCCGCTGTCTGACCTCCTCCCCATTATCAAGAGCCCATCAATCTTTGACTTAAATACACCCAATGACCTGGACTCCATACCCACCTGTGGCCACAAATTCCACAGATTGATCACCGTCTGGCTGAAGAAATTCCTCCGCATCTCTGTTCTAAGCGTCGCCCTTCAATCCTGAAATTGTTCCCTCTTGTCCTAGATTCTCCCATCATGGAAAACAATCTACGCTGTTTATGTCTTTCAGCATTCGAAATGTTTCAATGTTTCACATGCGTACATGTGTGTGTGTCTTTCATCTCTGTTGTGACTTCCCCATGGATGTAAATAACTAACCTGTATTCAGACTCACTGTTCTTGGGACCCATTGAACTTGTCTTTCCACACACAACATCAATAGAGCTCAGCAGAAAGCCCTTCCATCTCATGAGCCCTGTGCCACCCAATTACAACAAATTAACCCACCAATCTCACACATTTTGGAGGATGGGAAGAAACCATAACACCCAGAGAAAGCCCACGCAGGTCGCAGAGAGAATGTACAAACTCCTTACAGCCAGAGCAGGATTCAATCTGGGGTCACTGGTGCTGTAACGATGTTACGCTAACCTAATTTTAGAGCTTTGAACCTGGTCAGCGAAAGGCACAGCAATCTTAACTGATGTTACTGGGAACTAAGTGTTGTAGTGGGAGCCCCACACGTACAACAGAATCACGCGCAGCCACGGCAGTTTAGCAAGCACATTACCAGAGCGCATAGCCTCCAACGATGTCCCAGTCCTCCAGCTACAAGCCAGGCACCAGCAATTAGGAAAAGTGCGTGAATAAGAACCCACACTTTTTATGGCACCCGACACCCAATGCTGGAAAGTGACATCACTACCGCATCCCAGGAGGCTCAGCGTGAAACGCGCAAAGGGAACTATAAAAGCTGTGGTTAAGCTCAATAAAGGTACTGATTCCTGCTTCTATTGTCTCCAGTGTCATTTATTGCCACTTCTGTAAGGTAGTGCCGTCAGATAGGCAACTACATAATTTGGTGACCCTGACGGGATTCAGTGTAGCTGAGTCCCACATGCTGACATGGACGAGCAACCGATGACTTCGAAGGTGGAGGTCGATGTAGCCTCGCTGGTGGCAGCACCAGTGGTGATTAATGCAGTAGCAGTTCGCCTACCTCCATTCTGATTGGATCAGCCACGTAGCTGGCTGCAGTTGGCCGAAGCGCAATTTGTGCTTCAGAACGTTACATCTGAGGACACAAGATATTGGCACATGGTGAGTGCATTAGATACTATGACCGCAGCAAGGGTGAGTTCATTCATCAATAACCCCCCAATGGACCAGAAGTACACTAAATTCCAGGACTTTCTGCTGAAAATATTTGAGCTCTCTCGTAATGAACGGGCTATAAGAATTTTGAATATGCAAGAAATGGGGAACCATGGTCCATCCCAGTTAATGCAAGAGCTGGTATCACTGGCCGCAGGCCATTGCTTTCTTTTCGAGGCACTGTTTTTATCGAAATTACCAGTGCATGTGGCGGCGGGTGTGGCACACATGAATTTTGCAAAGCCACATTTGGTAGTGAGAGAGGCCGACCGACTTTATGGCCTTCCACAGGCTAACAGATTACAGATGCAGCCCATCTGTGTGGCTGAATTGTCTGACCCCACCCCCCCCGAAACACCAAGACCACTGGCATATGGAAAGTGACGTCACTACCGCATCCCAGAAGGCTCAGCGTGAAACGCGCAGAGGGAACTATAAAAGCTGTGGTTAAGCTCAATAAAGGTACTGATTCCTGCTTCTATTCTCTCCAGTGTCATTTATTGCCACTTCTGTAAGGTAGTGCCGTCAGATAGGCAACTACATAATTTGGTGACCCTGACAGGACTCAGTGTAGCTGAGTCCCACATGCTGACATGGACGAGCAACCGATGACTTCGAAGGTGGAGGTCGATGCAGCCTCGTTGGTGGCAGCACCAGTGGTGATTAATGCAGTAGCAATTCGCCTGCCTCCATTTTTTAGACCAAGCGGCATTCTGATAAATTCAAAGAGACCAAAGGGGGTTGTAATAGCCGTCTTTAGAACATCCACAGGGTGAACTGGAATCTGATAGTATCCCTTCACTAAATCTACTTTGGAAAATATAGTAACATTAGCCAACCGTGCTGAGAAATCCTGAATATGAAGGATTGGATAGCCGTCGGGGATTGGATCAGCCACATAGCTGGCTGCAGTTGCAATACAGTGACCACGTCCTGATCAAGGAAACAAAAGTTCTGGGTACTGTTTTTATCATCACCAATGGGGTTGCTCTGCCTATAGATTTAAGAGTCCTTGCACTTACCCAGGTCCACCACCACATCAGGGAAACTGACCTACCAACCGCCATTAGTGGCCTCGGCGGTTGGCACAGAACAAGGTCTACTTTATTTACATGACGTGATTTCGGGGGTGGATTTCTTGATAGATACCGGAGCTGAGTTCAGTATTGTTCCCCCGACACAGTTTGTGTTGGCTTTCAAGCAGTTAATGGCACCACGATTCCAACTTTCAGAATGAGGAAGGTCACAATACATACGGGTTCAGCGGTATTCTACTGGAAATGCATGGTAGCCTCAGTAGGTTTTCCCCTGTTAGGCACAGATTTTTTGAGAGAGCGTGGTTTCCTGGTGGATATATATAAATGCCGTCTAATAAACACGGCTAACTAAGAGAATGCGTCATTTTTCCAACCAGTAAGAGTTTAAGGGATTCAGCAAAATGCATACGCCTCAATATTTAAAGATTTCCGGGACTGTTGACAACTAATTATCAGGATAATAAGCCGCAGCATGGTGTATATCATTATATTGATACAACTGGTCCACCTATTTATGATAGGGCTCATAGGCTTCCAAAAAGACAATTATAATGGCAAGTGTAGAATCCGCAGTAATGGAGGAATTAGGGGTAGTATGCAGGTCCAAAAGTCCATGGGCTTCACATGGTGCCTAAAAGCTGCGATGGTTGGTGGCCATGTGGGGACTACTGGCGGTTGAACGATATAACCATCCCCGACGGCTATCCAATCCTTCATATTCAGGATTTCTCAGCACGGTTGGCTAATGTTACTATATTTTCCAAAGTAGATTTAGTGAAGGGATACTATCAGATTCCAGTTCACCCTGTGGATGTTCTAAAGACGGCTATTATAACCCCCTTTGGTCTCTTTGAATTTATCAGAATGTCGCTTGGTCTAAAAAATGCAGCCCAGATGTTTCAAAGATTGATGGATGTTGTCACTAGGGACTTAGAAGGAACCTTCATATATTTGGATGACATCCTCATAGTGAGCTCCGATGTGGAATCGCATAAATGACACCTCTGTCTCCTGTTTGCTAGATTACAGGATTTTGGCCTTTCAGTCAACCCTGCAAAATGCCAATTCAGTACAGCGGCAATTATTTTCCCAGCCACAGGATTTCTCGTACTGGAACTATACCATTGCCAGACAAAGTGATTGCCATACGCAAGTTTCCCCGGCCTCTTACTCAGAAGGATTTGCAACAATTCATAGGAATGGTTACCTTTTAACCATCATTTCATCAGAGGAGCGGCAGCCATGATGCGCCCACTGTTTGACCTATTAAATAGAAAGAGATCAAATATATTGCACTGGGATGAGGAGGCAGACATGGCTTTCGAAAAAAAAAACAAGGATTCTTTGGCATCTGCCCACCCAGACCACGAAGTGCCCCTCTCGCTAACTACAGACGCATCCAACTATGCAATTGGTGCAGTGTTGCAACAGCACATAAAAGGACAATGGGTGCCACATGTGTTTTATAGCAGACATCTTCGACCTCCAGAGATGAGGTATAACACATTCGACCAAGAATTACTGTCATTGTATTTGGTGGTGTGCCATTTCAGATACATGCTGGACGGTTGAGTGTTTATGGCCTTTACTGATCATAAACCCCTCGTGCAGGCCATGAGTATGATATCTGACCCGTAGTCCGCGAGGCAACAACGCCAATTGTCATTCATCTCTGAGTTCACGACAGACATTCGGTATGTTGCCAATTTTTCTAATCCGGTGGCAGATGCCCTATCAAGACCAACTGTCTCTGCAGTCCAGGGTGCTATCGACATGGCACAGTTGGCGGTAGACCAGCAGCAGGATGAGGATGTACAAGCCTACAAAACCACCATTACAAGTCTCCAGGTTGAGGAAATCACTACTGAGGCAAGCCTTTGCCTCATTTCCACAAGACACCATTTTACCGGTTACCTGCCGCAGGAAGATCTTCGATGATATACGTAATCTTTCGCATCCTTCCATTAGATCTTCCGTTAAACTAGGGTCAAATCGTTGTGTGTGGCACAGTCTAAAGAGAGATATCACCCTGTGGGCCAAAACTTGCCTTCAGTTTCAAAAAGCTAAAATTCACAGACACACGCGTGTACCGCCTGAAAGATTCTCCATGGTGGATGCAAAATTTCAGCACGTCCACGTGGATGTAGTTGGACCTTTACCGGTCTGTCAAGGGATGAGATATTTATTTACCTATGCAGGCAGCAGACATGGAGACGTGTGCACGGACCTTTATTTTTCATTGGGTTGCACAATTTGGTGTACCTAGTCACATCACTTCAGATAGAAGTACGCAGTTTACTTCCCACCTGTGGGCACAGATTTCAAGCTTCTGTGGAAGTAAATTACACCACACTTCCGCCTATCATCCTCAGTCAAATGGACTTGTGGAACGGTTCCATAGGCATTTAAAGTCAACACTTAAGGCGAGACTGCAGGGGCCAAACTGGATGGATGAATTACCGTGGGTGCTATTGAGAATACGTACAGCACCAAAGGAAGGATTGCCAGTTTCGACTGCTGAGATGATCTATTGAACTCCTCTATCCATTCCAAGTGACATACATTTCAATAGTGACATAAATCAAACAGCTGACTTGGATATTTTACGTCATGAGAGATAGCAACAGGGCAAAACAACCCAATCCCACGGTTTTTCACGGGAGCTCCAAACATCAGGTGCCGCACAACCTACTGACTGCGGAATTCGTGATGGTTAGCAAAGGTCAGAAATCCTCAAGATTTCAATGCCCATATAAGGGGCCCTTTAGAGTAATCAGATGAAAAGGTGTAGTATTTACATTGGACGTAGGGGGCCAAGAGCGTATGTTCACAATTGAACGACTGAAACCGAAACACACTAACCTTTCAAGACCAATCTTGTCACCTCTAAAACATCGCAGAGGATGCCCCAGGCTGAACTACCAGCAGGAACCTGCATCTGGCAGCCATGATTCTGGGGGGAGAGGTGTAGCGGGAGCCCCACACGTACAACAGAATCGCGCACAGCCACGGCAGTTTAGCAAGCACATTACCAGAGCGCATAGCCTCCAACGATGTCCCAGTCCTCCAGCTGCAAGCCAGGCACCAACAATTAGGAAAAGCGCACGAATAAAAGCCGTCTTTTTATGGCACCCGACACCCGAGGCTGGAAAGTAACATCACTACCGCATCCCAGGAGGCTCAGCATGAAATGCACAGAGGGAACTATAAAAGCTGTGGTTAAGCACAATAAAGGTACTGGTTCTACTGTCTCCAGTGTCATTTATTGCCACTTACGTAAGGTAGTGTCGTCAGATAGGCTGCTACAGTGTGTGCAAGAGGCCAGAGCACCCAGAGTAAGAGCTGGAGGTGGGAGGAGATAGGCTTTGGAGCAGATGTGGACAATAAAATCTGGCAGACAGCCTGAGCAAGCCGCCTCAACTGTACAGGCCCCCGCCAGAAATTGCTCAATGCTACACTGAAGAATTAACCTCAAGAATTGCTAGGCAACAGCCAAAATATCTCGAATGCCCCAGTGAGAGGGATTTCTGGGTTTAAGCATGGTTTTCTCTGTTTAACTCACTGCAGCAGCCATCATAGCAGAAAGTGCCAGGATTTTCAAAAGATATAATTGTCCTCCAAAATTTAAGAAAAGAGGTCAAAATTCCTCTTCAACTGTCATCAGCATCAGTTCTGAGAAAGGTCAAATCAAAATGCTGAGCGGATATGTATGATTGAAGCTTGGAATTGACTATATTTAAAGTATGACCAATTCTAAATTGCTGTTATTACAATGAGAATTGATATATTAGGTTTTGTTCATCCTGACTAAGCGAAAAAGTGGTGTCCTTTCAAACGTGTAAATGAAGAATTTTGTTCTTTAAAATAAAATAATTCTGGTTCCTGATCACAGCAGCGGGGTGTACAACGCACTGTCAAACCTAGTGTGATATGATTTGCTCTTAATTGTCCCATGAAATGGCCTCACAAGTCATTGCATTGTATCAAAAGTACTGTCAAAGTTCATATCACTGGTTTAGACCAAGAACACTTCATCACACAGGACAGCCTGTGGGTCAGGAAAAGGGTCATAAATAATTTTTTCAAGGGGTTAATTAAGGATGGGCAATAAATCCTTGCCTTGTCGAAAGTAACTACATTCTATGAATGGAAATAGAGCACAGCATTGTGTAGGAGGGACAACGTTCATCGCTTGGCACTTGAGGAGAAATGTGATTTAGGCAACAAAACTGAAGTGTACACTTGAAATACCCCAAAGGTACCGAACATTACAGCACTGTACAGGCCCTTCGGCCTTTGATGTAGCGCCAATCTATATATACCTACCAGAAAAATACTAAACCCTCCCAACCTCATATCCCTCTATTTTTTTTCATCTAAAACGTGGTTCTCAACCTTTTTCTTTCCACTCACATACCACCTTAAGTAATTCCTATGCCATCCCTTGCTAATCACAGAGCACCGATGGCATAGGAATTATTTAAAGTGGTATGTGAGTGGAAAGAAAAAGGTTGAGAGCCATTGATCTAAGAGTCTAAGAGTATCTTAAATGTTCCTAATGTTCCAGCACCTACCATCACTCCTGACAAGGCATTCCAGGCAGCCAGAGCTCTCTGTGTAAAATCTTACACCTGACATCTCCCCTAAACGTTCCTCCCTTCACTTGGCACAGACATCCT
Source organism: Narcine bancroftii (assembly GCF_036971445.1). Lineage (NCBI taxonomy): Eukaryota > Metazoa > Chordata > Chondrichthyes > Torpediniformes > Narcinidae > Narcine > Narcine bancroftii. Next base: position 110,278,125 of record NC_091470.1, on the reverse strand, counting down.
CTAGTGTTTGCTGGTCCCTCCCTGGGGAAAGAAGTGTTGGTTGTCCATCTTATCTATTGCCTCGCGTAATCTTATAGCTCACCTCAAATTTCGCTCCAATGAGAATAACAATATGATGGTCAGATCTCTAAACTGAACAAACAGTCCATGGTTTGAGGTCAGCAAGCAACTGATGTGCCAGATTGAGTATCTGACATCATCATTTTCCAACTCAGTATTAGTAGTTTTCTCCAAGGTCACAGCTTTACCATCAGCTAAAGAGGGCTCAAGAAATTATAGAAGTCCCTTCCATCCAGCACACAGTATCTTCACCCTTCTACTATGAAGAAGGTGTAGGACCATCAAAGTCAGAACTGCCAGCCTGGAAAATAGCTTCTTCCCACAGGCTGATAAATAGTATCCTGTAACCATAATCCCAATACTGTATCTAAAAGCATATAAGATGACTCACATGTAAGATGACCCAAGAATTTCCACTTAAATTATAGGTTTTGAGCTATATAGTTATATAGTTTTGAGACTGCCCAAAGTCTGGTGATATTTTAAAAGCAAATTACCCAGTAAAGGTTTAAATTCTATTATCATATTTTAAAATAAAATGGCTCCTTTAACAGGCCATTTAAAGCCTATGCAGAGCTGAGAGCAGTTGAACTGGGCAGATGGACCCCACAGGGAAGTGATGAGTCTTCACTGTTAAGGTTCGGATTTTATACTTGACGTATGACGACCCTGGTTTTGGGGTGACATTTTTAAAGATTCAAATAACGTCTTATACGCTGACATATATGGTATTTATTTTACAAATTCTGGTGAGCTGAGGTGCATGTGACATAGATAGGGCATGCAGTGATGGCTTAAGAGACCAGGGTTAATGAGATTGCACTGAGAGCTTGCAAAGACTCAAAGGATTGAATGGTTTACTTCTACAGCAACAAATTGCAAAAGAAGGTTTCAGGAAGACAAATATTAACCAATGTGAAAAAACTGATCCAAGTTTCTTGATTTCTGTTGTCTTGAACTTGTCCTAATTAAACTATTTTGTTATCAGAATGAGCAGTCAGGAAAGAAAACAAATGAAAAGTCATCAAGTGCACATTGAGGTCATATTTGAGAAACTCAAATGTCAAATTGCACGTGAATACAATCAGTCAGGACATCACATACAATCCAAAGATTCCTTTTTCCTGTGGGTGAAGCAGAAATACCACTTATTGGTAGTTCAAAAAAACTGTACAAGTAAAGAAGTAAAGAAATGTTAACAAAGTGACTGTGCAATACAGAGAGAACAAAAAGAAAATCAATGAAGTGCCAAAGTAAGAGTCCTTAAATGAGTCCCTGATTGGATTTGTTATTGAGGTGTCTGATGGTGGAGGGGGAGCAGCTGTTCGTGAACCTGGTGGTGTGACTCTTGTGGCATCGATACCTCTTTCCTGATGGTAGCAACAAGAACAAGAGTGTGTGCTGGGTGGTGTGAATCCTTGATGATTGCTGCTACTCTGCCATTTTACCTGTTTCCACATCAAGTTTGTGAGTTCTGAGGGATCAGGTGGTGCCAATGTGGGGGATACTCCTTCTGGTACAGGTGGGTAGAGGTGCTTCGCAGTACAGGTAGTTTCCAGATAATCCAACCCTTCTGCCACTTATTCTAAGTTGCACTCAAGGGTGTCTGGTTGTGTGCCTGAGAGTTTTGCACCAAGGACCGAAGAACGCTGTTCCAATGGGTTGTACTTATGCAATCAGATGACAATAAACTTGACTTCAATATCATTTTTCCTCTCCAGCAGTCATGAGTCAAAGATTCAGCTGGGAGTTTGCACCTTTTCAAAGAGGCTTTGAGACATTCTTGAATCGTTTTGTTTGTCGGCCTGGTAATTGTTTCCTTTGGCAGGGAAGTATGTCTATTTGTCGCGCACGTGAACAATGTAACATGGACATCAGTGATGACTGAGAGTAACGATGGTTAGCATAAGCAATTAGCACAATATTGTTAAAGTGCCAGCGACTGGGGTTCAAATCTGGTGCCATCTGTAAGGAATTTGTACCTGAATTTCCTCCTGGTGCTCCAGTATTCTCCAACCCTTCAAAACATATGGGGGTTGTAAGTCAATTAGGTGTCATTGGGTGGCCTGAGCTCAAGCCAGAAAGGCCTGTTACCATGCCTAAATTTAAAATTTAAGGACGGCATGGTTGCCGTAGTGATTAGTGCAATGCCTTTACAGTGCCAGTGATCAGGACTGGACTGGGATTCAAATCCCATACTTTCTTTTTTTTTAAACTTTATTTAAAATTTTATGACATGAATAAAATAAAAATTATATTTAAAGAAATAATAAAAAAATAAGATAATAAAAATTAGAATACTACATCATTAAACTACACAAATTAACCCCCCCAATAATTATAACACAACATTAATCATCTAATTTAAAATTAATCCAACCCTCCCCCCAAAATAAAGAGTGAAGAATTAATTAACAATGTTGTAAATAAAATAGAAAAAACCCCACTTATGAAAAAAAGGATAAAACTTAACAACAAAAAAAATTACTAACAACAAAAAAAATATCAATACTAAAATAATACCCTTAAACATATATTTAAATCAAACATAATTCATGTATTTAACAAATGAAATCCACTTTAAAACTAAATTCAAATATTAAAATCATATATCAACCACATATCTGTTATACAAAAAATCATAATTAATAATACATAAATAAAGAATTTCCATTAATACCAAGTTTCCTTTATAATTCGTCGAGAAAACAGAAACATCCCTTAGAAAAACAATCAGATAAACTTTTTATTCCCTTCCCCTCCCTTTATATAAAAAAAGAAAGAAAAAAAAGTTCAAACTCTTATAAAATTCTCCATATTCTTCATTTATAACATCTTCAAAATTCTCTATCAAAATTAACTTAATTTTATTAAACTCTTCTCCCTCAATGTATTTGTACTTAATTTTCTTCTTCTTCTTATCACCTTTCCCCTCATCTTCCTCTTCATCTAATTCAACATCCTCAATTTTTGACTTATTATCTTCTGTGACATCATCCTCTTAAAAAAGAAAGAAAAAAGAGAAACCCCCCCACCCCAAAAAAAGAGAAAAAAACCTTCTAATTCCCTCTCAATTACAATCAAAACAAAAAGAGTTTTAAAAAAAATTATTATTTATTTTTTTAAAAAAATTAAAAAAAACCTTCACTTCTTAACCCAAAAATTAAAAAGAAAAAAAGACAGGTCGGAGGTCACAACTACCTCCTCCTGTTTAAACCGCCCAAAGCGGTAACTCCCCCAAAATATTGGGTGTGAGATAACTCATAGGTAGCTGATGACTTCTGGAAACTAGTGCCCACCCAGTTCCCTCTCCCAACTCCCATTTCATTAAACTATCATCATTATTTAAACTATTTAAACTCTTCTCAAAAAAAAGATAAAAGATTTATTTTTTTAAATCAACGTTACCATTTCGATCACCATTGCTTCCATTTCTTTTAAAAATCTGGATACCACCTTACATCTCTACTCTCTTTGGAGACCTTGAAGGACTACATCGTTCCTGAAACTGCATGATTGGTAGAGACTAAGCAAAGTCCATAACCTCTTTAGGATTGTCAAAGAATTTTGGCTAATTTCCATCCTAAAAAATCTTCAGTACCGCAGAATACCTGAATGTTGCCCTATGTCTTTTTTTCCACAACCGTTCTTTCACAGAATTAAATTCGCGTCGTAATAGCATAGTATTAAATCTCCATCTTGAAGCTTTCTGAACATCTTGTGAACTCAAATATTCTAATAATAATAATGAATGATCCGAAACCAATCTAGCCTTATACTCCACAGATGTAACCCTATCCTGCAAATGTGCTGATATTAAAAAATAATCAATTCTAGAAAAAGAATTATGTCACGAGGAATAAAAAGAAAAATCTTTCTCTGTAGGATTAACTCTTCGCCAAATATCAATTAAATTCAAATCTGCCATCATATTAATCCCTTGGATTGCCATCTTAGACTTCTTAATTACTCTTGAGTACTTATCCAATAAAGGCTCCAACACCACATTCAAATCTCCCCCAACATCACAGTTCAATTGTCGAAGTAATAAAGACATATCCATAACAAAAGGTGTATCCTCAACATTAGGAGCATAAACATCAAGCAAAGTCCATGCCTCATTAAAGATTGTACAATTTAATTTTAATAATCTTCCACCATTTTTCTCTTCACTCTGTAACTAAAATGGTAGATTCTTATGTACCAAAATTGCCACACCTTTTGCCTTAGAATTAAACGAAGAATAAAAAACGTGCCCAACCCATTCACGTTTGAGTTTCAAATGTTCCTTATCTATTAAATGAGTCTCCTTTGCCATTGTGACCACCGTTTCTTCCATTTCTTCCAGAAATCAAATTCCCTTCTTGCAGCTCTGCCCTCTTTGGAGACCGTGGAGGACTACGTCGTTCCTGGAATTGCGTAATTGGTAAAGACTGAGCAAAATCCATAGCTTCTTTAGGATTATCAAAGAACTTTGGTTGCTATCCATCCTGAAAAATCTTCAGTACCGCAGGGTATCTAAATGTTGCCTTATATCCTTTTTTCCACAATAATTCTTTCACAGAATTAAATTCACATAATTTCCTGACTCAAATCCGGATAGAAGAAAACACAATTACTCTGAACCATCAAAGGAGATTTGTTTAGCTGTGCATTTCTAATAGCCATACGTAAAATAGTCTCTCTATCACAGTAATTTAAACAGCGAACCAGAACAGGTCTTGGATTCTGTCCTGAAAAAGGTCTCCTTCTCAAAGCTCTATGACCCCGTTCCAATATTAAACCTTCAGAAAACTTATCTTGTCCCAACACTTGTGGAATCCATTCAGTGAAAAATTTTCTTGGATCTGGCCCTTCTATGCCTTCTGGCAAGCCGATAATTTTCACATTATTCCGTCTGGATTGGTTCTCCAAATAATCAACCTTTTTTGCTAAATTTTTATTCTGAATCTGTAACGTTTCAATTGTTTTATTCACATCTTGCAATTGATCTTGTACATCAGATAATCCTTGATCACACATCTCAAGTCTTTCAATAGTTTCAACTTTAAAAGCTCCATAATCAGCCATCTGTTGAGTATTGACATCCACCAATGCATTAATCTTAGAAGTAAGATTATTCATAGAATCACCTAAATGCATCATTGAAGAAAATATCTTATGTTCAAGACTCTTGAAAAGTATATCAACATCAGTAGATCCAGACATGGTGGGATTCTGCTGTTCTTGTGGAATCAGAGAACCTTCTATCCCTTCTTTTAATTTAGTAGCTTTTCTTGCAGTTTGACTCCGTGTAAGAGCCCCTGCCACAGACCCCCCAGAAGTATCAGGAGGCTGATGATCAGGGTTATCTTTGATCCAAACCTCCTTTAAAAGCTTCGTTACGTCAGTATCTGGAAGAGCTGTTATAACTGGTGGTATAGCAGTCAAATAACAACTCTTTAACTCTCCAACTGGTGGCGCCCCAGCTAATTCAGCAGTCAAAGTCTCAGTAGACGTTGTTTGAAATACTGGCATCCGGCCAGCCCTTTGTTCTAAAGGCAGTTGAAAACGACCTTCAGAAAGACTTACGGAATCAGAACGGAGCTCCAAGGCCGAATTCTTCGCTTGTTTTCCTGGATCCATTTCACGCTGAGTCATGGATTTTTGTAAACAAGCAGGCTCAGATAATTTCGGAAAATATAATTTTTTAACAATCTGTTGATGTTTCCTTTTACTTTTTTTTAACAAATGTACCATTAGGTATTAATTCAACATCTCATACTATTTATAAACTTTTTAAAAAAGTTTTAATGGGCTCTTAAAGACAAAACAATAAGTTAGAGTCAGGAGAGGACTGGAAGGCACGTCTGTTCCTTACGCCATCTTGCCACGCCCCCAATCCCATGCTTTCTGTAAGGAGTTTGTACATTATCCCCGTATGTGTGTGGTTTTTCTCTGAGGCTTCCTCCCACCGTTCAAAATGTGCCAGAGTTAGGTTAACAGGGTGTAAATTGGGTGGCAGAGACTCATGGGCTGAAATGGCCTGTTAGCATGCTGTAGGTCTAAATTTAAAATTTAAATTTAAACGTGGATTCTCTGCTGGGGACATGACCTGGGAGCGAGCACCGTTCTTGGTTTATTTAACTTGCCAGAGGATATGTAGGATTTTAGCATTGGCTTTAACTCTCCAATGGTTGTTGCAGATAATCCAAATCTCTCGTGTGTCCAACAGCGCAGGGACCACAGATGTCCATTAACCGTGAGCTTTGTGTTGTATTTAGTGATTCTCAGATTGTCAAAGACAATTTTGTACACCAAAGGCAATGGGAATATCATCAATGATATTGAGAAACCGCCCAAGGTGTCATTGCGATCATTCACTGCTGTAGGGTGGTGTTGCATGTTGGATGCAGATTAGTAGAGGAGTTTGGCAGGTGTTAAAGATTTGACAATTAATCTGAAGATTATCCTCCATCTCAAGGGGGCTACCTGAGAAAAAGAGTAGAAGAATAAGTGGAGATTAGATAGAGGTGTTTAAAATTATGGGAGGGACAGACAGAGTAAATGTCTTCCACTGAGGATTGTTGAGATACAAACCAGAGGACATGGGTTAAGGGTGAAAGGGGAAAAGTTTAGGGCAATATTCAGGGGAACTGTCAGAGAGCTGCAGCAATCACCAAAGACCCTCACCACCCAGCACACGCTCTGTTCTCATTGCTGCCATCAGGAAAGAGGTCTAAGCGCCACAAGCCTCACACCACCAGGTTCAGGAACAGCTGCTCCCCCTCCACCATCAGACTCTTCAACAACAAACTCAATCAGGGACTTATTTAAGGTCTCATACTTGTGCACTTCATTGTTCTCTCTGTATTGCACAGTCAGTTTGTTTACATTTCTTTGTTTACATGTTTTATGCTGTGTACAGTTTATTTTTTGCACTACTAATTAGTGGCAATCCTGCCATGCTCGCAGGAAAAAGGAATCTCAGGGTTGTATGTGATGTCATGCACGTACTCGATAATAAATATGAATCTGAATCTGAATATACAAAGGGTTATGAGAGTGTGGAACGATCTGCCAGCTGAAGTGGTGAATGCAAGTTCACATTGATGAAAAGTTTGGACAGGTACATGAATGGTGGGGCATGGAGGGCTACGGACTAGATGCAGATCAGTGGGAATAGGGCAGAATAATAGTTCAACACAGTCTAGAAGGGCCAGTTTTCTGTGCTGTAATGTTCTATGGTTCATTCTCATATATTTCAGAAACTGACAATAACAATAACTTCTAAACGTGCTCTTATTCTAGCTTTATCAGTGTACCAAGATCTGGGAGCCTTCAGTTATGGAGAGAAGGTGATATAGATGAAATAACTTCTCATTGTTCCTGGAGTTTGTTTCACTCCATCAGGAATCGAGTTGGAGGTCAGCTGTGACATGCTCATCCAATCTCTCCTCATGTCACGGTACTTCCATTCCCGGAATCAACGTGATAAATGTAAGCCTCACTTCCTCAGTGGCAAATAGACCATTTCTTTAACAAGGAGTCCAAAGCAGTGCACAAAATTCCAGGAGTGAAACACCAATCACAATTGAGGTAAAAACACAAAAATGCCGGAGGAATTTGCAGCGATCAAATGAGGTAAAGATATAATGTAAAAGCACATTTCAGACCTGATCCCTTCTTTAATGTATATATGACCCCCATGTGTGATCTCAACAAAGCTCTTCATATCAGTAGTAGAAAGAATCAGAATTTATTGTCATGAACATGTCACAAAATTCATTGCTTTGTGGCAGCAAATATTGCTAGAAACATTCCAAAATAAATAAATATTACAAAAAGAATAGGATAAAGTAAGGCTGTGTCTTTAGTCATTGTTGATTTGGAAATCTGATGGAAGGGAAGAAGCTGTCCTTCTGAGGTTCTCATCTTCAGACTCTTGTACCTCCTTCTCGATGGTAGCAGAGTGAAGAGGGCATGGCCTGGGAGGTGAGGGTTCTTCAGACACCACCTCTGGTAGATGTCCTCCATGGAGTGAAGTATGGTGCCTGTGACGTCACAGGCTGAGTTAATAACCCTCTGGATTTTTTTTTCCCCATCCTGTTCATTGGCACCTCCGTTCCAGACTGTGATGTAACCAGTCAGAATGCTCTGCACAGTACACCTGAAGAAGTTTTTGAGAGTCTTTGGTGACATACAAAACAGATCCTTTCTCAAAGAGTCTTGTAGTGAAGGTCAATATCCCATTTTCATTGCACTGGGTATTTGGTGCATCAATTTGTGCAACATAGCTGCTATAAAACATTTCATTTTGACTGTTGATTCACGCTTTAGAGGTTTCTCAGAGAATGTGAGGGAGCTATCAGACAAATGATCCCTTCCCGTCACTCCATGTACCAGATGCTAAAAGTATGACCCACTTCCACTTTTCATGCAAAAATAAATGAAATGCCCAGACTTAGAACAAAGATGTACATTTTAAGCTTTTCCTGATCTTTAGATATCCAGAAGAGATATGTTTAAGGTGAGGACGAAGAGGCTTAGGGAGGATTTGAGCTAGAATTTTTTTTCACAAGAAGATGATTGAATTCTTCAGCACACAGCCTGAGAAAGTGGAAAAGTCAGGTGCTCTCATAAAATTTAAGAAGCATCTGGGATGAGCATTGAATCTGTTCAGGAACAGCTGCTCCCCCTCCACCATCAGACTCCTCAACAACAAACTCAATCAGGGAGTCATTTAAAGGCTCTTATTTGGCATGTTAAGGAATATTTATTTTCTGTATTGCAGAATTTGTTTGCATTTCCTTCTTGTTGACATTTCTCTCTCATGTATATGTATCTTCTTGCATCCTGCATTATTTGCACTATTGATCAGTAGAAATTATGCCCGGACCACAGGAAAAAGAATCTCATGTTGTAGGTGATGTGATGTATGTAATCTGACAATAAATCTGGATTTAAGTTTTTTTTTTAATTTGGACTTAACGAATCACGAGGCCGTTCCACCCAATTACACCCAATTAACCTGCAAACTCCCATAGGTTTTGAACAGTGGGAGGAAACTGGAGCCCCAGAGGAAATCCACTCAGTCCCAAGGAGAATGTACAAACTCCTTACAATTAAACTTTGAATCGTCAAGGCATAGGCGGCTCTGGTAAATGGGATGGAGATAGTTAGGGTGGGGCTCTAAGTATGTCTCTCCCTCAAGTGCTTTGCAGATAGTTAAGTGTATTTTATAATAATAAAAATAACATGGCAGCTGACTTTTCATAGCAAGCTCCACTAGATGATATCGACCAGATAATTTGCTTTAGTGATTTTGGCTGAGAGGTAATTAAACTGGACAACAAAAATTTTGCTTCCAAACACTTTTGGGTGTATTTTATGGATTTTGGGCGCAGATCATAAAAATCACCTTAACAAATCCTATCACGTACTGTTTTTTAGATATAACCTATTTTTTTGTGATTTCCTGTCATATTTTAACTCGTTCAAACAGACAAATCCATGAAGTGCAGTATGTCGTTGAAAATTCATTTTCTGTAATAAGGAAATTCTTATGGAAAGGGGGGAAACCGAGGATAGCACTAGATAAATTAACAGAACAACTACCAAACTTTAAGAATTATTATAGAGCCGCACAATTAAGATACCTATCAGATTTTTATCAAACAAGGGAAAAACCAGATTGGACCAGATTAGAACTAGATAAAATAGGGGAGAAAATACCTGAACATATACTATATAATGGGATGAAAAATTGGTGCAATGTAGGAATTCACTGGTATTGCATCATCTGCTCAACATTTGGAAGGAGATTCATGTAGAAAGGATTAAAACAAATTACCAACTACCAAAACTAATATTGATGCAAAATCAGCTAATCCCTTTCACAATAGATAAGCTTTTCTTTAGAGAATGGGAGAGAAAAGGGTTCAAAAGAATAGAAAATTGTTTTTCAGGAAATAAATTATTATCCTTTGAACAAACGAAGGATAAATATAATATGACTCACGATACAGTGTTGGCATACTACCAGCTGAAAACCTACTTGAAGGACAAATTAGGAAACAGTCTGAGGTTACCAGAAGGAAGCAATTTTGAATATGTGATTACAGACACAATGATAATTTAAAATTTTGTAACAAACATGTACATCAAACTGCAAGAAAAGGAGAACGAGGAAACAAACGGTAAACCTAAACAAAAATGGGAACAAGATCTAAACAAACAATAAACACGAGGTTACGCATGATACAATATAACTGGATACACAGGCTATACATCACACCTCAAAAGTTAAATAAATGGGACCCAACAGTATCAGACAGATGTTTTCGCTGTAAAAAGGAAACGGGAACAACAATACATGCAATTTGGACATGTGAGAAAGTGGAAAAATTTTGGGAAGATCTAAACCAGATATTAAATAAAATCACAAAAAGCAATATACCAAAAAACCCAGAGATCTTCCTCCTAAGTAATATAAGAAACAAAGAATTTGGACTCGATTTGGATGGAGCACAAAAAAGATTTGTTATGATAGCCCTAGCTGTAGCAAAAAAATGTATTATGTCAACCTGGAAATTAGAAGACAACTTGAGAATACAACAATGGTACATAGAAATGAATAAATGTATTCCATTAGGAAAAATAACATATAATTTAAGAAATAACATTACAATATTCGAACAAATATGGGAGCCATGCATTAAACACAATAGAGAAATCCTACTGTGGACTTCCACCACCTAAAATGACAGAAGGAGAAGATAACAAAATGAACTGACTCAGTAAAATTTCTTGTTTATTTTTATTAAGTGACAACATTGTTTAATGGGTTTAATGTATCTTATAGATTGAACTTCAAATAAATGGGGAAGGGGGTGAGGGAAGGAGGGAAGGGAGGGGGAAAAAGGGGGAAAAAATGACACTGTATATATTTAAGAAGAAAAATGTCTGTATGTATCTTGGTCAATATGGTTTATAGTGTGAAAAATAAAAAATTTTAAAAAATTAAAAAAAGAAAATTCATTTTCTGCATTCGCACTTGAACACCTTCCCGGCTGATCTTGGTGCAGTCAGTGATGAACACGGTGAAAGGTTTCATCAGGACACTGCGACAGTGGAAAAGTGGGATCAGGGCAACTGGAACCCATCAATTTTGGTCGACTATCGTTAGACACTGACATGAGAGGCATCAGATGCTGGGTTCAAATGAAAATCAGCGGCAAAATATTTTTAGGTCATTTGAACAAATGCAATGTGAAAGATCATTTTGCGATTAAACATGCTAAATTCAATAAATGTTAATTCGATGTTACTCCAACTTTCTATGTGATACAGCAAATCTAAAGTTATCTATCACATTTCCCATTTTTTAAGAAGCAAAAATCTATTGTCAAGTGTTATCTCACAAAGTCTTCAATGTGAAACATTGACTATGTTTCTCTTTCCACAGATGAGTATTTCCAGCATTTACAAATTTTGTTTCAGATTTCCAGTAGCTGAGATATTTTATTTGAATTATCAGGGATAAGTATTAATTGGGACATTGCCAATTACTCTTCTGCTTCTCCACAAAATAATGTCACAGGATCCCTCTTACAAGGCTGTAAGAGCCTTAAACTGATGGATGGATTAGTGACACTAGGTAGTAGAGCCACTGCCTCACAGATCCAGCAATCTAAGTTCTAGCTTCACCTCTCCTGCTGTCTGTGCAAAGTTTGCACGTTCTCCCTGTGAATGTGTGTAGATTTTTGCCGGATGCTCTGATTTCCTCCCACATTCCAAAGACCTGCATATTGTGAGATAAATTGGCCCCGGCATGTCAATGAGTCGTAGAACCTGAGGAAGAGTTGATACCAATGTAGGGAGAATAGTTGACAAGGAAAACTAGTCGGAGAAATGGGATTGGACTGTTTTGTGCATCACCATCGTCTCAGTGAATTGAAATGGCAGATAAGATTGCATTCAAGAGGCTTATAGACATATGACATGAATACACAGGGAATGAGGGGGGATCTCAATTAAACATTTTGAAAGTGAAAGTAGGTATAAGAAAGTTGTTTCCCAGAGTGAGAGAGTGTAGGACAAGAGGGCACAACTTTAGGATTGAAGGGCATCTGCTCAGAATGGAGATGTGGAGCAATTTCTTCAGCCAGAGAATGGTAAATCTGTGGAATTTGTTGCCACAGGCAGTTGTGGAGGCCATTGGGTATAATTTAAGGCAGAGATTGAGAGGTTCTCGATTAGCCAGGGCATCAGAGGTTATGTGGAGAAGGCCGGACAGTGGGACTGAGTGGGAAAATGGATCAACTCATGATTAAAAGGCAGGGCAGACTTGATTGGCTGAATACAGTGCAGGCTACCTTATCAAATTTTACTCCTGTGTCTTATGGTATGAAGGGATATGAATTGCAGGCAGGCAGAAAAGATTCAGTTTAATTTGCCACCAGGTAGAAACACAATAGACTGCCAACACTGTGACTGTTGTAATCATACCGAAATGCTGGAGGAACTCCACTGGTCTATTCTGTACCTATGGGAGACAAAGATATATCGCTGATGATTTGGGCCTGAGCCTTTCTTCAAGGAAAAATCAGAAAAGGCAGAAGCCGGATAAATCAGAAAGTCTTAGAATTCAAACAATGGGGGAGGAATCCAGACCAACAAAAAGTGTTAATTGGATGTCATTAGGTGGAATTTCTCATGTCTCTGTGAAAGGAGACAGGCAATGGAGAGATGGGGAAGCAAGGGTGTGGGGGGAGGGGGGGGTGAATTTAATGAAAGCCAGAGAAGTCGATATTAATGCCATCCGGTTGGAGGGTGCCCGGTCAGAAGATGAAGTGTTGTTCCTCCAATTTGTGGGTGGTTTCAGTCTGGCAGTGCGAGACCATGTGCAGACATGTTGGCAAGGGAATAGGATGGAGAATTGAAATGGGTGGCCACTGGGAGATCCACGCTGTTGTGGTGGACAGAGCCAAGGTGCTCAATAAAGTAATCTCCCAGTCTGCGTCCCGTCTCTCCGATGTAAATTTTCCCTCAAGCTCGGCGCAGATATATTATGTAGAAGGACTATTCTGATTACTTTGATCCATGTTGTAAAGAAATATGGACGGCAGTCCAGTATAGCCTGAATTCACCTGAGATTGTCTGATCTCGGAAGCTAAGCAGGCTCAGGCCTGGTCAGTACTTGGAGGGGAAACTGCCTAGGAACACCAAGGGCTGTAGGTTTCTGTGAGGTGCGCCGGACAAAGTGGTGACTGCTGTTTGCCAAAAGATAAAGAATTTCATGTATGTTACATTATTTTTTAAATTTTTTTAAAATTTTTCACACTATGAACCATATTGACCAAAATACACATAAACATTTCCCTCTTGAATATACACAGTGTCATTTTCTCCCCTTTTCCCCCCTCCCTTCCCTCCCTCCTTTCCACTCCTCTCCCCACCCACTAAACGTTCAACATATACGATACATTAAACCCATTAAACAATGTCATCACACAATGAAAATAAACAAGAAAATTGTGTCATCTACTTTTACACACCGGGTCAGTTCATTTCGTCGTCTTCTCCTTCTGTCATTTTAGGGGGTGGAGGTCCACAGTAGGAATTCTCTGCTGTGTTCCATGTACGGGTCCAAAATATGTTCGAATACTGTGATGTTATTTTTTAAATTATATGTTATTTTTTTCTAATGGAATACATTTATTCATTTCTATGTACCATTGCTGTATTCTCAGGCTCTTTTCTGATTTCCAGGTTGACATAATACATTTTTTTGCTACAGCTAAGGCTATCATAATAAATCTTTTTTGTGCTCCATCCAAATCGAGGTCAAGTTCTTTACTTCTTATATTACTTAGAAGAAAGATCTCTGGATTTTTTGGTATATTGCTTTTTGTGATTTTGTTTAATACCTGATTTAGATCTTACCAAAACTTTTCCACTTTCTCACACGTCCAAATTGCATGTATTGTTGTTCCTGTTTACTTCTTACATCGAAAACATCTATCTGATACTGTTGGGTCCCATTTATTTAACTTTTGGGGCGTGGTGTATAACCTGTGTAACCAATTATATTGTATAATGTGTAACCTCGTGTTTATTGTATTTCTCATAGTTCCGGAGCATAGCTTTTCCCATGTTTCATTCTTTATCTTTATGTTTAGATCTTGTTCCCACTTTTGTTTGGGTTTACAGCTTATTTCATCGTTCTCTTTCTCTTGCAGTTTGATGTACATGTTTGTTATAAATTTTTAATTATCATTGTGTCTGTAATCATATATTGAAAACTGCTTCCTTCTGGTAACCTCAGCCTGCTTCCCAATTTGTCCTTCAAGTAGTTTTTCAGTTGGTGGTATGCAAACATTGTACCGTGAGTTATACCATATTTGTACTTCATGTGTTCAAAAGATAATAATTTATTTCCCGAAAAACAATTTTCTATTCTTTTGATCCCTTTTCTCTCCCATTCTCTAAAGAAAAGGTCATCTATGTGAAAGGGATTAGTTGATTTTGCGTCAATATTAATTTTGGTAGTTGGTAATTTGTTTTTTTCCTTTCTACATGAATCTTCTTCCAAATGTTGAGCAGATGGTGCAGTACTGGTGAATTCCTATGTTGCACCAGCTTTTCATCCCACTTATATAGTATATGTTCAGGTACCTTCTCCCTTATTTTATCTAGCTCTAATCTGGTCCAATCTGGTTTTTCCCTTGTTAATCTAGGCCATCTATACAAACTAAATTATCAGCCATTAATGAAGAAATTACAAGATGAGTTAGAACATTGGAAATATTTACCACTAACACTGATAGGGAGGGTAAACTGCATTAAAATGAATATCTTCCCAAGGATACAATACCTATTCGAATTGTTACCAATTCACCTAACAGAGAAATTCTTCAAGGAGCTAAAGAAAATAATAAGGAAATTCTTATGGAAAGGGGGGAAACCGAGGATAGCGCTAGATAAATTAACAGAATGGTACAAACAAGGGGTCTTACAGCTACCAAACTTTAAGAATTATTATAGAGCAGCACAATTAAGATACCTATCAGATGTATGTTACATTCTTAATGTAGTATTACATGACAATAATGGAACCTTTATTCCCTGAGTCAGTAATGGGGAGATGATCAAGTTTTTTCCCTAGTTTATGCCGAAGGATGCGGACCCACAATCTCTTGCTCAAAGAACAAAAGGGCAACTAAACGAAGTCAGTGAGAAATACAAGCGCATTTGATGCTAGGATGGTGAGATATATTCTCAAGGCTTCATTCCTCCCATGAGATGAAACATCAGTACCATTATATTTTTTCACCGCAAATGTAAGAGAGGAAGCATGAAGGAATAGTATATCGATGGAACACACATCATTAATCCTAGTTTAGTAAATTGAAGAAACCACAGAGCATCAACTATTAAATGTAAATACAGTCCAGGCTACCTTATCAATCTTTGGTCTTCTTTACATTGTTGACGGGGTGCTAATTGCTTCAGCCATACCCCAAGGTATTTATCAATCTTCCAAAACTATTGCAGGCCGAGAATTTAACGTGCACAGATTGAAAGGAAAATCTCAGGCTATCAGTATCTCAGGGAAGCTTCTCACCCATATGGATCCTGTTACCAGGCAACCAAGATACTACTGAGCCTCATCATTTTCCCACGGTGCAATTCTTCCTTGAAATGAGTCCAACAGCTTGACAATGTGATTAGCATTCCAGTGTCACAAGGCTGGACATTCACAAGAACGCAAGTACAGCACATACACAAAAAAACATCAGTCCACAATAAAATGGCAACAAAGATTTAAGTCGTCAGGTTGAGTTTATTGTCATCTCATTGTACACATACAACATGACAAAACAGTGTTCTCCGATCCTTGGTGCAAAACACGCAGACACACAACCAGACATAACACACCTACAGACAAACAATATATATGTGTTGTGTGTGGAAGAAACATAGCCTCCCTGCCTGTCTGGAATCTATGTATTGCGGGTGGTCACATCCTCCCCGTCTGAAACTTTTGAAGTCACATCGCCTTTCAGTCTAGGTTGGGCTCCGGCCACCCATTAGTGCACACCTTTCCATGGCTAATTTAAATCATCTAGGATTATTATTGGCTAGAAGCACAGATTAGCACTGTATATAACACCAACGCACACTCATTCTTTCTCTCTGCCTTGTGGTCCAAGCCCCGAGAGGGCAGTCTGTGAAGCCATTAACCTCCTGGAGGGATTGGACTATACACAATGGAGAGCTCCCACTCAAGTTTTCAGGGCTGAGGCAAAGTTAATGACATCACTCTCCTTGTGATAAATCACTACTTGCAGGGAGCCTCACCCCAGAAGGTCAGGGAACCAGGTGTGTGTAAGAGTCTCTGATTGTAGTATGTGTACTCAAGTGTGTGAGCAGGTCGAGTATAGGTT
Organism: Narcine bancroftii; assembly: GCF_036971445.1. NCBI lineage: Eukaryota > Metazoa > Chordata > Chondrichthyes > Torpediniformes > Narcinidae > Narcine > Narcine bancroftii. Next base: position 110,261,635 of record NC_091470.1, on the reverse strand, counting down.
TACCACTGTTGAAGTCCAACCAAAGTCTAAGGTGAATGTCTACTGTATATCGTCGCTTAAGTGAAATAGTGATTGAGTACTGTTTAATGTTCTCCCCTGATAGTTCCCCATGTGTTAATAAAAGTTACATGTGATTGTCACACTTGTGTCTATCTGTGAACCCTCCAAACCTGATACTCTTCCCAACATGACAATATGCAGGACAAGTATTCATCTATACAAATAAATAAATGAATACTGATTCATGAATAAGAGAGTCTCGGATGGTCAGTTCCTTTGGTCATTCAACGTTCTCACTGCCTGTTGGAAGGAACTGTTCCTCAGCCTGGTGGTGCTGGCTTTCTTTCCTGATGGGAGCAGCTGAAAGATGCTGAGTGCAAGGTAGAAGGGGCCCTCAGTGATTTTGCACGTCTTCTTCAGACAATGATCCCGCTAGATTACATTGATGGGGGGGGGGGGGAGGGGAGGAGATGTGGAGATGCCAGTGATACTCTCTGTCACTCTTATTGTCCTGTGGATTAACCTCTAATTCATTTCTCTGCAGTAACCGAACCACACTGTGATGCCCTGTAATAAAATGCACATCACTGGTGAGGCAAACTGCTCATCTTATTAAAAGGGTGACAATTTGCTATTAGCTGAGCTGTTTAGGAATTTAACAAGCCTTGTAGCTCACGTTCAGATGGTACAGCTGTGTCAAAGAATGAAATTAAGTTAACTCCCAAGGTCTGTTACTAACAAATAACACTGGACAACAAATCATTTCAAACAGTTTGCTTCCTGGGAAAAAAAAATGAGGATTCTGATAGGCAACTTCAAGCTGAACACAAAGATAATTTCAGATTATCACGTAGGAAGTTGGAAAAACATTAAGTTAACTTCTGTTCAATTTACCATGTTTTATCTCATAATGATGCCGACACATTATGTTAATTCAACTGACTAATTCAAATGTTTTGCCGCTGATTTTCATTTGTACTCAGCATCTGATGCCTCTCATGTCAGTGTCCAACAAAAGTCGGCCAGCATTGATGGATTCCAGTTGCCCTGATCCCACTTTACCATGGTCGCAATGTCCTGGTGAAACCTTTCACCATGTTTGCCACTGACAGCACCAGGATCAGCAGGGAAGATGTCCAAATGTGAATGCAGGAAATTGAATTTTCAATGGCAATGCTCTTCATTGTTCTGTACGCCTGACACACATTGCTAATCAGCTGGATGTAGTTTGGTATTATCGGTTATACAGTATCTAAAAAACAGTATGTGCTAGGAAACTTTTTAGGTGATTTTCACGATCAGCAGCCCAAAATCCATAAAATCCACTCAAAGTGTTGAGGAAGCAAAATCTTCATTATTGTTGTCATGTTTTCAGAGTATAGTTCCTCGAAGTATATGCTTTTGTATATTAGAACTGTACAACGCACCTTAATAATGATCAAGTTATATCCACGCAATTAAGGAAGTCCTCTCAATTGCATTCACTATTTCAATTATAGTTTACAGACAATCATTTATTTTATTCAAAAGCCAGGAATAATTGAAGATCCACAGCTTCATTTGTCTTTTAATTGCTTCCTTTTTTAGCTTCACAGATTTGGCAGTGGAACTTCAGGATTGGATGCTGGATTAATGTGCACATGGAGAGAGGTTTCACAGCATTTTACTTTGACATTGTTCAAAGTAGCATTCAGGCCTTGGGTTAAGTGCTTGAGGAGGAATTCTCTTGTATAAATGAAAGCAGGCTGAGTAATAGCTCTGTGCAATCCTCCCAGTCATAATAAAGTCACCACCATATAGTCCCTCTGAGCCTAAATTTCATACCCAGTCCAAACAATTTACCATGCAGTTTCCTTACCTTCCAATTTTTTTGGTGAACAGAAGTGGAACTCAAACTTGCACATATGCAACAAACCTAAATGCTGACTCAAAGCTGAGGGCGTGGCTCAATTACTCATGGACCACCCCACCCCCAGTCAGAGGAAATAGCTTTGCAGTGTCTTGGCCATTCATCAGGCTATTCACTGATGTTAACTCATTCATCTCAATTCATCCAAATGTGTACTGTTTTGGGCACCTTATTTGAGAAAAGTCATTGCAGCATTGGAGAGGGTTTACGAGAGTGACACCAGGAATGAAAGGGTTGGCGTACGAGGAACATTTGTCAGCTCTTCGACTGTACTCGGAGTACAGAAGCATTGGGGCCTCAAAGAGGCACTTCAAATGCTGTAAAGCCTGAACAGAGTAGATGTGGCACAGATGTTGCCCATGGTAGGGGAGTCTTGGACAAAAGGGCACAACTTCAGGATAATAGAGCGTCAATAGATGTGGAAAAATATCTTTATCCAGAGGGTTGTGAGTCTGTAGAAGAGAGGTCATTGGGTGTATTTAAGGCAGTGATTTACAGTTATTTGATTAGTCAGGTCATCAAGGGTTACGGGGAGAAAGCCAGGGATTGGGGCTGAATGGGAGGATGGATCGATGGGCTAATGGGCCAATTTCTGCTCCTATATCTTGTGAACTTGTAAATTCGAGTGAAGATAAACCTCAATCTGTTCCCAATCTATTTAATAGTTTGTTGTAGGAAAAACTTCTTGCATTTCACTTGCTTTTTCAGAATATGGAGCTCCCGATATAAGAAAATCTGCAGCTATTAATCTCAAGCTTGAAATCTCACATACTTTAAAACTCGATTTATCACATTACAGCACAACCTTACCAATAGGATGGTATGGCGGTTAGCACAATACCATTACAGCACCAGTGACTGGGACTGGGGTTCAAGTCCCATAAGGAGTTTGTACCACCTCCCCGTGTCTGCGTGGGCTTGTTCCATTTGAAACGTAAGTCAATTGGGTGTAATTGGACAGCATGGGCTTGGGGGTTGAAATAGCCTGTTACCATGCTGTATATCTAAATTTTATTTAAATAAATTTAAATATTATGTACTCATTCCAAGGTGATCGGTTTATGGAATGCTCGGGGTGCTGAATTGACAGAGTTGGATGAAATGTTGAGTTGAAATCAAGGAGCTGGAGGACTCAGCAGGTCAGGCAGCGTCAGTTGGGTAGAACTGAAGAGTTGATATTTCATTTCTTTTCTTTGGCTTGGCTTCGCGGACGAAGATTTATGGAGGGGGTAAAAAGTCCACGTCAGCTGCAGGCTCGTTTGTGGCTGACAAGTCCGATGCGGGACAGGCAGACACGATTGCAGCGGTTGCAAGGGAAAATTGGTTGGTTGGGGTTGGGTGTTGGGTTTTTCCTCCTTTGCCTTTTGTCAGTGAGGTGGGCTCTCCGGTCTTCTTCAAAGGAGGTTGCTGTCCGCCAAACTGTGAGGCGCCAAGATGCACGGTTTGAGGCGTTATCAGCCCACTGGCGGTGGTCAATGTGGCAGGCACCAAGAGATTTCTTTAGGCAGTCCTTGTACCTTTTCTTTGGTGCACCTCTGTCACGGTGGCCAGTGGAGAGCTCGCCATATAATACGATCTTGGGAAGGCGATGGTCCTCCATTCTGGAGACGTGACCCATCCATCGCAGCTGGATCTTCATAAGCGTGGACTCGATGCTGTCGACCTCTGCCATCTCGAGTACTTCGACGTTAGGGGTGTAAGCGCTCCAATGGATGTTGAGGATGGAGCGGAGACAACGCTGGTGGAAGCGTTCTAGGAGCCTTAGGTGGTGCCGGTAGAGGACCCATGATTCGGAGCCGAACGGGAGTGTGGGTATGACAACGGCTCTGTGTACGCTTATCTTTGTGAGGTTTTTCAGTTGGTTGTTTTTCCAGACTCTTTTGTGTAGTCTTCCAAAGGCGCTATTTGCCTTGGCGAGTCTGTTGTCTATCTCATTGTCGATCCTTGCATCTGATGAAATGGTGCAGCCGAGATAGGTAAACTGGTTGACCGTTTTGAGTTTTGTGTGCCCGATGGAGATGTGGGGGGGCTGGTAGTCATGGTGGGGAGCTGGCTGATGGAGGACCTCAGTTTTCTTCAGGCTGACTTCCAGGCCAAACATTTTGGCAGTTTCCGCAAAGCAGGACGTCAAGCGCTGAAGAGCTGGCTCTGAATGGGCAACTAAAGCGGAGACTGCCATCCGTGCGGTACCGGATGTAAACAGCGTCTTCATTGTTGGGGTCTTTCATGGCTTGGTTCAGCATCATGCTGAAGAAGATTGAAAAGAGGGTTGGTGCCAGAACACAGCCTTGCTTCACGCCATTGTTAATGGAGAAGGGTTCAGAGAGCTCATTGCTGTATCTGACCCGACCTTGTTGGTTTTCGTGCAGTTGGATAATCATGTTGAGGAACTTTGGGGGACATCCGATGCGCTCTAGTATTTGCCAAAGCCCTTTCCTGCTCACGGTGTCGAAGGCTTTGGTGAGGTCAACAAAGGTGATGTAGAGTCCTTTGTTTTGTTCTCTGCACTTTTCTTGGAGCTGTCATTTAGACACCCTTCATTCCCCCCAACTCCCCCCAACGCCATAAAAGCTGCCTGACCCTTTGAATTCCTCTTGCAACCGCATAAGCAACACTTATGCAGAACAAATATAACCATTCCTCCCCATACACAATCAGATCTCCGTACCACAGGAATTTATTTTTCTGAATATTCTGGTGTTTCTAAAGGACAATGAAGTACCATTATGTCATCTTGTTTTCTTTTAAGGGATGCCTTCAGCATTTGATCTGCCACAAGCAAACATGAATCGGGAGATCAAGAGAAAAAGACTGTATGCCACAAGGCACTAAGTAATCACATAGCTTAATAATATCTGCAATCAGAGCATGTTTTCAGAATGATTACTAACAACTTTTATAAAAATTAAATGGACGCACTAAATCAGCATTTGTTAATAAAAAAAACTATGACTACTAGGAATTGCACTCAGGTTGACTTAATGCAACATAACCCTATGACTTTCTGCACTTAGCTCCAAAGACAACTGGAAATAATCCTTGCATGAAGTAATCAGAAATAATTCAATTTAATTCGAGATACTGGATTATAAAGTGTGAGTGAAACACGAAAGTCTGCAGACGCAGTGATTGAAGTAAAAACAAGATGCTGGAGTAACTCGGCAGGTCAGTGAACTTTATATCACAAAGATAAAGATACATTACCCACGTTTCCAGCTTGAGCCCTCCAAATGTGAATTTACTTTTGAGACACCTGGCCATCTGGGGCAAAGTCAGGACAAATATCAACTTTACAGCTCAGATACCATTAGGGGCTACCTTCAAGGTAAAGTATTTAGCAAACCATTTATTTTGGCTTGGATAAGGTTGGGTATAACAAGGAGAAAATACAGAGTGATACTCAACATTAATGCATATTTGTACATACTGATATGAGTTAAAAAACACACAAATACTGGAGAAACTCAGCAGGTCAAACAGTGCCTTTATGTACCAAAGGTGAAGATACAGAACTGATGTTTCGGGCTTGAGCTCTTCATCAAGGTGTGGGGGAACATGAGGCGGTGTCTTAAAAAAGCAGCCTCTATTATGATCTCTCATGTTTCCCCACACCTTGATGAAGGGCTTAAGCCCGAAATGTTGGTGACGGATCTTTACCTTTGCAAACTGGTCCAAGCTGCTCCACAGGAGTGTCGCCAAGAGACAGCTGGCATTTGGAGCAAAAGAGGAGTCAGTGGGACGAACAGCATCAGTGGGAGAAGAAACAATTGTCAATGTTTAGGGTCGGGGAACTTCATCAAGAGGATGAGAAAGAGTTACAAAAATCAAGTTTCCTCAAGATCAAAATATTTTCTTTTACTTGGAAATATTTCTGACACAGAATTGAAATCAAAATTAAATACATATTTTTTTAAATTATTAAAATAGCCTTAGCTGTATCGAGAAAATATGTGGCAGCAACTTGGAAGTCAAATGTGTATTTGGGAATGGGGAGATGGCCAGACTGAAATAGGGAGTTGGATACCACTTGAAAAGATAACATACAATTTACGTAATAAATTTGAAATTTTTCAAAAGATTTGGAAACCATATTTTCAAATTGTAGGAATCACCCAACCTGAATCTTCCGACTCCTAAAAATTGAGATCTGTTAGATTTTATTTGATAGTTTTAGTAAGTTTTTCTAAGTAATATCCAGGTGTTCTTTTTTTTGGGGAGGGGTGAGGATGGGAGGGGAAAAAATGTATATATAAGTTTTAATGCATATGTGAAATTAAGTAAAATTTTCTAAAAAATAAAGATTCAGACTGAGATGACCTTGGTCAGACAAAAAAGGTTTTAATAAATACTTTGATGGAGGAATAAGGGTTAAACCTATGAAATGGATTTGAGCCTTTTTTTAATAGTTCAGTGTTGAACCAACCGCCTCATCGTAAAAGAAAGGAAAGTTTAGGGTGGAAATGGTGCCTGCCGCAACTGGGCATCCAGAATCTCAATGACTGAGGAATTTTCCAATCAAATCCTCAGAAGTTTGGCTCTGCTGGGCCACAGATTCAGACTTAAAACATTTGTTCTTTATTGGACATTGGGATGAACTCCCCATTAAAAGTCCATTTAAACACAGCACTCACACGCATGGCAATGCAAAAAGAATTAGTGAAAAGCTTCTTGCCTGATTAACATCCACAGTACGGTTGTCTAAGAATACCAAACTAACGAGGAATCTCCTTCCTGTTTCAGCTACTTAGCAGGGGAGCAGTTAAGATGAATACTTGCTTCATACTGATTTACTCAATGGCTTCTGGTTTCAACCATTGATGTGTATCACCAAGCACCTAGACACCTTCTGATTAAGACATCCCTCCTGAATTGGGGTTTGGAATATTCTTGACATTCTATGCATTCCAGTACTTGGAGACAGTTTTACTTTCATGTTTCAGGTGACTATATTGAGTTCCTTCAGGGTGGGGGGGGGGGGGGGGGAACGTGAAGTACGCTGAGCTGTTGCTGTGGTAACCAAGTAAAGCAGCGTTTCACTTGCGAATCTGCAGGAGTCATCTACTGAATTCGGTGCTGCTGTTGTGGTTTCCTCTTCATCGGAGAGACTGGGAGATCACTTCATTGAGCTCCTCGGCTCTGTCCGCCACAACAGCGTGGATCTCCCAGTGGTCACCCATTTCAATTCCCCATCCCATTCCCTTGCTGACATGTCTGACCACGGTCTCGTGCACTGCCAGACTGAGACTACCTGAAAATTGAAGCTACAGCATCTTATCGCTATGTATTATCTTCCGTCTGGGAACCCTCCAACCAGATGACATTAATATTGACTTCTCCTGTTTCCATTAAACCCCCTGCCCATTCTTTCCCCTGTCCCCTTTCCCCCAGCTCTGTCCCTCTCTTCCCTCTGTCCCCTTTCACAGAGCCAAAATCAATTCTCATCTTTCCTCTTATCATATCTGTTGGTGGCCTGGGACTCTCTCTCCCTCTCTCTCTAGTCTTTATTCAGATGTCTTCCTGTTTTTCGCTTGTTCCTTGAAGAAGAGCTCAGGCCCAAAATGTTGGTAATATATTTTTACCTCCTATGGATGCTGCAAGACTGGTTGAGTTCCTCCAGCATTTCTCTGTTTTTACTGTGGTAAACAGGGCAGCAATCTGCTGATATTTGCTGTTTTCAAAGAACTGTATGGTTGAACCTCCACTATTATCTGCTGAGGGGATGTGCAATGGTAATGGAAATGAATAGAGAGAATGGAAATGACAATGTAAATGGCTTAAACATCATTTTCAGTTTTGCACCTTGAATTTGTGTTAATCAAAAAGCTGTGAAATAGGTGCATGAGAATAGCACAAAGGCAAATCAGTATATTGGCCTTGACATATTTAATTAGCACTCTTCCATAGAACCATGGAAATTTATTGCACAGAAACAGGCCCTTTAGCCCTTCCGGTCTGTTCCAAACTATCATTCTGCCTTATCCCACTGACCTGCTCCCAGTCCATACCCCTCCCATCCATGTACATGTCCAAATTCTTCTTAAAAGTTAAAATTGAACCTACATTTACCACTTCAGCTGGCAGTTCATTCCATTCTCCCACCACTCCCTGTGTGAAGAAGTTCCCCTTTCACCCTTAATCCATGTCCTCTGGTTTGCATCTCACCTACCCTTAGCGGAAAAGACCATCTACAGTTATTCTGTCTATACCCCTCATAATATTAAATATCAAATCTCCCCTCATTCCTCTCACCCCAGGGAAAAAAATGTTCAGACCTGTTTAACCTTACCCTGTAACTCAGTTCCTGAAGTCCGGGCAACATCCTAGTAAATCTTTCAATCTTATTGATATATTTCCTGAGGTTAGGTGTCTAAAACTGCACACAAATACTCCAAATTTGTCCTCACCAATATCTATACAACTTCATCATAACATCTCAATACTTTGATTTATGAAGGCCAATACTCCAAAAACTCTCTTTACAACCCTATCCGCCTGTGACGTCACTTTCAGGGAATGATTAATCTGTATTCCCAGATCCCTCTCTCCCACTGCACTCCTCAGTGTCCAACCATTTACTGTGCATGTTCTTTCTTGGTTTATTGTGATACATAAATGCTAACCTCTGCATTAGAAGTTATTGCATTTGAGAAATTTGTCTATTAATCCGAGCTAGCCCTCCCCAAGTAAAACTGGCATAACATTGCATGCTTGGAGGTGTAAAGGAGATGTGAAAGCAAGGCCCTGACTGCCCTCTTGTGACGTGGGAAAAATGCCTCTCAACCCAACTAAGCTCATTCAAGAAGGTGATGTGGTTGGTCGTGACCACTCTGACACCAGACCTCGCAGCGTCCAGGATACTAGCTGCATGTCCTACCTAGTAGTGGCAAGGCTTCAGACGTACGTGTCATCTTCAGGTGGCAGCAACCTCTTTTCATATTACCTTGGAAAATCATGGATGCACTGCCTGAAAATAAATATCGTGCTGTGATTTGTTTGAAATTTCCTGAGATCCATTTCCTGTGATTGTCACCTTGCATCAGGATGAGAATCGCATTTATCTTGAAGTGAAAATGATACTGAACAGAAACTATTCTGCATCCATTAATCTCCCTCAGATTAAGAGTTACCTGTTCCTGCAACCTCAATTCCCTTTCTGTGGAGCTGATGGATTTCTGTGCCTTGATCTCCATGTGATTTGATGACAAACGGAGAAGTATTGCTGGATCTAAAGGTAGCTGGCTTCTGTGCAAATCCAACTTACATTTTCATTCTCATGTCTCTTATGAACTGATCCTGCATCGCTTTCTCAGGGCATATAATTATCAACAGTGTTCCTTCTTGTTGCCACACTGCCCTGGGATCTTACCAATCTTCACTGATTGAAGGTGAGGAAATCCATGATCCAATGGCTGTTAACTCCCAAGTCGGAGTTTGCTGATCAGTTTTGAGGCAATGCTGGTGTTAAATGCCGAACTATTGTCGATAAAGAGAATCCTAATGTATGTATCTTTGCTGTCCAGGTGTACCATGGCTTTGTATAGAGGAGTGGTTCTCAACCTTTTTCTTTCCACTCACAAACCTCTTTAAGTAATCCCTATGCCATTGGTGCTCTGAGATTAGTAAGGGACTGCTTAAGGTGGGATGTGAGTGGGAAGGGAAGGTTAAGAATCGCTGCTCTAGACCCAATTGTTACTGAAATATTTTGTTTGAGAAAATTTGTCATTGGCCCATTTCCTTCGGAGTTCTGAAACCGTGCACATAACAAGTCAATTAGGGATGATTAAAACAGTGGTTTTCAAACTTTTTCTTTCCACCCACATCCCAACTTAAGCAACCCCTTACTAATCACAGAGCACCTATGGCATAAAGAATGCTTAAAATGGAAAGAAAAAGGTTGAGAACCACTGGTGTAGGGCCAGTGAGATGGCACCCGCCGTAGACCTGTTGCTGCGATGGGCGAACTGGAATGTATCCATGTCACTGCTCAGACAGGAGCTGCTATGCTTCATTACCAGCCTTTCAAAACACTTCATCACTGTTGATGTAAGTACTCCTCCTGAAAGAAAGAATGCAATATACCACCGCTCACATTTTGACATGCCAAAGCCCTTCACAAACAATTACAGTTGAGGTCCGAAAATCTGGACCGCTCAGGGATTGGGTTGGTGTGGATTTCCGGATCCTCGGCCAGTACTTTTACAATTCAAATTTAAGGAGGAATAAAGTAGTGATGAACAGGTAAATTGTGATATTTTATTCACTCTCAAATGCAGCGTTAATTCATTTATCAAAATGAGCAGTTTTGAAGAATAATCAAGTCAACACTTGACAAAAGTGTAACGTAAAATGTTGCACTACAAAGTGTGTAATGCTTGTAATTATGTTTAAAAATAAACATTGTAAAAGAAAAATACAGTACAGAATATAGAAAATACAGAAGTAATTTTATATAAATTCATATTTTTTACACTGTGCATCGATGCATGGGCGCATGCACGTGCACACACACACACACACACACACACACACACACACACACACACACACACACACACACACACACACACACACACACACACACACACACACACACACACACACACACACACACACACACACACACACACACCTGGCTACATTTAAAAAGTTGGAGAGTTTTTGAAAAGTCCAGATCCTCGGGTGGCCCAGATATATCAGAGTCAATCTGTAAACAGCAAGCTCCCATGAGCATGATAATCAGCAGATAACGTTTCTGTGAAGTTGATTGAGAGACATATACTGCCCCTTCTTCAAAATAATATCATGGGATTGTTGAAAGAGCAGGTGGGACCTTAGTTTTAATGAGTTGCCTCTGACAGCATCTCTGAGTATTTAGGACTTGGAACTCACAACCTTCTAACTGGGAGGCATGAGTCAGATCTGATGCCCAAGTTTCTCACCAGTTTGTAACAAGCAAACCACGTCATAGGTCACCCACCAACTCTCTCACTTGCTGCCTCTTCGTCCTTCTCCTGTTCAGTATCCTGGTGGGGATTTGAACTTGTCAGAATTGTCAGCAATCACATCTGTTCATTCTGATGAAGCGGCCACAGTAATGAAAGTATTTCAGCATTCACTTGCTCTGACATATGCTGAACAAGACTGCAGCAACAATTCAGCTGTCTGGGCCTAATCACTTTCCATCGTTGTGCAACTGTGCTCCGCTGGGATGACAGAATGTGGTCAAACAGTTCAGAACTGAACCATTGTTTGGACAGCAATGGAAACCTTCCACATCATGGATGTAAACTACGACTTGAATTAAAAACACATCGAGTTAACTGTTAATCATTTTTAGGGTGGCATGGTTAGCAAAACAGTTAGGTGCAACACTGATACAAACAGCAGCAACACAGATTTGAATCTGGCGTTGTCTCTAAGGAGCTCTCCCACTGTCTGTGTGGATTTCCTCTGAGTGGTCCAGTTTCCTCCCACCCGTCAAAATGTGCAGGGACTATAGATTAATTGGGTATAGTTGGGTGGCACAAATTCATGGGCCGGAAGAGCATGTACTAAATTAAAAATTATAAATTGTAAATGGAAAAGATATCCTACTTCAGCAATGGATAGGGGGAAAGAGGTCCATAAGACTGAAGGACAGAATGTGATTGGATATAGTGATGGTGGGCAAAAGAAGAACAATGGTGTGGATAAAGAGAGGTGATGGGAATTGGGGGATGTGAGAGATGAGTAAAACGAATATGAAAATATGAAAGATGAAGAGAACTAGTATGGATATATGTGTAATGAATAAAGCCAGTATGAATAGGATAAGGATAGATAATAGAATGGAGGAAGTAAAGTTAGTCTGAATAAGATAAGCGTCTTCTAGCCTTAGAGAGAGTCAGCAAGTTCCGTATATGTAATTAGTAAGCCTTAGACAGAATTAGCAAGTTCTGCATATAAGAGTTAGTAAGCCCTGAGAGTTGGGAAGGTGTGAGTAAGGACAATGACATGATGGGACACTGACAAGATACCCCCTGGTCCTCCAAGTTCACAGAAACAGCACTTAGGCAGACAGGATTGCCTAATGCCAAACTCATCCAGGAGGCAGAAGAATGTAAGGGGGAGGGTACTTCTATACTGAAATAAACTGTATAAAAGTTGGGTGAGCCCCAGTGTACGTGTGTATTCCCAGGGTAAGGGGAAGCACCCAACTTTGCATTGTTGTATAATAAATGTTCTTCGTTCTCAATTTTTGTCTCGAGCAATTTCTGTGAAGGTACTTCTGTTTCTCACAGGGGATGTTGTTGGAGAAGAGGCAACCCCACAGATGCTGGGGAGAACAAGGGTAGCGTGACCTCGGGCAATGGTGCAAGATCGGGCTCGGACACTGGAAAGTGACGGGACTTGGTCAATTCTGCAGAAAGGAAGAGGAATATAGTGGGGAAAATGATGGTTGCTGGAAACAGGATGACGGGAGGCCAGTGACAGAAGAACAAAGGAGATGGAAGGCGAGGCAGCAAGGAAGAAAGGAAGATGCAGATAATGGAAAGTCAAGTGAACCTGTGGTTGCTGCAATTGAAGCAAATGCACAGGGTGGCACGGTTGACATAGCGGATAGAGCAACGTTGTTACGGTGCCAGGGATTGGGATCGGTTTTTTAATCCTGCACTGTTTGCAAGTAGTTTGTACCTTTCCCCATGTCTGCGTGGTTTTCCATGGGGGCTCCAGTTTCCTTCCACCATTCAAAACGTAGCAGGCCATGGTGTAATTGGGCGGCACAGGCTCATGGGTCGAAATGGCCTGTCTAAGTTCAAATTAACTTTAAAACAAAGATGTTGGAGAAGCTCAACGGGTTTCACGGTGTCCATAGGAGGTAAAGGTAAATAACTAACATTTCAGGTCTTACCATGGTGTGGAAGTACCTTTACTCGAAGTACATCAGCCCTCAAGAAGGTGGTGCTGAGCGGAGGTCGTGAACTGCAGCAGTTCATCTCGTGATTGCATCCCCACCTTGCTCTTGGCAGTGAGTTCCTCGAATTGGATTGACCTTGTACTATTAATTCAAATTCACATGCAGAAGGTGCAGAGCCTGTGGGAAACTTCTCCTTTATTATTAATCTGATTAAAACATAATTTATTTTATTCTTTCTCATCCCTCCTGACCTAAAATGGTTAACTTTCTAAATGGAGCCAGCCTTGTGCAATTCTTCACCTATATTCACCGATCACCTGCTGACCTGTGTCCTCTCCCAATTGCCAAAATCCTTTATTTGGGTAAAAACACATGCGGGAAAAACTCAGCTGGTCAAACTGTGTCCTTTATTTAGCAAAGATAAAGATACATAACTGGCATTTCGGGCTTGAGCCCTTTATCAAGATGTAAACTATAACTGGACACCCTGCAGGATGAAAAGCAAGACCTGTCAAAGGGCGGACGAATCCTCTCATAGGGTCAACGGCCATCGAGCAAACACTTGCCATGAAGCGCAGAAAGGCCATCCCTTGCTTTGAAGCTCGGTCTGGCCATTCACTGCAACAGAACTTCCCCCGGCTATCTTGGACCTCACCACGCCACTGGATCCGGGATGGGATGTCAAGAGGGTGAGTCTGGACCTGTGCAATCCCCTACTCACCTAAATCCATTCATGCACACGCTGTTCCTTTCTGAGGAGTGGGGTGTCCTCCTATCAAACCCCACAAACTGACTGAAAGGAACCATCATCGTCCTCTGGGATGGAGGGCCAGAGGAATGTCTAAATATAAATTTAAATTTTAAATTTAAAGCAAATTTGCTTCTAAATTACTGCCACAATCATTCCCACCTGTAAATACAGTGGTTAGTGCAACAAGCTCTATAATATTGATGTTTAAAGCCATTTGATTAAAACACCTTTTGGAATAACACTGAATCCTCTTTGTAGATCATGGCCAGGTGTAAAATTCTGGTACTCAAATTATGGATGTTTCTTTGTGAAAAGAATTAGTAAAATGGGAGCTAAATCAGCATTATGTCTATGTTTTGTTAAAACCTCTATTTTTGCAAATAATAAAAAGGTTGAAATCTTAAAAACTACAGGAGGATTATGTGAGACTGTAATTATTGCTGCCTTTATACCCAATCCCTTTGAAAATTTGTCTGCTACTTTTCATACAATAGAAGGCTGATCATGCTTCATCTCTCGATACGATCTTATTGTAGTGTAATAATGCCTACTGATGCAGAAAAGATAACTTTAATTAAAATTATATGCCTAGTTAAAATGACAAACTGCCTGAATGTGCTCAATATAGGGCTTGGAATTTTATTTCATAATGCTTTCCACTGATTACCTGAAACACAAAAAAGGCCATCTGATGAATAAAACAATGCAGGTTTGATTATTGTGCCTCTTTTGACAGAACGACAGCTGAATTTTAAACTGATGTATTTTTAGACATTTTAATTTTTGATGCAGAATGGCGATCAAACTTTCTCCTTGTGGCATTGTTTTTTTTTTTCTCATCTCATTGGTTCTGTGGGACATTCCGACAGCGAATTAAGCAAATCAGCAATTTAACCTGTTGCTTCATCATTACAGCTCTCCCAAATCTTCGGGGCTTCTTCTGATTTAAAAAAAACACACTATCAAAATGGAGGTGCTGAAATTTATTCTTTTGCTTATTCCTTGAAGAAGGCCTCAAGCCTGAAATGTCCGCAATATATTGTTGTTTTTTATGGATGCTGACAGACTGGCTGAGTTCCTCCAGCCTTGACTACAATCATAGCGTCTGCAGAGTTTCGTGCTTCCTGCCAAAATTTAATTACTTTGTTGAAGGGCTCAAGCCCGAAACGTTGGTTCTATAGCTTTATCTTTGCTACATAAAGGACACTGTTTGGCCTGCTGAGTTTCTCCAGCAGTGTGTTTTTACTTCACCCACGCTGTCTGCAGGCTTTCGCATTTTGTTAATGAAAATTAATTGCAGGCTGTCATTGTGTTGTAAATAGTTTGTACCAATGGACTAACTCAATGGTTTGCAACCTTTCTCCCCACTCACATACCACCTTAAGTAATAGGATATCATCAGTGCTCTGTGGTTAGTAAGTGATTATTTCAGGTGGTATGTGAGTCCACGCTGCTGAAGATCCAGCTGCGCTGGGTGGGTCACGTCTCCAGAATGGAGGACCATCGCCTTCCCAAGATCGTGTTATATGGCGAGCTCTCCACTGGCCACCGTGACAGAGGTGCACCAAAGAAAAGGTACAAGGACTGCCTAAAGAAATCTCTTGGTGCCTGCCACATTGACCACCGCCAGTGGGCTGATATCGCCTCAAACCGTGCATCTTGGCGCCTCACAGTTTGGCGGGCAGCAACCTCCTTTGAAGAAGACCGCAGAGCCCACCTCACTGACAAAAGACAAAGGAGGAAACACCCAACACCCAACCCCAACCAACCAATTTTCCCCTGCAGCCGCTGCAACCGTGTCTGCCTGTCCCGCATCGGACTTGTCAGCCACAAACGAGTCTGCAGCTGACGTGGACCTTTACCCCCTCCATAAATCTTCGACCGCGAAGCCAAGCCAAAGAAAGAAGAAAGATGTGAGTGAAAGAAAAGTTTGAGAACCATTGGATTAACCCATACCTTAAGGTTTATTTGGCTTTGGATCCATCCAATGTCTAATAGATCCACTGCCTCACAAAGCAGAAAGCAGAGTTCAATCCTGACCTTGGGTGAAGTTTGTGTACTCACTGTAGTATCCGCGGTAATGTATAATTTTCTGGTTAAGCATGCCTATTGGTCAGTTGTACCTGTGGCCCCTCCCCACAATAGTCTCCTGATGGTGCATCCCTCACTACGACGGCATAGATTTTCTCCAGCCGCTCAGGTTTCCTCCTGTATCTCAGATGAGTGAGTTAATGGGTTGATAGGCCACTGTAAATTGCCCCCAATGTGGAGATGAAAGAATGAATCTGGGGGAAAATTATGAAAATAAAACAAACTGAGAGTAATATCAAATTAGTCTCACAGGCTGGTTGAACATCATTGCAGACTCATTGGGCCAAAGGATGTTCCCATGTTGTGTGACTCAAGGACTGAACAAAACCTCCCCCTCCCTTTAAGTACTGCCACTAACAATGTCCCAAAGCATTTCATGTGAACCATAGAATCACAAAAATGATACAATACAAAATGAGAACTTGGACTCATTAAGGTGATTCCAGATTCCAGTGTGGTTGTGCGTTGTTGGAAGCTCAATTATTGAGGTAAAGGTAAAGATTCCATTATTGTCACGTGATACTACATTTAGAAATGTAACATACATGAAATTCTTTAACTTTGTCTACCGTAAGGAAGACAGAGTTGTCACTTTTGTCCAGCGCCCCCTCACAGGGGGGAGGCCCCTGCGAGGATCGAACGCACAAATCCTGATTTACAAGACCAGTGCTCTAACCACTGAGCTATCGGAACCAACAAAAATAAAACAGACCTGAAGAATAGGAGATGCTGAAGGAACTCAGCCAATCTAACAGCGTCCATAGGAGCCAAAGGTATATTATGGATGTTTCGGGCCTGAAAACAGGCCCGAATACCTTTCTTAAGGTATGAGTTTTAAAAAAATAGAGGTGACTGTATTAAAATACTGGAGGATAAAAAGGGATGAATGGAAGGGGGAGGAGAAAAATAAGATGTCAGGCAAGATGATCAAAAGCTCTGTCAGATGCAAAATGAGGTAGTGTCTGGGGTTCAGTGTTCATTCAGGAATCTGATGGCAGAAGGGAAGAAGCTGTCCTTGTGCCGTTGAGTGCTCATCTTCAGGCTCTTGTATCTTTTTTTCCAATGGTAGCAGAGTGAAGAGTGCATGACTTGGGTGGTGGGGGTCTTTGAGGATAAAGGCTTCTTGCTTAAGACACTGTTCCTTGTAGATGCTCTTGATGGAGTGAAGACTGGTGCCCATGATGTCGCAGGCCATGTTAACAACCCTCTGAACTTTTGTCCTGTCCTAAGTGTTGGCACCAGCCACTGATGCAACCAGACAGAATATTCTTTATAATACACCTGTAGACGTTTTTGAGAGTCTTTGGTGACATAAAAAAGTCTCTTCAAACTCCTATCAAAGCATAGCTGCTGGCGAGCCTTCTTCATGATTGCAGCGACATGCAGGTCCCAGGACAGATCCTCAGAGATGTTGACTCCCAGGAATTTGAAGTTCTTGACCCCCTCCACTGCTGACCCCTCGATGAGGACTGGGTCATGTTCTCCTGATTTCCTCCCGAAGACCACAATCAGCTCCTTGGTTTTGCTAACGTTGACTGCAAGGTTGTTGTTGTGACACCACTCAAAGAGCTGATCTATCTCCCTCCAGAACAATCTACTCAATTGTCTTAAATTGATTTTACCCAGGCCTCAGATATCTACAGAGGAGCGAGGCTCTTCATTTGTCATCTTCTCATGAAAATTATCATCGGCATTCTTTCATGATTGAAGCCATCGATCACCAGAACTCCAAAAGGTGACATTGCCATGTTGCTTGATAGATCAACAGGACTGGATCTTGGTTTGCAAAGAATTATTTTGGCTCTAAGATCATGAATGATGTGCAATTCCTTGTGGTAGCCTTAACTTTTGCAGGATGGAGTTTCTCTGTTTGAAGCAGAATTTCTGATTTACTGTCAAAAGTACATATAGAACATCTTTATCCTGTGTCATGCAGAATTAACTCTTACTGGTAATACAAAAAAAAGTACTCAATATACACATGTAAACATATAAAAAAATGTAAACAAGATGACTGTGGAATACAGAGAGGAAAAAAACCTCAATAAAGTGCAAGAGTCCTTAAATGAGTCCCTGTTTGAGTTTGTCGTTGAGGAGTCTGACAGTGGAGGGGGAGCAACTGTTCCTGAACCTGGTGGTGCGAGTCTTGTGGCACCGATACCTCTTTCCCGATGGCAGCAGCGAGAGCAGAGCGTGTGCTGGGTGATGTGGATCCTTGATGATTGCTGCTGCTCTCCGTCGGCAGTGCTCCCCATAGATGTTCTCATTGGAAGGGAGGGTTTTGCCTGTGATGTCCTGAGCTGCACCCACAACAGATAGCATTAACATCAACTTCTCTGTTTTCTGATAGCCCACTCCCCATTCTCCCTCTCTTCCCCATCCTTCTATCTTCTTTCATCCAGCTCTCTACCCCCTTTCCTTCACATTCGCAGAGCCATCTCCCTCCCCCTGTTTGCTGGTGTGCCCTCCCTCCCTTATCCATCTATTTTCTCATGTCTGTGGGCCTTTGCTCCTCCCCCTTCCCCTTCTACCCCCCCCCACCATTTTATCCTGATGCTTGCTCACATTTTGCTCACAACTTGATAAAAGGCTCAATCCGAAACGTTGGTTATATATCTTTACCATTTCCATATAAAGTACACTGTTTGACCAGCTGAGTTTCTCCAGCATTGTATTTTTAATTTAACCCAATCCTGATAGTTTCTCAGTCCCATATTTACTTAACCGCAAATGGAAATGTGGATTCAAAGGAGACGGCCTGGACTCTATTGTACAGTAATTAACGACAACATAAAAAGTAGCATTTCTATAACCACTGAATACAAACTAATGAGGCTGCTTAGTGCAGTATGTTGGCACGGTTAGTGTAGCGGTTATTGCAATGCTGTTACAACACCAGTGATCAGGGCCAGGGTTCGAAGCCCACACTGTTTGTAAGCAGTTTTTACATTCTCCTCGAGTCTGCAAGGGTTTTCTCCTCCAACCCTTGAAAAATGTACAGTGGAGAGGTGGGTGAAGGTGGTGTTATGGGTCAATTGGGTTTAATTTGGCAGGATGAGCTGGAAGGGCCTGTATGTCTACATTTAAATTATTTTTTTAAAATACGCTCAGAATGGAACAAGATTTGCCTGTCATGGTTGAATCCCAGCACTGAATTGCAGAGCAGGTCTCAGGGCTTCACTTGTAGGCTAGTTCACACCTTCAAATTCAGATTAATAGCTCACAGTAGTTTAGGATCTTTTGTTTTGTTCTTACTCCAAGTATTTTTGGACATGATTCACAGCACAAAAGATTGACAAAGGTCTGATTAACGATTGTTTTCAGGGGAAAGAATAAACATTGCAGGGTGCTGAGGAAATAGGGCCTAATGATGCTGTTTTATGGAGACATCTTTCACGATATGTCATTTTACCGATGACTCCACAGTCGACAGCAGGATCACAGAGAGCAATAAGGAATGGTACAGGAGGGAGATTGATCAGCTCATTGAGTGGTGCCACAACAACAATTTTGCATTCAACGTGAGCAAAACTAAGGAGCTGATTGTGGACTCTAGGAGGGGGAAATCAGGAGAACATGAAGCAGTCCGCATCAAGGGGGTCAGCATTGGAAAAGGTCCAAGAACTTCAGGATCCTGAGTGACACCATCTCCGAGGATCCAATCCGGGGCCTCCAAGTCGACACAATCACGAAGAAGGCTCTCCAGCAGCTACACTTTGTGAGGAGTTTGAGGTGATTTGGTATGTCAGCAAAGACTCACGCAAGTTTCTACGGGTGTACTACGGAGAGCATTCTGACTGGTTGCTTCACTGTCTTAAATGGAGGAGCCAATGCACAGGACAGGAAAAAGTTGTGAATGTGGCCAGTGTCATCAGTCTTCACTCCATCAAGGACATCTACAAGAGGTGGTGTCTAAAGAAAACAGCCTCGATCCTTAAGGATTCTCATCACTCAGTCCATGCCAATTCACACTGTTACCATAGGGGAGGAGGTACAGGAGCCTGAAGACGAGCTCCCAGCAGCACAAGGACAGCTTCTTCCCCTCTATCATCAGATTCCTGAATGGGAAATAAACCACAGATATTACCTCAATTTCTCCTATTTTTGCATTAATTTATCTATTTTAAAATGTAACATAGCAATGTTTGCACTGTGACGCTGCCACAAAACAATGAATTTTGTTGCATGTTCATGACAATAAATTCTGAATCTGATATTAACTTTAATTGATGGATGAGGGCACTTTGTGAGGAGTTTGAGGTGATTTGGTATGTCAGCAAAGACTGACATATTAATTTTAACCAAGACATATTAAGAATTTTAACCAAGACATATTAAGACTGACTCCTTTCAAAAGGGCAAGGTGTTTTCTAAAATAAAAAGGATGTCACATTTCTCCAAGTTCTAAAAATTTTTAATTGCCCATTGTTATAGAATTAATTAGAAGCTCTTTGAAACTTTTTTTTGGGTCCTGAGAAGTAAGAATTTAGTTTCTATTCCCAGTTCAGTGTCACTGCAGTCGGCGTTATTAACAGACAGTCAACACAGCTTCTTCAAGAAGCACCTCCCATAACCTCGACGCACAAGGAAAGAAGACATGGGTTAGTGTAGGGGCTCGTGACTCAGGTTTAATCTTAACTTGCCTTCAGACAGCACGTGTTTCCTCTCCTGCTTCAGTGCCTTTGCACATACCAATGACGCACAGATGATGGGTTAATTAGTCACTGTAACTTGCCTGTGCTGTGCAAGTGTGTGGGTAAAATCCGAGGCGGGTATATTTGATGAAAATGTGGGGGAATTTAACCGGCACGGTTAGTGTGGAAGTTAGCACGACGCTATTGCAGTGCCAAAGACCCCAGATTCAAACAAGGTGTTGTCTGTAAGGAGTTTGTATGTTTTCTCCATGACCCACATGGGTTTCCGCCAGGGGCACCAGTTTCCTCCCACCCTTCAAACGTACGGGGTTGTAGATTAATTGGGTGTAATTGGATGGCAAAGGTTTCAATGGCTAGAATAAATGTAGATAAAATTTTAAATTTAAAAAGAGTACATTTAAAATGTCGGATCCTATACATGGGTGGTTGATGGTTGGTACAAAAGCAGTGGGCAAAAGAGTTGTATCTCTCTTTTCCCTCCCCCTCCCTCTCTGCTTTCCCCTCTCTCCCTACCCTTCCTCCTACCTTTCCCTCTCTCCCCCCCTCTCTCTCTCTCTGCATTTAGTTCCTTTCATAGCCAACTGCATTAGAATTCTGTCTTATCTTGACCTTTCAAGGTGGTCCATCCAACCCCTTAGACTTGGTTCTTGACCCTCCAAAATATTCCATATGAAATTTAAACTGGAGGTGGGGGAGGGTGAGCTTAAGGAGGAGATTTTTGAAGGAACTGTCTAAAATGTAATTGGGTCTGGTTGTGTGAGAATAGGTGGATGAAGATCATTCTGTGCTTTAATTGTACAGAGGTAGAATGAATTGCTGTACACATCTGTCTCAGAAGATGGCTCTACAAATTGGGTTGCGTACCCTTGTCTGCCCCTTAGCAGGCTTGGGTTCAGTGTAGAATTGGTCGTCTATATCGAGCTGGCAGTTTAATATTTTGCTGCATGTCTGTCTTGGAGAGAGCTCCACTTTAATGAATCCAAGAATCCAAGTTATTCACCCATTTTAATTTTTTTTAAATTTCGACATACTGCACAGTGATAGGTCCTTCCAGCCCACTGGTCCGTGGTGCCCAATTAAAGCTATCGAACATGTTTGAAGGTGGGAGGAAACTGGAGCACCCAGAAGAATCCCATGCAGACATGGGGAGAACGTACGAACTCATTGCAGACAGTGCCAGATTCAAACCCTGATCACTGGCACTGTAATAGCATTGTGCTGACTGTGCCACACTCTGGGTTCTCAGAATATGGTATTGTCAGCACCACCCACTCCTCAAAAATGAATATATGCAAAAAAAAATAACCTTTATTGGTATCTATTGAGGTAGATATTTTGGGGTTGAAGTCATTGTCTGGTGTTTGCTCTGCAGCACTCTTCAGTTCAAATTTATTGTGACATGTATTAGAAAATTTGTTTTGCAAGCAGTCCAGCTCAGCCCCACAGGGGGCTATTGCACATATAAGTAAAAGCCTTGTTTTCTTTTCACCTCATGTAACAGAAATATTTTTTAATGTTTTTTTTATATGTAGTCAGTAGGAAGAAACCAAAATGTGATTGTTTCACAGGGAAGGGGGCCCATAAACTTTGAGCAGAGTCCTATGGGAGTCATAGATTAAAAAAAAAAGGTTGGGAAGTCTCTGACATGTCCAAAACATATGAATTAATGAAGCATCTCCATTGTTGCGTTTATTCCAGCGAAGTGATACATCCACATAAAAATGAGATAATTTGACTTTGGACATGTGATCCCTATTGACTAAGTTAAATTGTAGGAGAGAATGATGGGCACATTAAGATGAGGTATTAACCAATTTGAAATTTACATTCCAAGTTTCTTCAGAGATTGAAAACTGTAGGTCCTGTTCCCAGGCTTTTTTAAAATGTTATCTGAGAGAACTTCTCTTATTCCCAAAAACATATCATGAATGTTAGATACTGAACCATTATAGAAAGGTTCTAAATTAAAAATTACACCAATTAAATCCTTGACATGTCAGCATCTTGAGAAATACTGGAACGAAGTATTTCAAATTTTTTCTGCACGTTTTAAAGTTAATTTTAAACTTAATCCCTGAACTCCTTTATTTGGTAATGGAGAGAGTGACATAACTTTAACGGCATCTGAGCTGCATGTCTTAGCTTTTATTTCTCTTCTGCCTCAGCAGGTGGTGTTGCTGAGCTGGAGGGGCATTACCCCGCCTCGTCATGCTCAATGGCCACATGACGTCATGTCATGTTTAAACTTAGAGAAGATTAGATACTCAATTTCTGATTTGAATGTGTATTTTTGAACACTGTGCAGACCCTTTTAAATTACTTTCATAATCTTTGATTTGATAAGAAGATAGAAATATTGACTAAGAGGTCAATATAATACCTTGATAAGAATTCTCTCTTCGATTTTTATTTGGCCAAGCAGCTTTTTCTTGGTAGTGGGTTTTGATCTCTTTCTACAATAAAATATTAATACAATGTAATTTGTTTGATTGAGAATGTGGAGAACCTTGGATGAAATGATATGGTTTAAACATAATGTATCCTTTTGGCTTTTAACATTCAACAATACTCTGTATTGTTGGATGTGAAATTTCAATGTTAATAAAAATATTGAAAAAGAGGTCTAGCTCATCAACCCATACCTAGAATGGAAGTTACAAACATTGATTTAAAAAATCACGTACAGCACAAAGATTGATCAGAAATGTACACTTGACATAAATGAGACTGATGAGCCAAGAAGATTGGTTCATTTGAGGCTCTTGACTAAAATTTCAGTAAAACAAAGGCAGAGTGAAATCAAAATGGGTACCCTTAAAGAGGACTCAAGAGACAGAAATGCATCTGGAAGGCATGTGAAGAAAGGTGGCAGAGGAAGGCAAGCAGCAAGAAAGGACACGATGAATCAACAAGGGGACTGTGACCTCTCCTGTCACTGGATACCCAGAATATGTGAACTCAGTCAATAAATACATTTCTACCACATTGTTCCCCAATCCTGTGACCTAACTCAACTCTACAATTTAGCCTCATGTGGAGTATGAATGGGAAGGAAACCATGAAGATGATAAATTTAAATTTTAAATTTAGACATACAGCATGGTAACAGGCCATTTTGGCCATGCCGCCCAATTTACACCCAATCAACCTACACCCCCAGTACATTTCAAAAGGTGGGAGGAAACCAGAGCCCCCAGGGAAAAACCCCCGCAGACACGGGGAGAACGTGCAAACTTCTTACAGACAATGCGGGATTCGAATCCCAGCCCCAAAACACTGGCAGTGGAAAGGCATTGTGCCAACCGTGCCACCCCATACATTTGCTCAGGTGTTTTCCAACTTGATTCATTCATTCAGGTGCCTTGCCATTCAGTGTGGGTAATCATATCTGTCTACCTGCCATGATCTCTGACCTCAAAATTGTAGTTCTCCTTCAGTGTAGACTCCATCTTTGAGCTGACACCGTAATCGATGTTGAGTTCATGATGATGTAAGGGAAAACAAGTGAGGTAGTTTCCCATTGCCTTCCTCAGTTGCAGTGTGCACACTGGACGGGTAACCCTGGCCACTGATTCGCAGTTTCATCTGCACACCGTTTTTAGCTTTACAACCATAAATTCCAATTTGTAGAATCTGCTTGTAAAATCCATGCACCATATGCCATCTACGGCTTGACCCTGATTGGGAGACTAAACAGGTTCTACACCTTGCCCAAGGGTGACCTGCAGGCTATCGGACAGAAGGATCGCCCTACACCTCCTTTGGCTGAGCAATTGCGCAGCACCCACACCAGGAAATACATTTTAGTACCTCCAATTTCTTCATGGTTTGCAGCACATATTTCAACATGATCACAGAAGCTTTTCTTTCTTTGGCTTGGCTTCGTGGACGAAGATTTATGGAGGGGGCAAATGTCCACGTCAGCTGCAGGCTCGTTTGTGGCTGACAAGTCCGACGCGGGACAGGCAGACACGGTTGCAGCGGTTGCAGAGGAAAATTGGTTGGTTGGGGTTGGGTGTTGGGTTTTTCCTCCTTTGTCTTTTGTCAGTGAGGTGGGCTCTGCGGCCTTCTTCAAAGGAGGTTGCTGCCCGCCGAACTGTGAGGCGCCAAGATGTACGGTTTGAGGCGATATCAGCCCACTGGCGGTGGTCAATGTGGCAGGCACCAAGATATTTCTTTAGGCAGTCCTTGTACCTCTTCTTTGGTGCACCTCTGTCAAGGTGGCCAGTGGAGAGCTCGCCATATAACACGATCTTGGGAAGGCGATGGTCCTCCATTCTGGAGATGTGACCCACCCAGTGCAGCTGGATCTTCAGCAGCGTGGACTCGATGCTGCCGACCTCTGCCATCTCGAGTGCTTCGATGTTAGGGATGAAGTCGCTCCAATGAATGTTGAGGATGGAGCAGAGACAATGCTGGTGGAAGCGTTCTAGGAGCCGTAGGTGATGCCGGTAGAGGACCCATGATTCGGAGCCGAACAGGAGTGTGGTTATGACAACGGCTCTGTATACGCTTATCTTTGTGAGGTTTTTCAGTTGGTTGTTTTTCCAGACTCTTTTGTGTAGTCTTCCAAAGGCGCTATTTGCCTTGGCGAGTCTGTTGTCTATCTCGTTGTCGATCCTTGCATCTGATGAAATGGTGCAGCCGAGATAGGTAAACTGGTTGACCGTTTTGAGTTTTGTGTGCCCGATGGAGATGTGGGTGGGCTGGTAGTCATGGTGGGGAGCTGTATGATGGAGGACCTCAGTTTTGTTCAGGCTGACTTCCAGGCCAAACATTTTGGCAGTTTCCGCAAAACAGGACGTGAAGAGCTGGCTCTGAATGGGCAACTAAAGCGGCATCGTCTGCAAAAAGTAGTTCACGGACAAGTTGCTCTTGTGTCTTGGTGTGAGCTTGCAGGCGCCTCAGATTGAAGAGACTGCCATCCGTGCGGTACCGGATGTAAACAGCGTCTTCATTGTTGAGACATTTCACGCACCATAACAATAGACGTGCTTCAGCTCCGCATGCTCACCTCTTGAGCTCTTTGCCTCAACTCCTAAAGAGTGTTTTAAATCCTCCTGGTGAGGAGGAACAGTTTTACCTAACCTTTACTTTTGTCTTTAAGGAGTAGCCCCTTCGACACTCCAAATTCATCTCACAAATTGATCTGTCACCGTAGTGACCTGTAGATCTTTGCCCCAGGCATGTATTTGGCCTGAAGAAAAATGGCTTGAAGGTTTTTTTTTGTAACAAAAAAAAACACAAAATGAATTATGGCTACATCTTGCAGTAAACACTGCCTGACTCCAGATTTGCCTTTTGAAAAACTGCTGAATTTGTAATCGTGATAATTTGAGACCAGGGCTACAAGGGATCAAGACACTTGTCTACTGAATGACAGCATCGTGACAGGCTGTCAAGCCCCCAGAAAAGCAAGCTTTAATTCAAAAAAAACATGAACTGATTTTGAGTTATGTACTTCAGCTGCAGAGAGCAGCACTCCTCATCATCTGACAGTTGGCAACAGGCGATGAAAGAGAAGCAATGACTTTCACTTTACTCCTTGAATTCAGCATGCAAGTAATGTTTTGATTTATTGATCCACTTTGACTCACTCCAAAACTTTCCTCTTTGTTTCATTCCTTGTTTTCTCTTTCCAATTTGTTTCTGTGCCTTTGATTTTGAATGGAAATTCAACAACCCTCAGGAAAACTCCAATCTTGCCAGGTTTAACTTTAGAGCTTCCATTACTAATTCGCAGACCAGTTCTGTTTCTTTATATGCAACTGGAGCACCCCGCAGGAAACCCACACAAATACGGGGAGAGCGGACAGCCGGATTCGAACCTAGGTGGTGAGCATTGAAATAACTTTGCACTCACCGCGACGCAAGCCATGCTGCCTTGTTGCCATATTACACTTTGGGGATGTTCAAGAGCCCGATAAAGTTGGAAACAAGCTGTTCTCAAGCCCAGAGGTGCCAGATCTCAAGGTCCTGTGCATTTTGCCTGAAGGTAACAATGATATATGAGCATGGTCAGGGTGACTGGGGTCTTTTATGATATTGGCTGCCTTCTTGAGGCAGTATCTTACATAGACATGCGTGGAAAGGGGAATGTCTGATCCCATGATGGTCTTAGCTAGGTTTGACACTTTCTACAGCTATCTGTTTTCCAGTACATTTGAGTTTCCAAACGGCAATATAATACAACCAGAGACTATACTTCACATATCCCATTTTCTCCAGGACAAAGCCCAATCTGACAGGTAGACCTGCCTATCAAAGATTATACTTGGTCAGTGAAGAATTTTCCTAAATTGGCTCTGATTTCTGTGTACCCAAAGCTATTTTGTGACAAGTTTGACAACATCCAATAAAGATTGAGATGAAGGAGAATGCTCCACCTTGGTTGTTTAATGTATGAACCTGAAGAGATATTTGATACAGGAGATGAAAATCAGGAAGTCCAGACACATGGGATCCATGGACCCTTAGCTGTGTGGATTCAGAAATGGCTTGCTTGTAGAAATCAGAGAGTAGTAGTGCACAGAATATATTTTCCCTGGAGGTCAGTGACCAGTGGAGTTCCACAGGGATCTGTTCTGGGACCCCCTGCTCTTAGTGATTTTTATAAATGACTTAGATGAAGAAACGGAAGGATGAGTCAGTATGTTTGCAGGTGATACGAAGGTTGCAGGAGTTGTGGATGGAACTGAAAGTTGTCGAGGGTGATAAGAGGATACGGACAGGATGCAGAGTTGGGTAGAAAAGTGGAACATTGAGTTCAATCCGGATAAGTGTGAGGTGATGCATTTTGGAAGGTCAAACCTGAAGACTGTGTTCAGGGTAAATGGTCAGATACTTAATTGTGTGGAAGAATAGATGGACCTTGGCGTCCAAATCTTTAGATCTGTCAAGATTGCTACACAATTTGATAGGATAGTTAAGAAGGCCAATGGGAAGCTGGGCTTCATTAGTGAGGGAATTGAGTTCAATGTTGCATATCTACAAATTTCTGGTGAGACCACATTTAGAATATTGTGTTCAGCTATGGTCACCTCATCTATGTGGAAGCTATGAAGAGGTGCAGAGGAGATTTACTGAGATGTTGTCTAGATTGGAAAATGTGCCTTATGAGGCAAGGTTAGCAGAGCTAGGGCTTTTCTCTTTGGAGTGAAGAAGGATAGAGGACTATAAGATTCTGAGAGCATAGATAAGGCAAACAACCAGTGCCTTTTCCCCAAAGCAGGAGTAGCAAACACCAGGGGCCATCTGTACAAAATGAAGAGAGGGAAGTTTAGGGGAGTTGTGGGTGCCTGGAATGCTTTCCCAGGGATGGTGGTGGAGGCTGGAACACTGGGGGGATTTAAGAGACTCTTAGACAGGCACATGGATGAAAGAAAAATAGAGAACGATGAGGTATGGGGGGAGGGAGGTTTAAGTTTTTTTTTTGGTAGGAATATATAATTCAGCACAACGTTGAGGGCCAAAGGCCTAGACTGGGCTGTAGTGTCCTGTATTCTATGAAGAGACTGCAGGGGGCAGTATTGCTGAACTAGTCAACTTCTCTGATGGGATGACACCAATCCTTCCTGTGGTGAACATATGAGAAAACAATCAACAAAGCGAACAAATTTCTCGTGCCTGACTGATGATTTGCTTGGTTAGTAGGATGAGTTCAGATTATCACATCCTTTGATGCAGCTTACTAGCAGAATGAATGTGATTGTTGTTGTTTATCACTCATTCGCGAGGAAGACCATGATATCTAGTCTTCAGTGTTATGTGCCAAGGTGTCTGATTAGATCAACCTGGGCAAGAAAATTAATTTCACGCAGGTGAGAGAGGGGTCAGGATGTGGTAGCATTAGTGATTCTTGACTTACTCTTACTCCCTCTATTCCAGTTTCTAACACATGAACGAGAGCCATGTTTTAATGTTGGTATGCCAAACAGGAGATGCCAAGGGAGTGAAACAAGAAAATCTGCAGACAATACCCTACAGTGCTGGAGGTACTCAGCAGGTCACGCATTGCCCATTGTACGTAAAGTCAAGTTCATTGTCATCTGATTGTACAAGCACAACCCAACAGAACAGCTTTCTCTGGTCCTCGGTGGAAAAACACGCAGACGCACAACTAGACATGACACACATACAGACAGACAATACAGATACCGGGGAAATATTCATATGTACAAAAAAAAGTAAATATTGTTTTGTACATAGAGAGTCTCAGATGGTTAGTGGTAGCAGTTTCTTTGGTCGTTCAGCGTTCTCACTGCCCGTGAAGTCCATAGAAGGTCAAGATACATGACCAGCTTTTCAGGCCTGAGCCCTTCTTTGAGGTACCTCCAGTCAAGTTGAAGAAGGGCTCAGGCCCAAAACATTGGTCATAGATCTTGACCTCCTACAGATCCTGCATGGCCTGCTGAGTTCCTCCAACACTTTTGATTCTTGCAGAATAATCCAATGTTGGCTATTCCCCAATGTTGAAATTCCTCAGGGATGTCTAAAGAGAATCTTTGAATCTCTTTATCTGGCCACCCCACGTCTGCCTCCATCAGCCCTCTGTGAAGTCACTGCAACGGTTTGCTATCATCAGTCTTTCTTCCAACGTGCTGAGGGGGAATAAAGGTTCTAAGGCATGCTCAACCATTAAAAAATTCCTCAAACTATTTCAATGCAACTGTTGCCTACTTGAGGTAGCTACATCCAGGGAATAATGGAGACAGTCCAAAATCTGTCTTTTGTAGTAAATGCCAAGACCAGAGCCTGTGGACAATTCTTCCATCCCCAAACAATGATTTCAAAGTAATCAATACCAGAAAAACAATCAGCAATGCTGAAATTGCCAAATTCCTCAGAAGGATTTATTTTATATTTTTGTTTCTGGACTCATGGGATGTGGGCATTTATTGTCCATCCCTTGAATGAAGGAGACAGTTAAGAATCAACTCCATCAAACAGATGCAGAGCTGCTTTCAAGTCAGACCAGGTTGCATGGGAGATTTCCATCCCTGCTGGATATTATGAACAAGACGGATTTCGCTGATAACCCTGGAATTTTCATGGCTATCATTACCGAGATGAATTTCTTTTTTAAAAACAAACTGATTTATTTAATTACTTAAATATAAATTCCCCATCTGCCATGGGAATTGAACTCTCTGGATCAATGATTCAGAACTATTGCTGCTGGTCCAATAACCTTTCATAGTCCCCATAAATAGAGTCTACCCTGCCTCTTCATCAAAGAGCTTCAAAGGACTTGGCAGAAAGAGCACTTCTCTCTGTGAAAGATGACAGGTGGTTAAATTAAGGCAATAGGAGAGTTCTTCTTGTTTGACGATTGCAACCTCTGTAGAACAGACGATGGTAGAGTTATTTATGGTCATTCAGGAACTTCAGAGTACACAGGGTGGCAGGGGGTTAGCCTAGCGGTCAGCACAACACCAGCAATCAGGACCGGAGTTCAAATTCCATGCTGATGGAAGGAGTATGTATGTTCTCCCAGTGCCTCTGTGGGTTTTCCCCGAGGGCTCTAGTTTTCTCCCACCATTCAAAACATACCAGGAGTGCGGGTTAATTGGGTGTAATTGGGCAGCATGGACTCGTGGGCCGAAATGGCCTGTTTCCGTGCTGTGTGTCTCAA
Organism: Narcine bancroftii; assembly: GCF_036971445.1. Classification (NCBI taxonomy): domain Eukaryota; kingdom Metazoa; phylum Chordata; class Chondrichthyes; order Torpediniformes; family Narcinidae; genus Narcine; species Narcine bancroftii. Next base: position 110,231,698 of record NC_091470.1, on the reverse strand, counting down.
TTTAAAAATTAAATATAAATCGTGTGATACCTCTTCAATGCATGCAATGTTAATTTGTCTAAGATGTCATTTGAGTAATCTGGTCATCAGGAAGCATCAATGGCTGCACAATGACCAGTCACATTTGTAATTCACCCAGTTGAACAATCACATGTTGATACAATCACGAAGAAGGCTCGCCAGCAGCTACACTTTGTGAGGTGCCTGAGGAGATTCGGTACATCACCGAGAACTCTCAAAAACATCTACAGGTGTACCCTGGAGAGCATTCTGGCTGGTGGCATCAATGTCTGGTATGGAGAGGCCAACTCTCAGGACAAAAATAAACTCCAGAGGGTTGTTAACTCAGGCTGCGACATCACAGGGGCCAGACTTCACTCCATTGAGGACGTCTAGAAGAGGCGGTGTCTTAAAAAAAGCAGCCTCTGTCCTCAGAGACCCCCACCATGCAGGCCATGCCCTCCTCACTCTACCACCATTGGGGAAAAGGTACAGGAGCCTGAAGACTAGTGCTCAGCAGCACAAGGACAGCTTCTTCCCCGCTACCATCAGCTTCCTGAATAATCAATGAACCAAAGACACTGCCTCACTTTTCATGCACTATTTTGTTTTTTTTTTAACTTATTGTTGTAAAAAGCAGTTTATATGAATGTTTGCACTATGACCCTGCCACAAAACATAGAATTTCATGACTCGTTCATGGCAATAAATTTTGATTCTGATTCTGAGGTGTTTCAAAGGTTACCTAAGATGAGATCATCACCCATAATCAAATGACAATTTGTTGGTAGTTTCCTCATCTCTTAAACTGATAAAGGGGAACACATCTCAGGGAATAATGTTGTCACCATTGAACAATATTCCAGCACAAACTCAGATGCATTATCTCAATATGTGAGAATTCCAAGTTTTTTTCTTTGGCTTGGCTTCGCGGACGAAGATTTATGGAGGGGTAAATGTCCACGTCAGCTGCAGGCTCGTTTGTGGCTGACAAGTCCGATGCAGGACAGGCAGACACGGTTGCAGGGGAAAATTGGTTGGTTGGGTTTGGGTGTTGGGTTTTTCCTCCTTTGTCTTTTGTCAGTGAGGTGGGCTCTGCAGTCTTCTTCAAAGGAGGTTGCTGCCCGCCGAACTTGAGGTGCCAAGATGTACGGTTTGAGGCGATATCAGCCCACTGGCGGTGGTCAATGTGGCAGGCACCAAGAGATTTCTTTAGGCAGTCTTTGTACCTCTTCTTTGGTGCACCTCTGTCACGGTGGCCAGTGGAGAGCTCGCCATATAACACGATCTTGGGAAGGCGATGGTCCTCCATTCTAGAGATGTGACCCACCCAGTGCAGCTGGATCTTCAGCAGCGTGGACTCGATGCTGCCGACCTCTGCCATCTCGAGTACTTCGATGTTAGGGATGAAGTCGCTCCAATGAATGTTGAGGATGGAGCGGAGACAACGCTGGTGGAAGCGTTCTAGGAGCCGTAGGTGATGCCGGTAGAGGACCCATGATTCGGAGCCGAACAGGAGTGTGGGTATGACAACGGCTCTGTATACGCTTATCTTTGTGAGGTTTTTCAGTTGGTTGTTTTTCCAGACTCTTTTGTGTAGTCTTCCAAAGGCACTATTTGCCTTGGCGAGTCTGTTGTCTATCTCGTTGTCGATCCTTGCATCTGATGAAATGGTGCAGCCGAGATAGGTAAACTGGTTGACCGTTTTGAGTTTTGTGTGCCCGATGGAGATGTGGGGGCACTGGTAGTCATGGTGGGGAGCTGGCTGATGGAGGACCTCAGTTTTGTTCAGGCTGACTTCCAGGCCAAACATTTTGGCAGTTTCCGCAAAACAGGATGTCAAGCGCTGAAGAGCTGGCTCTGAATGGGCAACTAAAGCGGCATCGTCTGCAATGAATAGTTCACGGACAAGTTTCTCTTGTGTCTTGGTGTGAGCTTGCAGGCGCCTCAGATTGAAGAGACTGCCATCCGTGCGGTACCGGATGTAAACAGCGTCTTCATTGTTGAGGTCTTTCATGGCTTGGTTCAGCATCATGCTGAAGAAGATTGAAAAGAGGGTTGGTGCGAGAATGCAGCCTTGCTTCACGCCATTGTTATTGGAGAAGGGTTCAGAGAGCTCATTGCTGTATCTTACCCGACCTTGTTGGTTTTCGTGCAGTTGGATAACCATGTTGAGGAACTTTGGGGGGCATCCGATGCGCTCTAGTATTTGCCAAAGCCCTTTCCTGCTCACGGTGTCGAAGGCTTTGGTGAGGTCAACAAAGGTGATGTAGAGTCCTTTGTTTTGTTCTCTGCACTTTTCTTGGAGCTGTCTGAGGGCAAAGACCATGTCAGTAGTTCCTCTGTTTGCGCGAAAGCCGCACTGTGATTCTGGGAGAATATTCGGGGTATATGTAATCCGATGAAGGGTGACACAGTTAGCGTAGCGATTAGCACGTCGCCGTTAGAACGCCAGTGATCATGACCTGAGTTTGAATCCCGCGTTGTCTGTAAGGAGTTTATACATTTTCCTCATGTCTATGTGGGTTTCCTCTGAGGGCTCTGGTTTCCTCCCACAATTCAAGATTGGTGGAATTGAGCTCATGGGCTCATGGGCTAAAAGGGACTGTTACCATGCTGCATGTCTAAATTTTTTTTTAATTAAAATCTCTGGACCATAGTTCACGCTCACAGACACACAATACACACAAACAACATATATCAGTTCAGATCAGATACTATTTATTTATTGTCATGTAATAAAATAAAAATGTAATATTACACGAAATTACCTTTTGTCTGCCATTGGGTAGACAAGGATTCACCTTTAGAATTAGCATTGCCTGGTGCCTGTTTCAGTCAGATAAAGAGAAGCAAAAGAGAGATCCCCAGAGTCACCGAGTGTCCGTGGATTCACCTCTAGAGCTCCTGCAGTCTTCGCAGCCGCACAAGATTCCAGTTCAGTTCAAACCATCCGCAACCTGAGTCCAGATCAAAATCTCCAGCACGATGAGGAAGCCTTCAGCGTCCAGGGCCCTGTGAGCCCTCTTTGTCCCCAGCATCCTCTCAAATCCTAAGTTCTAATACCAGGTTTTCATGAGCCGGTCTCCAGCAGCCCGCAACCTGGTGTGAGTCCTTTGGCCTCAAGTCTGTGTGGGTTCCCCGTCTGCAAGTCACCAACAGCTTATCCTTGCCGGTCTGCCACCTTGGTCACCGTCCTTAGGGTGGTCTCCTTTGCTTCTCCTGCCCAATTGGGAGGGTGAGTGTTCTCCCTGTCCATAGCAGCCTGTGCCAGTTCACTGCTCTCTTGGAGTCTGCAACCTCTCGCGCATGCTGCAGAACACAGGCACTGTTACAGCAACTTCGGCATCATCAGAGGATTGTTTCAATCTCTCGGCATGGGAGAAGAAGCTGTTTCCAGCTGGGTCTAGGATATTTTGGCGCCGGACCTCTTGGTGCCAACAGCTTGGCAAAGGACATTTCGGCCTACCCGCCCCACTCACTGTAACACCACACTGCCTGAATCCCTGGCATTGCAGAAACTCCTTCCCCCCAGGAAACTGCTCCCCTGGCAAACAATGGCTTTTCGTAGCTTTTAGGGATATATTTAAATCAGGAACAATCAAAAACAAGGGCTTTTGGTAAATTATAATGATATATTTATTATATTTATTGTAAGTTTAATTAAATATAATGAATATATAATTAATTGTATTTACAATTATTTAAAAAACACTCACCAAAAACAATCCAGTTGTTGCAAAATTTATTAATTAAATTATTTAATATTGTCTATTTAAAAGATTAATCATTGAATCAAAATTAATTGTATTGTAAGTGATTATGTGTATAATAGGTGGCTATTTGTATAGAACCATAGAATGTTACAGCACAGAAAACAGACCAATCAACCCCTCTGGTCTGTGCTGACCATCATCTCCCTCGTTCCACTGACGTTCACCCATTCCACAACCCTCCAGGTCTCTCCGATCCATGTACCTACCCCATTTATTCTTAAAACACATGATCGAGCCCACATTCACCACATCAGTTGGCAGCTCATTCCACATTCCCACAGCTCTCTGAGTGAATAAATTCCCCCTCATGTTCCTTCTAAACTTTTCCTCCTTAAGTTTAAAACTATGATCACTATATAATAAGCATTATGATAAATCTCAAAATGTTTCCTGGGGAAGCAGTTTCCCAGGGGGAGGAAGTTTCTGAAAAGGCAGGGGTTCAGTCAGTGCTGCAATGCTGAGGTTTCAACACTGGGGGTTCAGGCAGTGAATGGTGCAGGGAGCCAGGCCAGTGCCAAACTGTGGGCGCCAAAATGTCCAAAGGGCTACAGAAGTCATTTTTTTTTTCACCAAAATGTCTGATTCTGTTCCCAGCCTGGCAGGCCTGGTTATTATACTCCAGTACCTCTTCGTTGAAGGCAGTGTCTCAAAGAGGCTGTGGATGGTAAGGGTCCTCAATGATCTGCGAAGTACATTGAATTTGTAAAAGGAAAAGATAGTTTCATCAGTTTGCATTGGCCTTGAGTGCATTTGATACATATTTCATGCACGTCCTCATCAAAATTGGGGTGGGGTGGTAGGGGTTGGGGGAAGGGGAGACGTGATAACCTTTGGGTTCTCGAATTGTGTGAACACCCTGTGTTATCATCCTATGGTTAGTGATGCCTTCTAATGGATGAATGGGAAGAAAAAAGAAGGTTGATGCCCACGGGGAGCAAATGGTTGTTGATATCCCAATGTTGATTTGTCATTTCTGTCACTTCTAACTTACACACAGAAAGTTGTCAATACAAAAACTAATAGAGCAATTCTGCACGAGGCAGGTATCAATGGAATTGATTTGTCAAATTAGGAATGTCTTCTACTTTGTCCCCAAGTAATATGTATTCATTCCAGTTATCAACCAGTTATCCCAATCATTCATTCTTGAAAATATCAATGGCATTGAAAGGGCTGAATACAGTGGACTTGGAGAAGAGGTTTCCACTGTTGTCACTGGGGGGCTTGTGGACCACACCAGGTGACACCATCAGAGGGGGTGACACCAAAATGACTGCCTATAAATTTTTTTGTGCAGTGTTTCAGCAGAAATTTATTATTTTTTATAAAAATATCCCTGTCGTTAGTTATAACAAAAGCATTTTTCTTAAACCCAGCAAGGCTAAAATTCTAAATTATTTGAACCTTCTAATGCACTCGGGTCAGAGCTGTAATTATTACCCAATGACGATGATGCTTCGAATCACGTGGTTTCATCCGCATATGTTACAAGCAAGCGCTGTTGTTTTTGTTGCTGCTGGGGTTTTTATCGTCACTGCTTTTCTCATATTTTCTGGTGTTTTAGCTACAATATTATGGTAATTCATCTTGGTAAATCATTTAGGCTGTGCGCATGATATTGTAATTTAAAGGTGTGATTTTAATTTTGCTAGTTGTTTATCTCACTCCTATTGGCGTTACATTCAGTGATAAAAGGGAATTATGATTGATGAGTAACATTAGTACAAAAAACTTTACTCGGGATTTTGGATGGTCTGGTATGGGAGGAGGTCCATGAGGGTGTGGGGGTGAGACTGTGAGTTACCACACTGGGTGATACCCACCCTAGTGATGCTACTGGAGGTTTCCAATGGTGGGAGAGTACAAGACCATATGGTACAGCATCAGAATAAAAGGATGTCCCTTTAGAACAGAGCCAGTGGGTGGTAAATCTGTGGGATGTATTGCACAGGTAACTGTGGAGGGCAGCTCATTGGGTATTTTTGAAGTCGAGGTGGATAGGTTTTTGATTAGTAAAGGTGCCAGAAGGTTATGGGAAGAAGGCAGGAGAACAGGGTTGAGAGGAAAAATACATCAGCCTATTTCTGCTCCTGCATCTTACGATATTCTGATTTTATGAAGTAAAGATGGTGGTGACACCAAGTTTTTAGAAATATATATAGCAACATCCTGTGCTAGTCCAACCATGTTGACACTATGACCAAGAAAGTGCCCCCCACATCTCTACTTTTTTGTTGAGCATCTTTGCTCTGTCTACTGCAATAACTTCCTAGTGGCCAACCATTTTAATGCCACACCTCATTCCATCACCAACATTCCTATTCATGGCCTTATGCGTTCCCAAACCGAAGCCATCTGTGAATTGTAAAAACAATACACTTTCCAATGAGGCAGCATTAATATCGACTTCTCTGGTTTCCGTTAAACCCCTCCCCCAAATCTCTCTATTTCCCTATTCCTTGTCTCCTTTCCTCCAGCTCCCTGCCCCCTTTCCTTCCCTCTCCATTCAGAGAGCTTTCTCCACCTTTTCCCTGTATGAACTCAATTTTCATATTTTCAACCTTTTTTATGCCAGTTGCTTGGATTCAGAATAACAAGGATTTACTGTAATCAACTTGAACTAATGTTCTGAGGAGGGGTTTCTCCCACATTGAACTAATGTTCTGAGGAGGGGTTTCTCCCACATTGAACAGTTTCCCCACTTTTGACATTCATGTAGTTAGTTTCTCATAAAACTCAACGTCTTGTTTGTGCAGAAGACCGTGCCACCCAGACCATTTCTTCTCCCTGTTTACACCCCAATTTTGAGCCCTAGGTGAAATATCATTTCTATATTCTCCTTTGACGCTTAAATCCAGCATGTTGAATCGATTGAATTCTCTCTCTTTTTGAATGTAAACTATCTCCAAAAAAAAATCTACGGTGCACACCAGTGCTGGCTATTGGTCAATCTGTCAAGGTTTTTGATGAAACAGGGATATAAAATGATGGGAGTCAACGCAAACTAAAGCTGTGGACAATAGGGATCTAGGATTTGGTATCAGGGAGATTTTGTTCTTCTTCTGCTCTTTTTTTTTAATTAAGAAAGGTTCAGCTGAATTTAGTGGCGTTCAATGGCCAGTTGCCAGTTTCCATTCCCTTTATCGCTCTCTCTCAGTCCTTTTGTTTCTCTGTTGTACAATCCAAGGTTACAGAAAAAAAAACCCAACCTTGTCAATTCTTCTCATTTATCCTTTTTTACTTTGAAGGTCTCTGTTATTTTCAGTTTTAAAAATGCGCATAATGTACAGGGAAAGTGGAACTTGAGGAACACAAGGAAGTGAACAATGAAAATGAAATGTTCTTAAAAACATTCTCTAGGTCCTTGGCGAGATATGTGGCAATTTATAAGAAAGCATTGTGGCATCAGATGGGGAAGCTGGCATCTGTAGACTTATGAGTACCATAAGTCTACAGACTTACGTTTATAAACAGAAGCTGGCATCTGTTTATCAGATAAACCGGAGAAGCTATTAAGGTGTCCGAAATTGGATCGAGTAATCTCGTAATGATTTGATCTGAGAAATGGAGACAAGGAAGGGAACAAACAGAGGAACTACATTTGAGAGAACTAAATGTCATCTCATCGACTGCAATCACATAGAGACAGAGTGAGTTCCATCTGTAAACGAGGAGGAAAACATGAAAGTCTACAGATGCCACGATGGTAGTAAAAACACAGAAATGCTGCAGGAACTCAGCCGCGTCCTGAGAGGTAACGATAATATCACTGGTGTTTTGGGCCTGAGCCTTTCTTCAAGGTATGAGTAAAAGCAGGTAGGTGTCTGAAGTAAAAGACTGGGGAGAAGGAAAGAATGGGAAGAGTCCTAGAATACTTAATTAAAACACTCGGCCAACCAGATAGCATTAACATCAACCTCCGATTTCCACTAGCCCCCGTGTCCCCCCCCCTCATTTCCTGCCTCTCCTTTCACCTAGTTCTGTCCCTCTCTCCTCTGTTCCCTCAGTCTCTTTTTACAGAGCCAAAACCAACCTCCCCCCCAACATCACCCCACCTCCACCGCCCCCCACAATTCTCACCTCTCCTCTCCAATCATGTCCAATTATCATCTTTTGTCTCTTGGTCTGTGCTCCTTCCCTTGCCCATTCTTCCCTTCTCTCCAGCCTTTTGCTTCAGCCCCGAAACGTCGGTAATATATCTTTACCTCTTAAGGATACTGCGAGACCTGCTCAGCTCCCACAGCATTTCTGTGGTTTTATTGCCATATGTAAACTGCCCCTTCATTGGTCACTCTGAGCAACCCTTTGATTGGTATAACTTCCTCCCTATTTTCCTCCAAGCTGACACTAATTCCAATTGCTAGAGTAAATGAATAGAGTCCAATAGATTAATGATCTCGACTGCAACTCCCAACATGAACAGTGATAGGACAGGTTTCCCATCTTAACGAAGGGCTCAAGTACAAAACATTGGTTATGTATCTGTAACTCCCAAGCTGGACAGTGATAGGACAGGTTTCTCATCTTGACGGAGGGCTCAAGCATGAAACGTTTGTAATTTATCCTAATTTTTGTTCTATGAAGTACACAGTTTGACCTGCTGAGTTTCTCCAGTGTTTAGATTTTTCTACAATCACTGCATCTGCAGCTTTTGTGTTTCACTCCTCTCATTTTTTATTCACAGGTTTCTCATCTGTTCCATTTATTCAGGGCACCAGATGTGGATAATTAAATATTTGTCCAGTTCATTAAACAGAATCAAGTACATGCATAAAATTATTTATCTTGTTAATTTTTTAACAAAGCTTTTTCTTAATTTAATTTTTAATTTAGACATACAGCACAGTAACAAGCCCTTTCAACCCACAAGCCCATGCTGCCCAATTACACCCAATTGACCTACAACACCAGAGTACATCTGTACAAAGTGAAGGGAGGGAAGTTTAGGGGAGACACCAGGGGTAAGTTTATTCTTAGCACAGAGAGTTGTGGGTGCCTGGAATGCCTTGCCGGGGATGGTGGTGGTAGAGGTTGAAGCATTAGAGGGACTCTTAGACAGGCACATGGATGAAGGTTAAACAGAAGGTTACGAGGCAGGGGGAGTTTGTGAATATATGGGGTGGCACAACATTGAGGACCGAAGTGCCTGTACTGTGCAGTAATGTCCCATGCTCTAACCCAGTGGTTCTCAACCTTTTTTCTTTCCACTCACATCCCACTTTAAGTAATCCCTAGGCCATCGATGCTCTGTGATGAGTAAGGGATTGTTTAAGGTGGGATGTGAGTGGGAAGGGAAGGGTGAGAATCACTGCTCTAGATCCAATTGTTACTGAAATAATTTGCTTAAGAAAAACTGTCATTGGCCCATTTCCTTTGGAGTTATGAAACCGTGCACATAACGAGTCAATTAGGGATGATTAAAACAGTGGTTTTCAAACTTTTTTTTCATGGGCTTCAGAAGGTCGAAGAATGACCATGTTCCACTGCACATCAATAACTCTGTGGTGGAGAGCACCAAGTTCCTTGGAGTTCAATTAGCAAGTGACCTATCACAGATGACATCTCCTCACTTGTCAGGAAGGCACAAGAGCAACTGCACTTTCTGAGAGATCCAAAGCAGGCAAGACTACGGCCACCATCATGTCAACCTTCTACAGGAGCTCTATCAAGAGCGTCCAGACCACTGTGGTACAGTTGCTGCAGAGAAATTAATCAGAGGTCAGTCCACAGGACCATAAAAGTAGCAGGGAATATCGCTGGAGTCTCCCTCCCCCATTGATGTGATCTACCAGGTTTGTTGCCTAAAGAAGGTGAGAAAAATCATTGAGGACCCCTTACATCCTGCACACAGCATCTTTCAGCTGCTCCTGTTGGGAAAGGAATACAGGAGTATTGGAGTCAGCACCACCATGGTCAATGAGAATGCTGAATGACCAAAGGAACTGCTTACACTATCCATCTGAAACTTTCATATACAGAAAACAATATGTATTTATTTATGGTTATAAATAAATACAATCTAATTTACTGAGGACCGGAGAACGCTGTTTCGTTGGGCTGTACTTGTGTAATCAGATGATAATAAACTTGAACTTGAGTGTGCAGGGTATTCATCAGTTAGGGTGCTCATCCTCTGCGGACAACTTAAATCAAGTCTTCTAGATCAGAAAAGTAATTCATAGGGAACAAAAGGCATTTGTACCTCAAAATGCTATTAGCACTGGAAACACTTGGAACATTCAAGGCTGAGCTATCTCTTTTTTATTCAGCAAGTGTAACAATGAATATGGTACTGATCAGCGACAATTGAACTGAATGCTCAAGTAGTCTCACAAATGGACTCTGATATGTTCTGATCCTGAAGCACTTTGACAAGATTCTAATTTGTGTTGCCGTGTACACTAAAGAATCTTTTTCCTTTGTTTACCTTGTAAAGGCACTCAAAGGGGTGTGTTGTTGGGAAGAGTATCAGGTTCAGTGAGTTCACTAACCAAAAAGGAAAGTGGGGGGAGATATGTGGGGGAGGATCATGGTCCCAAAGGCAGGAGGTAATAGGGAGGGAGGGAGGGCACAGCAGCAAACAGGGGGAGGGGGGGGATGGTTCAGTGAATGGAGAGGGAAGGGGGATGGAAAGCTGAAGGGAAAATAATGGCGAAGGGAAGGGAGGGGGAAAGGAGGGATGGTTTTGAGAGAAGTCAACGTTAATGCCGTCCAGCTGGATAGTTCCAGATATTAAATCAGGCGTGGTTCCTCCAAGTTTCGGGCGGTCTTGGTGGGATAGTACATGAGCCCATGGACAGACGTGTGAGTACGGGAGTGGGGCAAAGAACTGAAATGATTGGCTACTGGGAGGTCTTCTGAAGGCAAATCTTTGTCTGCCTTACAGTAGACTAATGGAAATTTCGTGCAATATAATATTTTTCTGTTTTATTGCATGATAAATCTAGAAAAAGACTGTGTGAATTCACTTTATCCATGCCCCTCATGATTTTATATACTTCTATCAGGTTTACTCCTCAGCATCCCACAACCGAAACAATAAAGACCCAGCTAAGGCACTACCAATGACTCCAAAGACCAGAAGTTGCCTGACTGATTGGCTTTTATTACTATAAACTGAAGGCACGTCTCACATTGCTAACCTGAGTTTGTTCTGGGGGAGAGGGTCATGGCGTTGCCACCTTTATTAGGGGAATCAAGGGGGAGGAGCCACAGGTACAATCAGCAAGGGGCCAGCTGTACACGTACAAACAGTATTAACAGTGATTCCACCACTCCAGCCAGTCCATCCTCTATGTTTAATTCAAGGTGTCTGTTCCCAGGATCACCTTGGTAAATCTACTTTGCACATCTTCCATCAGGTTCATGGATTTTTTTCAGTACTACCAGCCATAGGCATCAAGCTCCACCCCCATCACCTTCAAATTAAAAGATGAGATTGTTTCTTGTTGAGCCGATGCATGATGAATTACCCTGCAACCTGATGCATGATCAATTGCACAGAGACTGAAGTTGCCGAGACTGAAGGCTTTTATTGGCAGGAGATGGAGAGCATCCCTGTGTTGGTCGCTCACAATGACCCAGACCCAAACTTGGGTCAGGCTTGAGCCTTTATGGGGAAGAAAGGGGAGGAGTTGTGAGCCTCCCAGTGAGTGCAGGGTCAACCAGGAAAGGTCATGTGATTTACATATGACGAATATGTACAATAGCGGTTTCACCACATAAGCCAAGGCTGAAATTGTCAGGAGACGATCATGGAAACATATGGCATTACCCCGAATCTGCCAGATCATGTGATACCGTGGTTGACCTGATTCAGGATTCCAAATTCCAACTAAATTTAGGAAATAGATCTGAAAGTCGTGGTGAGCAGCTGGACTGATTAATGAAGCTTTAATTAATTCCCAAAGAAATAAATAAGTTCTATTGTAATAGGGATTTTAATTTATTTTCATGAATATGTGCAACAAAATTTGTTGTTTTGCAGCAACATTACAGGTGCGAAAATTGCTTTAAATTACATTTTTAAAAGTAGATAAATTAGTACAAAATATGAGAGAAAGTGAGGTAAAGGCTGTGCCTCGTCTGTTCAGAAATCTGATGGGAAGAGAGGAAGAAGCTGTTATTGTATCATTGGGTGTTTGTCTTCAGGCTCCTGTACCTCCTTCCCAATAGCAGCAGTGTGAGGAGGCATGATCTGGGTGGTGAGGGTCCTTGAGGATAGAGGCTGCTTTCTTGAGACACTGCTTTCTGTAGATGTCTTCAGTGGAGTGGAGACTGATGCAGGGTTAGCGCCAAGGAGGGCATCTGTGGGGATTCCCCCCCCCCAATGAGGTGCTGTGCCCCCCATATGGTCGCAGCCATCCCTGGCTGTCAGACCTTCCCCACTCCCTCCCACGTCAGTAGCGTCTAGGTTGACGCACTCTAGTGACTTTCCAGCCGCCCACGGCACCTTCTTGACCCACGTTGGATGGATGGCCTCAATGACAAGTTAGGCTCTTGCTAGCATCACCCCACTCTCCTGATTGTCGACATGTTGTATCCTGTTAGCACACACCCCCTTCCCTGTTGGTAGGCCAATTCCTGCCCTGCTCTACCTCGTTAATGCCCCTCTCTAACATACGTTCCGGCACCGACCCTGGACTAATGTCTGTGATGGCGTTGGCTGAGCTGACACTTTTCCTGTCCTGTGCATTGGCACCTCCATAATAGAGAATGATGCCACCAATCAGAAGGCTCTCCAAGAATAAAGTGAGCCAAACTGGCCAAGGAATCTTCTTCGTTCACACCTACCTGGGTATAAAGTGGAAGGATAGGTATACTCAGCACCTCTCCTTTCTGAGGCTAATGGAGATCAGGACAAAAAAAAAAGAAAATAACTGGTACTCAAAATTTAAAAAGCTGTACATACTTTGATGGGGATGAATGGATCCGTGACACAAAACCATTTCAAAATTCATCATTCATGCAAACACCAACCACGGAAATTGGGGACCAGTCTACACGGGATCAGAAAGAAACAGATTACTGTCCAGGAAATCAACATTCTTCTATGTACACCAACCTGCCTGGCCTCCCAGGTGATCATAATCAAGCCCAATTCCACCCATTTGTTCACATCAACAGCAGAGATCACTTGAAAGCAGTCAACCATAGTAATTATGGTGGGTTGTTGGTCTGTGCTGTTCAATTGCTCAGCAAAAGGAGGTGTAGGACGTTCCTTCCATCCAATAGCCTACAGGTCACCCTCGGGCAAGGTGCAGTACCTGTTTAGCCTCCCAATCAGGGTCACATGAACCCATGGATTGCAGATGGTGGATGGTTTTTTTACAAGCAGATTCTACAGATTGGAATTTATGGTTGTAAAACTAAAAAGGGTGATCAGATAAATCTGCTGATAAATGGCCAGTATGGACAGTGCAACTGAAGAAGGCAGCGGGAAACCATTTCAGTAATCACGAACTCAACATCGACTATGGTCTGAGCTCAAAGATGGCGCCTTCACTACAGTTCGGAGGGTCAGAGATCATGACAGATGATCGCCCGTGCCGAGCAGCAAAGCAGCCGAATGAATGAATTTCATTCAAAACCTCTTCACTCTTGGAGGTGCATGGAGCCAAACACTGGGGCAATGATTAAAGCTGGTTCAATGTGGAATTAGTTTGTACTCTGCAAAGTACCAAATCAGACAGCGCACTTATCATAGCGAGACTTCAAAGTAGTTTTTCAAAGTACTAATTATCAAACATTTATACAATTAAAAGGGCAAAACATGTCAATTAAATTCCTTTCCTCGATTCAATGAATTGCAAATTAATGGGTAGATCTCAAGGGCAGAAATAGATCGTTTTTTAAAGAATCAAATTACTTTCCAAAAATGTTAATTAAAAAACAGATGGTTTCATAACAACTAATTTCATTTCTAATGTTAGTTCTTTTGACATAAAATTGGTAGGAATGCAACTTGGTTTCTCTTGGAATTTATTAACAAATTATTTATGTTGGACCATTGCAAAAACAGAACTACACATCTGTGGCTTTGCTGCAAGGTTAACGTAGCGGTTAGCGCAATGCTGTCACAGTGCCCGCAATCTGAACCAGGATTTGAATCCAGTGCTATCGGTAAAGAGTATGTTTGTTCTCCACATGCCTGCATGCGTTTCTTCCGGGTGCTCCAATTTCATCCCATCGTTCATAAACGTACCGGAGTTGCAGGTCAATTGGGTGTCATTGGGCAGCACGGGTTCATGGACCGAAATGGCCTGTTACCGTGCTGTATGTATGTCTGAATTCAAAATTTTAAACATGAGGACATGACCTGAGAGAGGACACCATACTTGGTTTATTTAACCTGCCAGAGGATATGTAGGACTTCAGCACTGGCTTTAACTCTCCAATGGCTGTTGCAGATAGTCCAAATCACTGGTGTGTCCAACAGCGCAGGGACCACAGATGTCCATTATCTGTGAGCCTTGCATTGTATTTAGGGTCACGATCCTCAGATTGTGAAAGACAATTTTGTACATCGACAGCAATGAGAATGTCATCAATGTTGGCAGACTTGATTAAAAATTTAAGCACGCGGTTAAAGGAATGCAAATCGTGTAGTATATTGATGCTGTACTAAGACAAACAAATGCAGAAGCACAAAGACAATGTTTTACTCTGAGCCATTCTTCATACTCAGTCTTTATAACATCACTATTTCATCTGGGGCAAAGATAAATTCAGCAAGAGACCATGCTTGCCATAGGACTCAGAATCAGCTGACTCACTGACATCTTATCACTCTTCCTAGTAATTAACCCTCACCTGCTTTGCATGATATCCACAATTTTCTCCATCAACCGTGAAATTCCTTTGAGCTGTTCTTATTAGTTGTTCGAATCACTCTCACATTTAAGCTGCCATTCAAGAGCGGCAAGGAGAGTGTGCTGGTGGAGAGGTGGTTAGGGCTGATACAGTCGTCAGGAGTCTTTCTGCTATGTTAATCCAGTGTTATCTATTACATTAATAGTTAACATGTCTGATGCTGTCACCCTCTTCCAGAGGTCAACATGCTTGAATGCTTCAGTGAGCGTCGTACAGATCCGACACATATCAGGATGTAACATCAACATTAGCGACAAGTAAATTACTATATATTTTTTATCACATCGCTACCAATGACTCATTATGCACATCTGATTTACCCTGAAAGACAATTTTATTTGTAGGACATTATTTCACAGGACCTGCCTCTTGCATTAAAGGATCATCATGGCTTGGCTTTGTGAAGATTTAGGAAGGATGTCCTTTGAGCCTGCACAATGGATTTTTTAAGTGGAGTGCAATTTGTGCAGTACTGGCCCTACCCTTTACACCCGGGGTTTATCTCCCATAGCCCAGCAAGCTGGGACGGTGACAGCCAGGTCCTCGGGACATAGGTGTCCTTCTCCTCGACGGATGGCCTGACAAGGGTAACAAGCCCTATCTGCCAGGGTTTCAAATCAGATTTTTCCCTCTCTTAGGCTGGCTGCCAACCAAGGCTAACGAGTCCAGCCTACCCATCCAGTTATACCACCGGGCACTCGGTCGTGTCATGACGTAGCAATCTCAGTGAAAATGGTGGACACTGACAAGAAGGTTTTGTTTCGTACGAGGTAATATAGGAAAGGCCATTTGTAGTAACCTCCTGCCTGGGAAGCCAGAAGGTGGCCACGTAACAATCTCTGAACCGAGAAAGGTGAGGCGATGTATTACATGTGCACTTTCCCTGGATGACCAAGACATCAGGCCCAGACCTCACCCACCCCTTGGAGGATCTTAGAGTCATAGAAAATGAACACAAAGAAAGGAGACATCCGTTCTGTAATTTCAAAACTGGTAGAAAAATAATTAACTTCCACGACTAGGTCTTCAGTGTTACAGGATTCGGCTCAAGTATACAGCCAAGCGAATGCATCAATGTTTTCTCTATCTTATCTGTCAAGCAGTGAGTTCCAGATCCATCGCTTCTTCAAAATAAAAAAAATATCCTCACCTCCATTCCTCTACTTCTGTCAAATATTATTCAGCCCTGATTTTAAGATATTTAGTAAGGTAAACAGGCTCTTCTTATTTGCTCTATCTAGGTCCTTCATAATTTAAATATTAATCTTTAAAAATTTTATTTACAGCACAGTAGAAGCCGATTCTAGCCATTTAAACCCTGTGCTGCACAATTAAACCCAAATGAACCTACAACCCGTATGTTTTGGAAGGTGGGAGCATCCCGAGGAAACTCACGCAGACATTGGGAGAAAGCACAAAGTCCTTACAGACAGTGCCGGTTTCAAACCCAAGCCGGTGGTGCAGTAATAGCGTTGTGCTAATCTCTACGCTAACAGTGCTGCCCAAGTCAGAGAAGTTTCTACTCAGTCTCTTTTGTTCCAAAGAACATACCCCAGCCCATCCAATTTTAATTCATGGTGACAATTTTCCAGTCTCAGCATCATCTTAGTAAATTCCCTTTGTGTTTCTCCAATGTGATTATATTGTCCCTGAAGAATTGAAGTGAATTAAATTGTTTATGATCATGTGCACTGAGCTTCATTTTGATAACTTAATAGAGGTCTACAAGATTATGAGAGGCATAGATAAGGTGCACAGTCAGCACCTTCTTCGCAGGGTGGAAGCAGCAAACACCAGAGGACATCTGTACAAAGTGAAGGGAGGAAAGATTTGGGGAGACGTCGGCGGTCAGCTTTTTACACAGAGAGTTGTGGGTGCCTGGAATGCCTTACCAGGCATAGTAATAGTGGCTGGAACCACAGGGGCATTTAACAGACTCTTAGACAAGTACATGAATGATAGAAAAATAGAGGGTCATGAGGTAGAGATGGGAGTGCCGGAACGTAATGCCATCGTAAGTTGAGGACTACCGTTATAGTGTGTAGGAGTTGGGATGTTATGATAACGTTGCATAAGACATTGATGAGGCCAAATTTAGAGTACTGTGTGCAGTTTTTGGTCACCTAACTACAGGAAAGACATCAATAAGATAGAAAGGGAACAGAGAAGATGTTGCTGGGACTTCAGTAACTGAGTCACAGGGAAGGCTGAACAGGTTAGGACTTTATTCACTGGAGTGTAGAAGAATGAGGGGAGATTTGATAGAAGTACAGTGCAACTCGATTATCCGAAATCAGATTCTCCAAAATCCTCAGTTATCTAATTTTTTAAAAAGTTTTGGATAAAGGAGGATATTTGAAATCCTCATTTATCCAAATTTTTTTCAGAGCCAAAGTGGCAGGGGACGACAGCAGTAGCAACACAGTGGACCTCGGGCTCCCAGCACAGGCAGCAGCGGGCCTTGGGCTCCCGGCAGTAATGGGGACCTTGACCTTCCCAGCACAAGCGGGGCCATGGTGGGGAAGTGTCAGCGATCGGCAGTGAGCCAGCATTTTTTTTGGTAGGAATTAAACTTTATTTTAATGCTTAAAAAACCTTACCTTGTTTTTTGTTGTCGTTTAAATACTTTACCAGTGATTTGTTGTTACTACTGGGCTGTTTTTTAAAAAATGACCGGTTCTCCGAAAAAAACTGTTTATCCGAAATGTGCCCAGTCCCGACCATTTCAGATAATCAGAGTTGTACTGTATTTAAAATTATGAGGGCTGTAGACAGAGTAAATGAAGGTAGACTTTTTTTACACTGTGGTTAGGTGAGATACAAACCAGAGGTCATGGGTTAAGGGTGAAAAGAAAAAGTTTAGGTGGAATATTGGGGAGAACTTCATCATACAGAATGTAGTGGGAGTGTGGAATGAGCTGCCTGCTGAATGCCGGCTCAATTTTAACATTTAAGAAATATTTGGACTGGTACATGGATGGGAGGGGTATGGAGCCTATGGACTGGATGCAAGTCAGACTGGGACTAAGCAGAATAAGAGTTTGGCACAGATTAGAAGGGCTGAATGGCCTGTTTTCTGTGCTGCAATGTTCTGTGGATCCATATGAACCATCCCCTAAGTGAAAAGGTTGCCTTTCAGGACCTCTCAACTCAACCAGTGCCCTCTCATTGAAGAATAATTTTCCCTGGGGGAAAAAAAGATGGTAATCATTCACTTTCTCCGGGTCCCTCATGGTTTTCTAAAACTTGCTTTTAAGGTCACCCCTGTGCTCGAGGGAATAAAGACCCAGTCTATCCAACCTCGCCCTAGAACTCCAGCTCCCCATGCCGGCAGCGTCCTGTTGAATCACCTCCTCAATCATTTGTACAATTTACAAAGTTAAAATTAGATATGCTGCTAGTTTATTAGTTACAATCAATTGCCTTTAGAGCCACAGAACTTAATTTTGAACTCTTCATATGCTTAAAATATATTCGTAATTAATAAAACAACAGCCATTAGCAATTGCAGGCAGAATTAGCTTTAACTCCACTAACTAAATTGAATAAAACACAAAGCATGTTTAAACTATCATTGGAATGTATCAGTCGAAAGGAAACACTATGTGAATCAAATTAGACTTTTAATTTCATTGTCCAACTCTATTTGATATATCCCAACACAAAAATACAGAGGTAAAGTAATGCACCAATAATGGGATTGCATGGAACTGGACTCAGTGTGTCACTCATTTTATACTGCATCAGTCATTCAGAATCAGAATTTATTTTCCTGAAAATGTCACAAAATGTGGTGTTTCGCAGCAGCATCACTGTGTGAACTTTCATATAAACCACCGTACAACAATAAATAAAAAGAATGCATGAAAAGTTAAAGTAAGGCAGTGTCTGCGGTTCATTGTTCCTTCAGGAATCTGATGGCGGAGGGGAAGAAGCTGCCCTTGTGCTTCTGGGTGCTCATCTTCAAGCTCCAGTTCCTCCTTCCCTGAGTGAAGAAGGCTTGGCCTGGGTGCTGGAGGTCCTTGAGGTCTTGGTGAAGCCCTCGATGGAGTGGAGTCTGATACGTGATGCCTCAGGCCGAGTCAACAACCCGCTGAAGACTTTTCTTGCCCTGAGTGTTGGCACCTCCAAAGGAATGGTATTTCTCTTCTCTCTGCACCATTCGTCATCAGAAAAGTAACTAAATTTGCAAAAACGGCCTTGAGAACGCAGTTAACAAGCCAATTCAAGTCAGATGTATTATCATCTGATTGCACAAGCATTCTCCAGACCTTGATGCACACAACCAGACATAACACCCATACAGATTGTAGCGCGATCAATCACCACTCACAAACATGAAGTAAGGCTTTATTGATCTAAAAATCCAAGCAGGCCTCAGCATGCTGCTGGCTCAAGTCCCAAGGGCAGGTATGAGGGAGGAGACAAGGGCTCTCGGACTTTAGTAGGGGTCTTAGGGGGAGGGACTACCAGTTCCGAGGCGGTCCAGCCTGCCCAGCTCAGTGGGGAACGTGCCCGCAATACCACGCTCCACCACACAGATGAACTATACAAATACAGGACAAGTATGCTGCAGAAATGTGAGGGTCTCCGAGGGTTGGCCGTTCAGCATTCTCACGACCCTGGTTCCTCAGCCTGGTGGTCCTGACTCTGATACTCCTGTATCTCTTTCCCTATTCCCTAATAGACATTCACTCTCCCCTCCCCCCATCCCCACCCTATTGTTCGGACACCTACCTTGATGAAGGGCTCAAGCCCGAAACGTCAGTTATGTATTTTTATCCTTGCTGCATAAAGGACCCAGCTTGACCTGCTGAGTTTCTCCAGCAATTGTGTTTTTACTTCACTCTCACACTCCATCTCCAGCATAGAATTATTTAACTCTTAAAGTGCTTGTCTAACGATTTTTGTCAATTACAGCTGTGATTCCTGAATGCAAATCATTCTCTGTCTTCAATGGAGCACTTTGCACAAGAGTTTGTTCTCAAAATGCTAATTAATTCTGTTACAGCATATTTTTTACCAAGCAGTGATCAGTGGAATTCTTGAATAGCTAATTGTCACTTCACTCAAGAACGCTGAGATTAGAACTAACATCTCGTGGAATTGTATTTTTAAGTGAGTGTTGTTGGAATATAGGGGTTAATTAATCATAGAAAATATGTAGAATATATGCTTATGTACTATTCAGTTTGTATACATGAATCCAGTACTATGTAACAATTTAATATTTACCTCATGGTGAAGGGAAATAGTAATGTAAGTAAGGGGCAGCCACAGTATATAGCAAAGTTGGCTGATTACAGTAGGTTTAGAATTGCCTGCTCCCAAAATACAAAAGAGAGAATGTGTATGAAACAATTTAGTAGGAAGGTTAAGGCAAAAGGAGGTGTTGATGAGCACAGGAGACGATGGCCAGACAAGAACAAAGAGAATCCTGACAGAGACTGTCAGAAACAAAGAGAATGGAAACTAACTCAGTAAGAAGGCTAAAACAGGAGGTATTGAGTAGAACAGAAGAATATGGCCAGATGAGAACAAAGAAATAATTAGAAATATCTGGGGTATGAATTGATTTCTGATCAAAACAACAGGATATTCTGGCCTTGAGGATTAAGATGGGAGCTCTACACCCCAGATATCTGCAGAGCAGGAGATGACTTGTGATAAAACTTATGCAAAAAATCTAGCAAAGAAAGCCAATTTTTGTTCTGTATGATAATGAAATCTAGCAAAGGAAGCCAACTTTTGTTCTGTATGATAAGGTTGAGCTATATAAACTGTAGAGACTGGACAGTAGAGGTCAGTCTTGGGGAATAGCTCACTGTGCAGGTGACCTATGAACTAATGACTGAACCAGAGCTCTGTTAAGCTTTATTCTTGTGCTGTGTAATAAACTGATTGTTAAACCGAATACCTTCTCCTATCACTTCATTTAACGAACACGCTGGACTCAGACGACACATAGACTAAATTGAGGGTAGGGTAAAGCCAGAGTCCGACAGTGTTAGGCCATTACTGTTGCTACTTCACTCACATCATGAAGCAACTCAGCCAACTTCCACATTGATTCTTTCAGAAAATACAACTCTCCTTTTTAAAGCTGTTTCTTCCGGTTATGAGTAACTGGCTCTGTGTTCTGCAAGCTTCGGGACAAAGCCAAGGAAGGACCTTGCTACAATAAACTTGAACTTGGATCCACAGAGTCAACTCACATAGAATCAGGATCAGATTTTATTGTCATGAACGGGTCACAAAATTCACTGTTTTGCGGCAGTATCAACAGTCCAAATGTTGCTATAAAAATTACATTTTTTAAAAAATAACAAGTGAAAATAAGAGTAAGTCAGGTAGTGTCCATTCAGAAATCAGATGGCAGAGGGTCCTTGTGCTGCTGCGCTGGGTGTTTGTCTTCAGGCTCCTGTGCCTTTTTCCCGATGGTAGCAAAGTGAAGAGGGCAGGCCCTGGATGATGAGGGTCCTTGAGGATAGAGGCTGCTTTCTTAAGACACAGTCTCTTGTAGATTTTGTGGAGACTGGTGCCCATGATGCCTAGTTCACATCTCTGCTGTCTTTTCTTGTCCTGCACATTGGCACCTCCATACCAGGCAGTGATGCATACAGTCAGAAGGCTCTCCACGGCACACCTGCAGAAATTTGCAGGAGTCTTTGGTGACGAATCAAATCTCCTCAAATTCCTCACAAAGCATAGCTGTTTGCAAGCTGTAATGGAAGATTCTAACCTGTTTTTATAAACTTGCAGTTCTGAGTTCTGCAAGGCTGAGAACCTGCTTGTGTTTTAGAATCAGCAGACATAAGCTAAATTCCACCAAGGGCCCAGAGATGCTGTTATCTGACGAAAGGACATCTGTGTACCAAGAACATTTAATCTTCCTGCTTGTTTTGGTCACAGACTGTCAGAGGCCTAGCCTTGATGCAAAATAAACCATTGTATTCAAAGTGATAAGCTGAAAATTATGTTATTCGTTAGAAGCCTAGCATGCGAGCTTGCTTGCTTATCTTTCTTGCTGTGCTGGGAATAGGTGCTTGGGTAAGCAGTTTTTGGGTAATATAAGCCATGGTCCCGCTGCTGAAGTTGGAGACTCTCCGAGAGGTGGCAACATCTCTCAGCAAGAAGAAGAACTTCTGGAGTCCAGCCAACGTCCCGGTCAGGGGAGGTGGAGAAGCTGCTACTGGTGCCCTGACAACCTACTACAAGTGAGCAGTCGTTGCCTCGCTTCGGCAGTTGGGACCAGTCCAAGCATTGATAAGTATAGTTGGGAAGGGCTTGCATATTGTAGTGTGAAATCAGCTTTTGAATTTGTAATAAACATTTGTATAAACTGAACTGCTCTCGGTGTGTGTGTCTATTTTCTTTCGGTAGCTCAAACACTGTGACCAATCTAAAACGAACAAAATGAAAGGTATAAGTTTACCCAAGACAATTGGCGCTGCGAGCAGGATTGGTCTCAAGATGTTTCGCCGAAAGAAAGAGGTGAGCCCTGAGCAGTTCTTGATTCTAGGATGGACTTCCAAAGACGATGGGTTTGGCATGTTGGCCAATACCCTGTCTTTGTTGGGACCACCCCTCAGTTGGGATGAGAAGTTAGATTCCTCAAGTGCACCTCTGGGAGAGCGGGTTGCCACTCTCCTTCGAGAAAGTAAATTTCCTGATAAAAAGGGGATGCTGATGGATGGTTTTTGGTTGCTGGCCACAGCCTTACGCCACTCCGTTCAGCATGAAGCAGTATCAGTTCAAAGAAAAGTAGAATCTCAGCGCAAGAGAAAGCAATTAGAGGAGGAGCTAGAAGCCATGCGACAACGCTGTTCCATGATGAGCGAGATTGTTCGCACCAGTCAGGACAGAGCCAAAGAATGGGAAGATAAGCACGTCCAAACGATCTGCCGTAATATTAAACTCCGGCAGCAGCTCTATGCAGATAAGGAAAGGCAAGGAGTAGAACCCGATCCATATCGTATTCATGCCATGATAATGAATGGTGACGATCCTGATGTAATTGGGGATTGGGATGGGAATATCTGGAATGACAATGGTAATGATGCAGATACTCCCCAACATGTGTCTACACCCTCTCCACCTGCTGTTCACGCCTGCCCCATAATGCAGCAGACTTCCCAAACAGACGGAAGGGGGGATGATGTAAGGGTAGAGATGGAAGGGATAGATACCCTGGTCTCGCAAGTGGATCCAGGAGAAAATACCCAAACCACTGCTTATGCTCTATGGCCTACTCCCTCTACGGGATGGCCTCGACCTCCTCCCCTAGACTGGGTGGAGGGCCCTGTGGGCCAAAGTGGGGACGGGTCGGAAACAGTCAATGATCCGTGACTTCTCTGTAAAAGAGCTGGCTGCCATTGGAGATCGATTTAGGCAAAAGTGGAAGGCAGTGGCTTACCATCCCAAGTCAGGAACTCACTTATCAGAGGAGGGGGATGGTGGCTCCATTCAGTATGCTGAGTTGAAGGCAGTCACTTTACCACTAGATCCCCATGATCACCCTCTTCACCTGTTTACTGATTCCTGGGCTGTGGCCAATGGACTTGTGGTATGGATGCCTGATTGGCAAAAGAATGACTGGATGATACATGACCGCCCAGTGTGGGGCAAAGAGTTGTGGCAGCTGTTGTGGGATGCTCCCCACCACCGTGAGATAACTGTGTATCACGTTGATGCCCTTACTAATATGGCGACTAACATGGCACAGCATAATGCAGTTGCAGATCAGCTTGCCATTATCAGCCGTGCTGATACCATCCCCCTGGCTCGATGGGCACATGAACAGAGTGGCCATTTGGGGGAGAAGGGATCAGCTACGTGGGCCTGTGCACATGCTTTACCCGTCCATCAGGATGATGTCCGCATGGTCGTGTATACATGCCCAGAATGTCAACTTGTGAAGTCCCGTGTCGTTCCTCCTGGTCCGCATGGCCGAATAAAACGGGGTGCTAACCCAGCTGCGGTTTGGCAAATTGATTACATAGGCCCTATGCCAGACTGTATGGGTAAACGTTACGTCCTAGTAATGGTTGACATCTTTTCGGTCCTGATTTTTGCTTTTCCCACCAAGACGGCTGACCAAGCTAGCACTATCCAAGGACAAAGTCATTTAATTTCTCATTATGATGTACCAGAGGAGATTCAGTCTGATAATGGCTCACACTTCTCCAGGAAGGCAATCTGTGATTGGGCAAATGACAACAGTATCTTATGGGTTCACCATATTCCTTATTACCCGCAGGCTGCTGGGTTAGTTGAACGAATGAATGGCTTACTGAAGGAACAAATTCGTTTGTTAACACCACTGGGAACCCTGAAGGGGTGGTGTCATGTGCTGCAGCAGGCAGTCGACAATTTCAATCATCGTCCTTGTCTCCCCAATGGCAGACAAAAGGTATGGGTGGCACCACCATGTAGTGGCCCTCCTGTAAAAGGGGAAATAGTGACACCTGCCCAGGGTAACACTCGGTGAGTAGCTATTGAGGGACAGGATGATTTAGTCTGTTTAAACACTGAACGCTTACGGTATCGTGAGTGACATGTGTCAGGCTTCTTTGTTCCAGGTTCTCCGTTTTACGCTCCTGGTGATCTGGCTTAACAGCTGCTTTGGTGCCAACAATTGGATTTGTAATAACGAGGACATTCCAAGGGAGTTGCCCGTGAGAGACACGGTCTGATGCATTACATCAAGGAAGTCCTCGGTCACCCGCCTCAAGTGCAGCTTATATGTTTCTGTTATTATTCAGCATGTTTCGAATTCTGTTCGTGAGCTCCAGCGTCTGGGTATTGTGGCCAACAAGGATAATGTTAGCCTTGGTTGGAATCCTTTTTCATGGTGAGCTGGTACATTTGGGGGGGTTGGGCCACAATATTCTCTGTTGGTTGCTCGCTTTATTGCTTGTTTTTGTGATTATTTTAGTTTTAATTTCTCTTTTACGCTCTTTTTGTACTCTTATGCTTGTCAAGTCTCATGACTGACAGCCTGTGACCAAGGGGTGGAATGTAATGGAAGATTCTAACCTGTTTTTATAAACTTGCTGCTCTGGGTTCTGCAAAGCTGAGAACCTGCTTGTGATTTAGAATCAGCAGACATAAGCTAAATTCCACCAAGGGGCCAGAGATGCTGTTATCTGTCGAAAGGATATCTGTGTACCAAGGACATTTAATCTTCCTGCTTGTTTTGGTCACAGACTGTCAGAGGCCTAGCCTTGATGCAAAATAAACCATTGTATTCAAATTGATAAGCTGAAAATTATGTTATTCGTTAGAACCCTAGCATGCTAGCTTGCTTGCTTATCTTTCTTGCTGTGCTGGGAATAGGTGCTTGGGTAAGCAGTTTTTGGGTAATATAAATCATGGTCCCACTGCTGAAGTTTAAGACTCTCCGAGAGGTGGCAACATCTCTCAGCAAGAAGAAGAACTTCTGGAGTCCAGCCAACGTCCCGGTCAGGGGAGGTGGAGAAGCTGCTACCGGCGCCCTGACAACCTACTACAAGTGTGCAATCGTTGCCTTGCTTCGGCAGTTGGGACCAGTCCAAGCGTTGATAAGTATAGTTGGGAAGGGCTTGCATATTGTAGTGTGAAATCAGCTTTTGAATTTGTAATAATCATTTGTATAAACTGAACTGCTCTTGGTGTGTGTGTCTATTTTCTTTCGGTAGCTCAAACACTGTGACCCATCTAAAACGAACAAAATGAGAGGTATAAGTTTACCCAAGACACAAGCCTTCTTCGTGATTGCATTGACGTGGACAGATCCTCAGAGAGGTTGACACCCAGGTACTTGAAGCACTTAACCCTTTCACCAGCTAACCCCTTGATGAGGACTCAATGTGGAATATTTGCAAACATTATTCCTTTCAACAGAATCGTTAATATTTGGTGGGGCTGAGGGGGGGAGGGGGTGGGGGGGTGGGGAACAACCTGAAATAATGTTGTCCAGTCAGGCTCCAGCTACTTTCAAAGTTCTTTGTAAAATCAGGTGATATCCTGAGTTAGAAATGCAGAAGGTAGCAAACATACCAGATCCATGACAGGTTCTGACCTCCCATCTATTTCAGACATCCATGTGAGGTTTTGCTTCAACCATCATAAAGCACCCACCACCCCCCCCCCCCCCACCCCCAGCTTCATGGATACAACCTCTTCTCACTGCTCCCATTGGGCAGAAGGTACAGAAACCTGAAAACCAGCACCTCTAGATTCAATTGCTCCCAGACTCCTGACCCTCCCTTGATACAGTTATCATAGACTCCACCAACACCATAAAAGGACTGTTTTCACTTTAGCAAGTCTCTTTTATTTTACTTGAGAATATTTAATATTTATGCCTCTTTTAATTTAATTCAATTAGTTTCTTATTATAGTTTCTCTTTACCTAATTGGCTGCATCAAGAATTTCAGTGCATATGCACTTTGTAAAATGTCTATGACAATAAACTCATATTCATTATCATTTTTGCTCAGTCCCTGGTGGCCACAATGCTCTTCCTGCATGTGCTCATCATGCCTAGGTGGTCCAATGAAACTCTGGAAATCGTCCTGTTCAGAATGTCCAGATGGCAGACTGGAAAATGTCATGGGCACCAGACTTCACTCCATTGAGGACATCTACACGAGGCGGTGTCTGAAGAAAGCAGCCTCTCTCCTCAAGGACCCCCACCACCCAGCTCATGGCCTCTTCTCTCGGCTACCATCGGAACTGAGGTACAGGAGCCTAAAGACAAGCACTCAGTGGCACAAGGGCAGCTTCTTCCCCTCTGCCATCAGATTCCTGAATGGACGATGAGCCACAGACACGACCTCACCTTGTCTTTTTTCTTTTTCTTGCACTATTTTTATTTATTTAGTGAGATGGTTCATATAAACATTTGAACGGAGATGCTGCCACAAAACAAGGAATTTTGCAACGTGTTCATGACAACAAACTTTGATTCTGATTCTGCCTATGTTTACATTAATGATAGAAAATTCAAGAAAAGGTCAACACTTTGAATGTCCAAGCAACTGACGAGACTGCATCGGCACTCTCAAGCAAAGGAGAGACATTCTCCAATATAAAGAAACTCTCAAATTAGACATTTCTGGAATTTTTTTCAGATTTGAGAATTAGCATGTGAAAACACAGAAATGCTGGAGGAACTCAGCCGGTCTCGCAGCGACCACAGGAGGTGAAGATATATTGCTGACGTTCCGGGCTTGAGTCCTTCTTCCACATAGAAGCTGGAGGAACTCAGTCGGTCTCACAGAGTCCATAGGAGGTGAAGATATATTACTGATGTTCCGGGCCTGAGTCCTTCTTCCACAGAGATGCTGGAGGAACTCAGTCGGTCTCGCAGTGTCCATAGGAGGTGAAGATATATTACTGACGTTCCAGGCCTGAGTCCTTCTTCCACATAGAAGCTGGAGGAACTCAGCCGGTCTCGCAGCATCCACAGGAGGTGAAGATATATTACTGACGTTCCGGGCTTGAGTCCTTCTTCCACATAGAAGCTGGAGGAACTCAGCCAGTCTCGCAGCGTCCACGGGAGGTGAAGATATATTACTGACGTTCCGGGCTTGAGTCCTTCTTCCACATAGAAGCTGGAGGAACTCAGCCAGTCTCGCAGCGTCCATAGGAGGTGAAGATATATTACTGACGTTCCAGGCTTGAGTCCTTCTTCCACAGAGATGCTGGAGGAACTCAGCCGGTCTCGCAGCGTCCATAGGAGGTTAAGATATATTACTGATGTTTGGGACCTGAGCCCTTCCTGAATGTATGAGCAAAAAGCAGGCTGCACCTGAATAAAAGAAATGGCAGGGGGAAGGGTACAGACCAACAAAGAAAAGATGATCATTGGATAGGCAGAAGAGGCCAGGAGAGAGAAATAAATGACAAAAATCTGTAGACACCGTGACTGAAGTAAAAACGCAAAATGCAGGAGAAGTTCAGCAGGTCAAACATGTCCTTTACCGTAGCTTGAGCCCTTCATCAAGGAATGAGAGAATGCTGGCAGGTGTCCAAACCTGGGGGGAGGCAGTCAAAGGTGGAGAAAGGAAGGAGGGGTCAGCAGCGATCAGAGGGAGAAGGGATGCCTGGGTGGGTAAGGGGGAAAGAAGGGGAAAACTGGAAAGACAGTAAAGGGGGAAGGGTAAGAAAAGGTGAGCAAATTTAGCAGAAAGCAGAGAAGTATATGTTAATCCCATCTGGCTGGAAGGTGCCCTGATGGAAAATAAGGTGCTGTTCCTCCCATCTCCAGGTGGTCTGGGTGGAATAGTACACAAGGCCACAGAGAGACATGAGTCTCAGAGTGTGGCCCAGAATTGAAATAGTTGGCCACTGGAAGGTCGCTGTGGTTGCAGACAGAAAGGAGATGGCGAGCAAAGCGATCTCTCAATCTGCAACCGGTCTCTCCGATGTAGAGAATGCCTACAAAGCCCAGGAGAGAGGAAAGGTGAGAATGGATAAGTGGGGGGGGGAGGGGGTGTTGTCTCTGTAAATACAGAGCTGGGGGAAAGGAGACAAAGGGAAAAGAGAAGAGAGGGAGGGAGAGAGAGAGAGCTATGGGAAAGGAGACATGGTGGGGGCTAATAGAAATTGGAGAAGCCGATGTTAATGCCATCCGGTTGGAGGGGGCCTAGACTGAAGATGAGGTGTTGTTCCTCCAATTTGTGGACGGCATCAATCTAGCAGTGCATCTGACCATGTACAAATATGTCAGCAAGGGAATGGGGAGGGGTATTGAAATGGGTGGCCACTGGGAGATCCACGCTATTGCAATGGACAGAGCTCAATGAAGCCACCTCCCATTCTGCAGAGGCCACAACTGGAGCACTGGATGCAGCAGATAACCCCTGCAGATTCACAAGTGTCCACCTCTCTCCTCCATATCATTGAGAACACAGCAGGCTGGCCACAAATTTCTACCAATTTCAGCATAATTGTTAATAATGAAGAAGTTATGCTTTATTATGGGAATAAGGTCGTTAGTTTCAAGCATATTTGTTGAAATTGTTAGTCTCGTCACTCATTGCAATCTGGCAGATTGCTCAGGCTGACCTCAAACCTTTATCCTCTCGTGAAGATTTATTTTGGAGAGAACATTTTGTGAAGAGCCTCATCCTTCAGCTGCCAGAATCATTTTGTTCATTGTTTCAGTCAGTAACATTTCTACATATTTAATTCCAGGTGACAAAGTGAAATATCACAAATCAGCCCATGTAATGCCATTACATTATAAGTCTATAAATTACTTACAGCAGCTTTTATCACTTTGAGCACATAAAAAAGTTACTAGTTGCAATTTATCAGAAGCCTTTTGGTGATAGAAATATTCAACAGCAATGCTCAGGTGCA
Organism: Narcine bancroftii; assembly: GCF_036971445.1. NCBI lineage: Eukaryota > Metazoa > Chordata > Chondrichthyes > Torpediniformes > Narcinidae > Narcine > Narcine bancroftii. Next base: position 110,202,697 of record NC_091470.1, on the reverse strand, counting down.
AGGGATCAAATTAAAATGCAGAAGGGCTGGGGCAACTCCGCAGAGCCTACGGAATTCTTTAGGGCAAAAATATATAACCAACAGCTTGAGTCTGGCACCTTCTTCAAGGTATGACCAAAAAGCAGACAGACATTTGAATAAAATTGTAGGGGGGTGGGACGGGGCCCACATGGAAGAGGCCATAAGAGTATATGGGTGGGAGGGCAGACGTGATGGGAAGGGGGTGGATAGCTCTCAGGTGAGAGAAGAGAGTGCAGAGCTGGAGGAAAGAGAGGCAGGGGAGGGACCTGACAGAAGCCAAAGGATTCAATGTTCCATCTGGTTGGAGAGTGCCCCGTCGGATTTGGTGTTCTTCCTTCAACTTGCGGGGCGGCCATGGTTTGGCAGTGTGTGAGGCCATTGACAGACATGTTGGCACGGGAGCGGGGCGCATAATTGAAATGGTTGGTCACTGGAACCTCCCTGTTATCTCTGTGGACAGAGCGAAACGATCCCCCAGTATCTCCGATGTAGAGGAGGCCACAGTGGGAAATAAAACATGCAAGTTCAAGTTTATTGTCACATGTACTGTGCCTGCACTGGTGGAGGTTGTTTAGCGGGAAGACCAGAAGACATCTTATGCATAATACAAGTAAGACACAATACAAAAGTGCAGTTACAGAGAGAGAGACACGAGTAGGTGCAGAGTAAAGGAATTAAGAAAAGTAAAGCATTAGCGCAGAGGCACAGAAGGGCATTTGTACAAGAAGATTGTATTTGCGAAGTTTTATCACATTTCAGCACCATTTCACTCACATAAGTGATACTGAAATTGTCCGCCCAAGCACCGTGAAGACCTTCTTAAATGTTGGAGGTTTGCTCTATCTATTGCTCAGGTGCACAAAACCCAAAATTGGTGTCCAATGCACGTTGTATGCCAAAACACTGTTCAGTGGATTTTTTTTAAATTTAGAGGTACAGCATGGTAACAGGCCCTTCTGGCCCATGAGTTCGTGCCACTTAAATACACCAATTAACCACCCAACCCTGTAAGTTTTAAGAGGGTGGGAGGAATCTGGAGCACCCAGAGGAACCCAAACAGATATGGGGAAAGCATGCAATCTCCTTCCAGACAGTGGCAGATTCGAACCTAGATCGCTGGACGCTATAATAATGTCACACTAACCACTCTATTAACAGTGCCGCCCAGATATTGGATATCCTCTAGATATATGTAAAACACTCAGAGGGTTTGGAAGATTTTAAAAAAGGATCTTGTGGTTTGCCTACAATTTTACCGAGCAATTAAATTATCTTTGATATTGAACAATATGACAGACAAAAATATTCTTTCATGTAATTAAATTTCTCACCCTTTATTTAATCGGCTTGAAATGGGACCCCAGAGCCAATGTTGTTCCTGTTTAGGGGCAAGAGGACAAGGCAGGAAATTACAGACTGCTGAGCCTTTCATCAGAAGCAGAGACAGTGGACAATAAATGTTTTCAAAAAGTTTGCTTCCTGAAAAAAAATTGGGGATAATGATAGACAACTTCAAGCTGAACACAAAGATGATTTCAGATTTGCTGTATCGCATAGGAAGTTGGAGAAACATTAAATTAACGTTTATTGAATTTAGCACGTTTAATTGCATAATGCACCTCTGAGCCAAGCTCTCAGGTTGACTGCACGTGTTGCACAACCAACGTGAGGAGCCCAGGGTTTATCTTGGTCACCAATTCTACAACCAAAGTAGAGCTCATAGGTTTTCTTAATAAGTGCTGCCTCAACCGTATACTTGCCACAAATTCAACAGAATGTATTGCAGCTGTTGCAAAATTGACAGGACATTTCTGCTGTATTGAATCTTCCTGAAGACAATAAATGCTATTGTTAAGTACTCTCCCTATGCTTTTACCTGAAGAACATGTGCATCAACATGCATTCAATCTATATCAATGTAATGCACTGCATCTGTATATGTGAGCTGCTTTTATAATCTAACTTAGCATGCCCAAGCCAAAGACAACATTTGCATAGCACTGTGTACATGTCCAGGCATGATTGGACTGACTAAAACAGCTTACTTTGTGGACAATCTACTGATAGATTTAAAATGACGGGAAAAATCACAAAAATAGGTTATATCTTAAAAAAGGTACACGATTGGAAAGTTTTAAGGTGATTTTTGTGATCAGCAGCCCAAAGTCCATAAAATACACCCATGTGTTCAGGAAACAAAACCATCGTTGTCCAGTGTCATTAGTGGTTTGTAGGCAAAGGATCGCAGAGAGTTACTGGGCATTGTTAGTATGGTTCAGTATGGCTGATGTACCATCAATAATTCACAAAAGGTCAAGTAATGAAACAATCAGGCTTTTAATAGCTAAAGACCGGAACACTATCAAACAACCATACACCTCCTTGACAGATAAGAGCAAACATGTCCAGACGATAGCATCCAATCAGGGTATAACAGTGGTTTACCGCAATGGCAGAGGCCGTGTCCTGCAAACTGATCTTGTCTCAGATAAATGATGAGGGTAGGACAATGAATGTTGAACTTTTGATAAGTTGCCTTCCGGGAGGCTCATATCTTGATGAAGGACTCAGGCTTGAATGGTTGGCTATATATTTTTGCCATAAAGAACACTGTGAGTTTCTCCAGCACTTCTGTGTCTTAACATAATGATCCCTTGAACTTCAACATTGCCATTAAATATTTCTACAACCAAAAGCTTCTGATAAATTGCAACTAGTAACTTTTTATGATGCTTAAGCGATGAAAGCAGGTGCAAGTAATTTATAGACTTAGAATGTTACAATGTAACGTGTTTATCCAGAAGAATAAATCACATGGAATCCAGGTTGGATTCAAAATTGTCTTGGCCATAGAAGGCAGAGGGGAAAAACGGAAGGGTGTTATTCTGAGATCTGTGATGAGTGGTGTTCCACAGGAATCAGTGCTGTGACCTCTGGATTTTTTGCGACGTACCCAAGTGATTTGCTTTAAAATATAGGTGGGTTATTTCGCAGGTTTGCTGACAACGCAAAACCTGGTAGATCTGTGGATACTGAGGAAGTCTGAATCCGGGGAATGTGCAGAGAAATGGCAGACGGACCAAGTGTGAGATGTTACGCTTCATGGGGTTAAATTTAAGAGCCATGTATGGAGTCAATAGCAGAACCTTAAGGAGCATATGAAGTCCCCCATCTTTATCCCCTGTCGCCTTCCCCCAGCTCTGTCTCTCACTTTTCCTTATGTTATTTTACGCAGTCACAAATCAGTTCTCACCTCTCCCCTTATCCTCCAATTAACACCTTTTGTTGGTCTGGACTCCTTCCCCCAGCGGGCACTGTCTCCATTCTGAGATTATCTAGTTGTTTTTTTATTTGCTTGTTCCTTGAAGAAGGGCTCAGGCTCAAAACATTGGTGATATATCTATCCCCTGTGGATGCCAAAGGGCTGCTGAGTTCTTCCAGCATTGCAATGTTGTTTTTACCCTCAATAAGCACCACCTTCCTGACAAGGTCACCCACAAAAGTCACAGATCTCAAAGAGCAAAAGAAAGTGTAGATACTAGAATTCTAAAATAAAAATGGAAAATTCTGGAAACATTCCGGAGATCACGCTGAGTGACAGAGAGCGAGAAGCAGAGTTAATGACATTTATCGAAACTTCAAAAAGTAAAATGAAACAAATTATTTGTTCTGTTCTCATTTTTAAAGCATATTTCACTTTGAGCAATTTCTTTTCAGTTCAGATAACAGTTGTTGACTGTTCGCACTAACCATCGCTATTCATGAAACACTATTTCTTTATTTTTATAGATATAATACTTGTTCTGCATATGTATTATTTGTCTGAAAATGTCTGGTTGTGTGTCAATGTGTCTTGCACTGAGCATTTAGAACGCTCTTTCATCGGCTTGTACCTGTACAATCAGGTGACAATAAACTTGACTCGACCTGACATGAAACACTAATGTCCTGAATATTCCAGCATTAGTAAAAACACAGAAGTCTGCAGACACTGTGGTTGAACTAAAAACACAACGCTGGAGAAACTCAGCAGGTCAAACCATCTATTTTGTGTAGCAAAGATAAAGATACATAACCAACATTTCAGGCTTGAGCCCTTCATCAAGATATGAGCAAAATGTGGGCAGGTGCCCAAGGAATATAGTGGTGGGGAAGGGCAGGGGAGGAGTACAGTCCCAAAGGCAGGAGGAAATAGGCGGATAAGGGAGGGAGGGCACACCAGCAAACAAGAGGAGGGGTAATGGCTTTATGCATGGAGAGGGAAGGGGGTGGAGAGCTAGAGGGATGGGGAAGAGAGGGAAAACAGATTAGCAGAAAATAGAGAAGTTGATGTTAATCCAACTAGAGAGTGTTCAAATGGAAACTCTCTAACCAGATGGCATTAACATCGTCAACCTTCTGCAGGAGCTCTACAGAGAGCGTCCTGGCTCACCCCGAATCGATGTGATCTACCGGGATCATTGTCTGAAGAGGGCACACAAAGTAATTGAGGACTCCTTCCACCCCACACACAGTATCTTTCAGCTGCTCCTGTGGGGGAAGAGATACAGGATTATCAGAGCCAACACACCAGGCTGAGGAACAACTTCTTCCCATGGGAAGTGAGAATGCTGAACGACCAAAACTTTCATATACAGAAAACAATATTTATTTATTTATGGTTATAAATAAATACAATCTAATTTACTGAGGATCGGAGAATGCTGTTTCGTTGGGCTGTACTTGTGTAATCAGATGACAATAAACTTGAACTTGAATGTGCAGGGTATTCATCAGTTAGGGTGCTCATCCTCAACAGATAACTTAAATCAAGTCTTCTAGTTCAGAAAAGTAATTCATAGGGAACAAAAGGCATTTGTACCTCAAAATGCTATTAGCGCTGGAAACACTTGGAATGTTCAAGGCTGAGCTATCTCTTTTTTTATTCAGCAAGTGTAACAATGAATATGGTACTGATCAGCTACAATTGAACTGAATGCCCAAATGGACTCTGATATGTTCTGTTCCTGAAGCTCTTTGACAAGATTCTATTTTGTGTTGCCGTGTACACTAAAGAATCTTTTTCCTTTGTTTACTTGTAAAGGCACTCAAAGGGGTGTGTTGTTGGGAAGAGTATCCAGTTCTGTGGGTTCACAGAGAGACGAGTCTGGACACAAGTGTTATAATCACATGTAACTTTAATTAACACATGGAAGACAAACAGGAGAAAACGTTAAATGGTAATCGATTACTATTTCACTTTAGCAACGATATAGACATTAATCTCGGACCTAGTTTGGACTCGGACCTATACTCGATAAGATCATTCACTTGAGTGCTCACACTACAAACAGGGACTCTTACACAGACCCAGTTCCCAGACCAACAGGAGCGTGGCTCTCTGCAAGTATTAATCTATTGGAATACTACAACTCAGCTCAGTGTAGTGCACTCTTACCCACGATGGAGTGTGGGGCAATGTCCAGGACAGTCCATAAGTCAGAGAGAAAGAATGTGCCATGCATTGTTATACACAGTGCTAATCTGTACTTCTAGGTGATTTAAATTACCCAACGGCAAGGTGTGCGCTAATGTGTGGCCAGAGACCAACCTTGATTGACAGGTGATGTGGCTTCTGAATAAGTTTCAGACAATAAGGACACGTGTCCACCTGCAATGCACACATTCCAGACAGGCAGGGAGGCCATGTTTCCTTCACACACAAGAAGCACAATTAATCCTATGCTCCTTTCAAAACAAGAAAGAGAAGCAGACAAGAGTCTTTCGGAGTCATTGAGTATCTGTGGATTTGCTGTATCCTCTGATACCATCTCTTCCTGCACCCTCATAACCTCATGAACCTCCTGACTGAGACAACCATATTCTAAAGTCGTGAAGGGTGCCACATACCTGTAAGTCTTTGTTTAACTATTGCACTGCTCCTTTTCATCTTTCAATATCATCAACAAAATCGTGCCACAAATGCTTTTATTGTCTTTATTGTGCACTTAATGTAAAGATTGACAGGTATTTCATTAGTCAGGGCATAGGGGTGACTAGCAGAAGGCTGGGAAGTGGAGCTAAGTGGGAAGGATGGATCAGCTCATGATTAGAAAGGCAAAGCAGACTTGATGGGCTAATGGGCCTAATTCTTGTGATCTTCTCTGAGTATTTGCCCATTTAGTTCTTATTAAGCCCCCGTGAAGAGCCTCAGATTTATTTATCCCACATTAAATGCACTGCTTAAGTGCTATTCCAACTTCTTCAGACAGAATTCATTTAGTTTCAATAGGTCGATAAATAATTCATGAATGTTAGTACATGTGCGTTTTATGTGATCTGAGTGTGCCTTGGGATTTCATTGATGGAATGTCTTATCACCACTTTTAGTGGATTTTGTTTTGCCCCACAGAATGAAGCAAGATGGTTTTTGGTCAATTGAACAACATTTGAAAAAACAAATGCGTGAAAACTCTATAAGCACAGGCTGGTTAATTGAAGCCTCAATTTGTGTTCTATTCTGTACAGCTGAAATTTGGTGGTTGGTGTTCAGATATTCAAGTCAAGTTTACTCTCATCTGATTGTACAAGTACAACCCTACGAAACAGAGTTCTCTGGTCCTCAATGCAAAACACGCAGACACATAACCAGACATAACACACATACAGATAAGCAATATATATATATATATATATATATATATATGCAGGACAAGCATTTCATCTATACAAATAGATAAATAAATATTGCTTTGTACATATGAGAATCTTGGATGGTAATGTGAGCAGTCCCTTTGGTTATTCAGCATTCTTGCCGCCCGTTCCTGGTGGTGCTTCCTCAAATACTCCTGCATCTCTTGTGACATATTCCAGTGACACAAACCTATTTATAAGCAGTTAAACTTTGTGAGCGTCTCTGGCCATCTCTTCCAGAGGTGCAAAAACAAGGTGTGGAGTCATTGGTGTGGGAAAACGGAGAATCGACATTTAAAAGTTGGGGTCATCAACACTGAACATGGAGAAGGAAGAGAGCCAGTGTAAAGAGGAGAGAGGAGTCAGCACATGATTGGTGGACCAAGGGAGGATCGGCGGAAGCGCCCAGATTGGAGGATGGGAAAAGGTGGAGTTGGGAGAGAGAGATAGGTGAGTAATGGGAGAAAAAAAAGTTGGAAGAAAAATCAGGGTAGATGGAGCCAGGGCAGGGCAAGGGTGGAAAATAGTCATTGTTGAAACGTCGAATCTCCACCTTCCAGATACTGCCTGATCTGCTGAGTTCCTCCACTGCCTCAAATATTTTTGCTCCAACATTTACAGTCTCTTGTTTTACCGATCACATAACAGTTTGTTACAGAGAACATCACAATTAATTGATAACATCTACTTCTTAAGTACAAACCTCTTTCACGCATTTGTTTTATAATCCCATCCAAGGATTTAAAATTCATTAATTTCACTCCAAGCAACAAGTTATTCCCAAATTATCTTCTGTTATATTTGTTAAATGTCACCTAACATCAAAACTCTAAGGAAGCAGCATTGTAGGAACTTTGTAAGAAAGCAGCAAATAATTAATGGTGTAGCCATGGAGGAGTTAATGGGCATGTGAGGGAACGTGTAACAGGGAAGAAAGGAGAGGGAGAAAGAAACTGATGAGATGGGGAGTTCATGATCTCTTAGCATCCAATGAGTCCAATTGGCAACTCCGTACCATAGTAACTAATTTATAAGCTATACTTCCAGAATTAAAATGCTCATTCTGCTATTGTTCCTCCGAGATTGATGTAGGTGTATATCCTACACTAAGCTCAGACACCTATCAAAAAGCAATCTTCACACCTGCTCATAACTGCTCCTGCCTTTGACTGCCTCTGACCTCGTGGAAATGCATAATTTCCATTTTATTTTGACACTCAAATAACTCTTATAAGGATTAGCATAGCGGTTAACCCAACGCTGTTACAGGGCCAGCGACTGGGACCTGGGTTCAAATCCCATGCTGTCTGTAAGGAGTTTGTACGTTGTCCCAGAGCCTGTGTGGGTTTTTCCTGGAAAATGTCAATCGGGTGTAATTGGGCGGCATGGGCTCACGGGCCAAAAGGGCCTGTTACAGTTCTATATATCTAAACTTAAAATTTCAAACAGCACGCTCTCCAGTCTACAGCATACACATTGTCCTCGAGATTACTGCAGTGGAGTAAAGACCATTGGCCATCTCTTTACTGAATGCAGATTCAGAGTGTGTGGAGAAGGGTGCAAGGGTCCTTGCCACGGTTCATCCCCAGCAGCAGTGTAACAGACGACTCTGATCTATGGGCTGTTTCTGAGTACACGCACAGAGTCAGACACCCAGAACTGCAGGAAGACCACCGACTCGGTAAAAGATGCACTTTGATCTGCCAGAAACCTATTGGTCTTTCAGCAACATGGAGATGTCAGGTGAGTGAACGCTGCTGACTAGCACATTCCAGGCTGCAGGAGTACACGCTAAGAGACTCACTGAGGCTTGGCGCAGCCAACGCGAGGGCTCTGTGGGGAAGGGCCTCCGTCAAAAGTCCTCCCATTGGTGGGGCACTGAGGGGCTGAGAGTGAGGGGACGTCCCTCAAACAAGAGGGGGTTGGGTGGAGAGAAGTGACAAGACACCACAGTGGTGGCGATGGTGTAAATAGAATCTAATGTAACAAGGCTTAGTGAGGGGCAAGTACAGATATGAAAGTAAGGGTGGGAACAAACTCTGAATGATTTTTCTTTTATAAATAATTTATTGCGAATAAAATCTATTGTTGATTTAAAAAAATGGACTCTAGCCTACAATGGCCATGTTGTGACATGTTCATATATCTCTGTAGTCTCTCAAATTTCTAACTGAATTTCTGTCTGCACTTATCTAGACTAAGAATCATATTACCCACTACAGACGTAAAAATGGCCAGCGTTCTTCTGACCACGTACATTCCGCATCTTGTAGAGGGAAACATTTAAACAGTTGACTCCTATGGAGGTGCCAAACCTCAAGCCAAGAAGAAAAAATTCCAGAGGACTATTAACTCAGCCTGTGACATCACGGTGTGAAAAAGTATGTACAGGTGTTTGGGAGATAAATTGGGAATGGTTTGTTAGAGCAGGTCACACACAAACACTTTAAAATGCAGAATGTTTGCAGGAGCTTTTGCAAGAGTGTTCAGAGACTTCAATAATGGACTGTTGTTTGCAAAAGGCAACAAATGTAACAACAGGCAGTAGCAGCTTTGTCTGGAAATCAGAACTTACTATCTGGAAGGTCATGTGATCTTTTCAGGCAGAGAGCAGGAAAAAAGAGGCTTTGCTCTCAGAGTTGGAGGGAGCGAGAGAGGAGAGACACAGACATCAGTTCCAGGGGGACAAGCTAGCAAGCTTTGGAAGACGGCCTCGTCAAAGGAGAGGACTGGTTGTCCGATGTATCCCTTGGAATAGGAGAAACAGAAAGGAACTCTGTGGTGACCTGAAAGAAAAAGGTTATCGTTTGGAGAACCCTGAAGGGGGCAAGTTTCATCAGCAAGAGTGGCTGATTAAAAAGGAATCATTTGTGGATGTCCTGGATCAAGAAAAACTCTCTCTCTGAAAACCAACAAGAACCCTTCTGAGTGGTAACCATTTACCTGTTAAGCACCAAAGCCTGGTGAACTTTATTAAGGTTAACTACTGTGCACAGTACAAGAATTGCCTGCAACCAGTGAGATTGGTCTGTGAACATTACACACACCAGCACTTAGAATGAGAAGGGAGTCACTAGAGATAAGTTTAAAGTTTGATTCTATTTTCATGTTCAAAGATAGTTAAAAGCAACTTTTGTTTAAGTAACCATTTGTTGTGGTGAATATCTATTGCTGCTGGGTTTTGGGGTCCTCTGGATTTGTAACAATGGGCACCATTGTCCATCGAGGACATCTACAAGAGGTGGTGTCTTAAGAAAGCACCCTCTATCCTCAAGGTCCCCCACCACCCAGGGCATGCCCTCTTCACTCTGCTCCCATCGGGAGCCTGAAGATGAGCATTCAGAACCACAAGGACAACTTCTGCCCCTCTGCCGTCAGATTCCTGAATGAATATTGAACCACAGACACTGCATTACTTTGACATTTTTGTATTCTTGCTCTATTTTTATTTATTTTTGTAAGAGGGTTTATATAAACGTTTGCACTGTGATGGTGCCACAAAACAACAAATTTTGAGACATGTTCGTGACAATAAGTTCTGATTCTGATTAATTTCCTGTTCTCGTGCCAAATACCATGACAAATAATAAATAAACAGTTCAATTCAATTTCATTCCTTTGGCCAAATTCAAAATATAGCCTCTGTGTATTTATGAATTTGGGCAATGGAGCTATTAATTTTAGATTACAAGATATCGAGACTGATCAGTTATAATGAACAGAAACTCTCTAATGAACAAAAATTCTGAGGAAGTGAAATCAAAGGGAAACATCAAATAATGAATTTCAACTGAGGTTTTGGTTCAATACAGGTCAATTAAATCATTGCCTTTAAACCTGATGTGAGCGAAGGTCCCACTATAATGAATTGAACCCAACAGTAAGAAGTTTAAATATCTCTAGAATAAATCAAAATGCTTCTTTTCTTGGATTCAGTTCAGACTGACATCCAACATCCAAAAGGTGATATAAATAACTTGTGACTCTTCTTTGAATACTCTTTAATCTCTTTGAAGTCGATTCCCTTTTAAATGTGTCCTTGTTTTATATGGCTAGATCATGATGTCTGGAATGACATTGGGAAGGAAAGAAGAGCAAAGTGTACAGTGTAATAGTATTGCCAACAATATTTATGACAGAAAGCTATTGCACCATTGACAGAGAGTGGACATCCAATAACAACTGTGGTGAATTAGGTGTCCTGCAGTAAACTAGTCACTTACTCACCTACTGAGCACATGTAGGATGTGATGATGGAATGCTCTCCACTTGCCTGAAATGTCATCGTGAAGAAAGCACGTCAGCGCCTCTACTTCCTCAGGAGTTTGCAGAGATATGACATCAAAAGCCTTGGCAAGCATCTTCAGTGGAAAGTGGACTGACCGGCTGCATCACAGTCTGGTATTGGGACACCAATCCTCCTGAGTGGAAAGGCAATGGACACAGCCCAGGATGTCACAGGCAAAACACTCACCACCATCAAGAAATTCTATGGGGAATGCTGCCATTGGAGGGCATCTGCACCACCCAAGATATGACACATGACTCATACAACCAGCTACTGGAAAAGTTTCTACTCCTCCAGTATCGTGTTCTGAAACAACAGACTCAATCAGAAACTCATTTAAGTATTCTTATTTTGCACATTACTTTATTATTGAATATTTCTTTTCTGTCAATTTGTTTACACTTCTGTCTTTGTTTACATTTCTCTCTTTATAAATATCTATTTTTCAGGACAGTTTTTTGCATGACCAATAAAGTGGTGATTCTGCCTGGCCCACAGGAAAAGGAATCTCAGGGTTGTATATGATGTCATGTATGTACTTGTGATAGTACAGATCTATCACCAATGTATATAGTGTATATAGTTACAGTATCTAGACTGTGCTTACAGCGATTGGCTGAGAGCTAAGCCACGCCTATTGTCTGGGCCTTAAAGGGTTGTGTCCCTAGCCAGGTCGGATCATTCCTGACTGGTCGGCCACCTGTGAAGAGCTTCTGTCTTTTGCTAATAAAAGCCTTGGTTTGGATCAACAAATCTTTGATTCTTTCGACGAGCTCTACAGTACTCTGACACTCAATATGAACTTTGAGCTTTGGACAAGTGTACTACAGTGAAATTTGTTCAAGACACTAACATTGTTGATGTAGTGGACAGTGTAGAAGGTTATCTAAGATTACAGTAGAATCCAGATCAACTGGGAAAGTGGGCCAAGGAATGGTAGATGGAAGTTGACTTGGTCAAGTGTGAGGTGTTGTATTTTAGTGAGTCAAATGAGGGCAGAACTTCCTTAGTAAATGACAGGGGTCTTGGAGTGGTGGCTGGGGGAAACTGCGGCTTTGGAGACTCAAGTGACTGAGGTCATTGGGAATGCAAGATCCATGTTTTGGAGCAGATTAGAAGAAACATTTGGTGTTTCCTTCAGTGGGGTCCCAATCCAGTTCTATAACAAATTTATTGTCTTCTGATTGCCCAAGTCTAACTCGACAAAACAGTGTTCTCCAGTCCTCGGTGCAAAAGACGTGGACATAACACACATACGGACAAACAATACAAGTATTCATCTATACAAATAAATTGTTTCCTAAATATGAGAGTCTCAGATGGTCAGTGAGAGCAGTTCGTTTGGTCGTTCAGCGTTCTCACTGCCGCGTGGGAGGAAGCTGATCCTCAGCCTGGTGGTGCTGGTTCTGATACTTTCCAAACCTTTCCAGAAATATTGCTACCCCAGTGGTGTCCAACAGTAGCTCCCTGGACAATTAGCATTAATTTACCTCACTATGTTCCAAAGGTTGGATGTCAAAGAGAGCTTATCCAAAGCTGACATTACATCAAGCATGACTCAAAATGGAGTTACGAGAGATTGCAGATGCTGGTAGCAGAGCAAAAAATAAACTTGCAGCAGGAACCAGTCAGTGGGAGAAAGATAATTCTCGACATAACACATTGTAGTGTCTTCTGAATTTCCAGAGCAATGCAAAATAATCTGGAAATGGTCATGATTGCATTTCATTCAATCCCAAGTGTGTTTTCACAGTTGTAAAACACTATATAAATAGCTCGAGGAAATCAACCTTCTTGACCACTGAAACACTGACAAGGTCGAATCATTTCAACCAACTATTCACAAGAGTGGAATTAACATTTAGAACTGATAAGAAGATATTTAACCTACAGCAAAAGCACTCCAAAATCAAGGTTATCCACATCTCAGTAGTCGAGATGCAATATGCAGACTGCTTTTATGAACGCCCCAACACTAAACTCAAGATTTAAGATTCTTTTAATGTCATATACTAAAATACAAAATATGAATCACATCAACTTTTGTGCTGTAAAGGCACACAATGAGGTTCCACCAGCATTGCCCAACAACAAGAGGAAGAGGAGCAAAATAGAGTCCCTTCGGAGACACTGAGTGTCCATGGATTCGCCTCCAGTGCTCCCGCTGTCTCTGGCACCACACAGACTCTTGACATTAGCAACCCGAGCTCCAGATCCAAACCTCCAATACGATCAAGAAGCCTTCGGCGCTTGAGGCCCTTCAGGAGCCTTATTTGCCCTCAGCACCCTCTCGAAACCCGAATCTGATACCTGCTTCCCATGAGCCAGTCTCCAGCAGCCCTGCAACCCAGTGTGTCCTTCGACTGCAAGTCGCCAGTAGCCCGCAGCTTGTGTGAGTGCTTCAACAGCTGAGCCCCTCGCTGGTCCGGCTGTTGTGGTAATCTCCTGGGCTTTCCCTTCACAGTGAGGGCTGTGCCTCATTTCTGGTGCCCTGCACTGATCTGCTGCTCCCCCAAAATCTGCATCGCCTGGCAGTCCACTGCCTAGTACAGGAGCCACTATCTTGGGCACAGACCTCTCTGCTTTCAGGACATTTTAAAAAATTGTCGGCTCCACTATCAGGCAGTTTACTCCAACCTATAAATGGCAATTTATCTGAAATATTTGTGAAAGCAGCATTATGGTTGGAAGCTCCAGAGCCCACGGTTCAATCCTGATAGTGGGTGATGTTTGTGTAGAATCTGCACCTCACTATGACTTTTCCTATGGTTTCCACCCATGTACCAAAGCTTTGCTGTCTAGTAAATTACATGGCATTTATACATTACTCCTGGTATGGATGAATAAGGGAGAGGGTCATTGAGATGCAAGAGGAGAAAAAGAATGAGCGTAGATGGATGTTTGATGGTTGGTGTGGTTGTTGTGCGCCAAAGGGCCTGTTTTGAAGTAAAAACACAATGCTGGAGAAACTCAACCAGTCAAATAGTGTACTTTAAAAAGATACAGATAGATAACCAATGTTTCAGGCTTCACAGTAGCCTGTTTCTAAGCTGTGGCACTCTGAGATCTGGCTCTAGATCAATGTGTCCCCATTGCAGCGTACTGCCTTCCAACAGTAAAGGTTCATGCAAGACCCTGGAAAATGTGGACTGCTTTCCATATCTCAGAAGCCAACTCTCCACAAAGGCAAATATCCGTGATGAATTTCACCACTGCCTTCAATGTGTCAGCACTTCCTTTGGTTGATGGAGGACAAGGGCATTCCAGGATTAACCCTTTGGGCTCCGTGTCCCAGTTTTTAAGGACTACCAACACACGCATATACTCCATGTCCCCTTTTCCTGGGTCTGGTTTTATACCCAACCACCAGCTGGTTGATAATGATTTTTAACCTTTCATACGTAGTTTAACCAAGTCCCAGTCCAGAGTATATTCAGTACAACACCAATTATCCGAAATCCTCAGTTATCCAAAATTCTTTGAACCCAGAAGTGATGTCTGATGCTGTGATAGCATTGCGCTAACTGCTACACTAACAGTGCACCCCTTATTAAATTGCTTTGAAGTGTTTACGTGATCAGATTGTCTTGTGCTTTGGACAGGGAAACTTCTGGTCACTGAGCAATAATATTTCAAAAGTGCTGGAGCAGATTTAAATTCATTCTGCAGAACAGGTTATCATTTTGCGACTTGAATGGAATTACGCCAGCATTGCCATGGCAACTAAAGAATTTCTTTAATTTGTAGCTTTGCACAAATATGACGGATGTGCCTAATTTGTCTTCATCTAACTGCTGGCCACAGCAGAAGGTGAGACATCATCAACTGCCTCGAAGCCCTATGGTCCAGTATCTCTCATTCCAAGTCTGTATATTCATTAGCCTTCTGAACAGTCTAACCTCAGAACTGGCAGCTGATAACACAATAGCAATCTCTCAGAAATCGTGAAATGAACTGATTGCAGAAGATTCTGCAATAAAATAAAGTATAAATGATCTTTAAAATCCCTGAAAGAAATACAGTGAAGATACAATAATTTCCTTCAGCAGTAAATAACAGTTTCTCTGTTTATGTTTTCTCCATGAACTCGATTCTTTATGGAATTTCATAAAATCTTTTGACAGCACAATACAATTGACTTCTTTTTGATGTGACTGTGAACTACAAAGTAAAGCCAATGAAGTGTGTGTGTGTGTGTGTGTGTGTGTTTTGTGTGTGTGTGTTTTGTGTGTGTGTGTGTGTGTGTGTGTGTGTGTGTGTGTGTATGAATGCACATGGATCCCATATTGTGCTTGTGTGTGTGTGTGCATGTGTCCTTACATACATGTGTGAATATATTTGTATGTGTGTGCTTGTGTTTGTACACACAGTCGTGTGTGTGTGTGTGTGTGTGTGTGTGTGTGTGTGTGTGTGTGTGTGTGTGTATGTGTGTACACATATAATTTAATGGCTTTATTTAGATATAGTAGTATCAAGTTTCACCAGAAAAAACTTCCAGTCAAAAATAGTCACCAGTTTTCCTCTTTAAATTAAACTAATTGCTTCTTGCATTTCCAACACTTATCAGGTTGGTCACTGCCTGGGACTTACCTCTGAATTTTTTCAATGGTGAAATCACAAATATTTTCTATTTGGGAGCTGAAAGCCCCAGCTTACTCAGACCCTGCAAAATGCATTTGATCTTCACTTCTACACACAAAGGCGTTCTTTGTCTGTAATTAATTTATTTTTCTCTTCAGCCCTCTCCACTCTGCTGATGCAGGGATGGGTGAATTATTCATCTTAGAGGCACGCAAATCATCAGATTCTCAAGTCTTTTGCTGCCTATTGGGCTGAGGAGGTTTGAAACCCAGTTGTGCACTACACTGGGAAGGTCAGAACAGGAAGCGGCACTAGAGGTCAATTGTTCTTTTGCTATTGTTGGCTGTTCATATGTTGTTGACTCACGGAGTTAAAAGGCAATCCAAATTCTTAACAAAATAATGATTTCCTCTCAGTTCAAGAGCAGGTAGCTCCCTTTCTCTCTCTCTGGACTCAAGTTCAGAATGCTAGGGTTTTGAATAGACTGTTTCATCCACAAAGATCAAAGCTTGCTGCAACCAGAGGCGATGTGAGGAACTGCTTGTGGAGTATTGTTGCTGATTGTTTTCAAAGATTTGCAGATTTTCTTTTAAGACCACCTTTGAAAAGGCTCAGAAATATCAATATCCTGAAAATGATTCCGTTAGCAGTCTGTGCAGCTCTGGAAATTTCTAGAAAATCAAAAGATTGCAATTGCAGGCCACCCAAAACAAAAGTAGGAACCACGAAGAACACCTGGGGGGGGGGGGGTGTCAGGAAGTATATGTGGATAAAGCAGCAAGGATTAGCACAGAGGTGTAATTGAAGGCTCTATATCACCCTATCAGGTAGTCTTCGGTGGTGGAAAGTGTGCTGACTGACTGCAATCACAGTCTGGTGTGGGGACACCAATCCTCCTGAGCGTAAAGTCCTCCACAAATCGTAGTGGACACAGCCTAGGACATCACAGGCAAAACCCTCCCCACCATCGAGAACCGTCGAAGAGCAGCAGCAATCATCAAAGATTCACACCACCCAGCACCACCCACCTCTATTCTCATTGCTGCCATTAGGAAGGAGGTGTAAGTGCCACAAGACTCGCACCACCAGGTTCAGGAACAGCTGCTCCCCTTCCACCATCAGATTCCTCAACAATAAACTCAATCAGGGACTCATTTAAGGAATCTTACTTTTGTACTTTGTTTTTTTTCCCTCTCTGTATTGCACAGTCAGTTTACATTTCTTTATTTGTTCATATGTGTACGTTACGTACAGTTTAGTTTTTGCATTACCACAGGAAAAGGAATCTCAGGGTTGTCTGTGATATCATGTATGTACTCTGACAATAAATCTGAGATCTGAGCAACACTGGCCAAACAACGAGCTGCTGGAGGCAGCTCCACCATCTGTGGAGAGAAAGGGTCAACGTTTCGGATCAGGACCCAAAATTGAGACTAACATCCCAATCATAAAAAGAAAAGGAGAAAAAACCTTATAAATCCATACCCCGACCACTAAACAACATTAAAAAAAAATGATAGGTGGGAATCAAGTGATAACAGGGCAGAACCAGACAGCACAGCGCCAAAGAATCTAAACAGCCTAATTCTTTAGGTTATGATAATAGTCTATAAATGGGCCCAATGCCCTTTGGAAGTTAATATTTGACTCTTTAATGGCACATCTCATTTTGTCTAGACTTAGATAAGACATAATATCACAGAACCATTGTGTATGTGTAGGTGGGGTACTATCCTTCCATTTAATCAATATTGTACGTCTGGCCATCAATGAAGCAAAAGTTAAAATTCGGTTTTGAGTTGCAGTCAGTAAAACATCATCTTCTTGAAATTATCCAAATAAAGCAATTAAAGGGCAAGGTTTTAATTTGTCCTTAAGAATCACCGATAAAGTTTGAAATTTGTCCTTCCAAAATTTTTCTAGATTGGGGCAAGTCCAGAACATGTGAATCAATGAAGCATCAAAAACTTTGCATTTGTCACTTAGAGGATTTATATCTGAATAAAAATGAGAAGGTCTAACTTTAGGCACCACTTTAAAATGCAACATAAGAAGGTCGTGTTAATCAGATTACAAATAGAATCCCAAACCTCATCTGAAAATGATGAATTCAGTCTTCCCAATCATTCTTGATCTTAACTAGTGAGGCTATTGTTAAGTCCAGCAGTAAATTGTTATAATAATTGAGAATGAACCATTGAGAAAATTGTAAATCAAGAAGATTTCCCACAGGTATTTGCGGAAAGTCAGAGAACCTCAAGTCAAGTTTATTATCGTCCGATCGCACAAGTAGAGGCCAACAAAATAGCATTCTACGGTCCTTGGTGCAAAATACGCAGACACACAACCAGACATAGCACACATGCAGACAAACAATACATATGCAGGACAAGTATTTCATCTACACAAATAAAGAAAGAAAGAAATATTGATTCTTGAATATGAGTCCCTCAGATAGTTAGGGTGAGAAGTTCCTTGGGTCATTCAGCATTCTCACGGCCTGTGGGAAGAAACTGTTCCTCAGCCTGGTGGTGTTGGCCCTAATACTCCTGTATCCCTTTCCAAATGGGAGTTGCTGAAAGATGCTGTGTGCAGGGTGGTAGAGGACCTCAGTGCCCTCTTCAGACAATTATCTCAGTAGTTCACATCGATGGGGGGGATGGAGACTCCAGTGATTCCCCCCTGCCAATCCAATTTTCTTCAGCAAATGTATCACACTGTGATACAGCCGGCCAGGACACTCCCAACAGAGCTCCTGTAGAAGGTTGACATAACAGTGGCCGGTAGCCTTGCCCACTTCAGTCTTCTCAGGAAATTATCTGAAAGTGACTGCAATTTTGGAAGGCCTGTTGTGCCCAGGAAATCTCAGAAAATGATATTCAAGATGACGGTAGCAGAGAATTGTAATCACAATCTCAAAGCTAACTGGAGGAGGTTTGGCTGAGACAGGGTATAAATTATTGAATGAGTTGCTAAAAAAAGGGAATGAAAGTACAGTACTAACCCATGAACGGGGAGCCTCTGGACCCCTCAATCTTACTCCACCAT
The DNA here is from genome assembly GCF_036971445.1 of Narcine bancroftii. Lineage (NCBI taxonomy): Eukaryota > Metazoa > Chordata > Chondrichthyes > Torpediniformes > Narcinidae > Narcine > Narcine bancroftii. The sequence continues at coordinate 110,184,087 of NC_091470.1, read as the reverse complement.
TTAAAGAGATCATGGTTGACTCTGCATTTCCATCAACCCATGGCAACCTTGTATCTCTGTGTTTCATAACTATCTACCTACCTGTAACTTAAAAGCAGCTAAAGACTGCTTCCATTGGAAGAAGTAAATTCCAAAGTCTCAAGAATATGTAAAAAATTGCCTTATACTTGACTCAAAGAAACATAGAACATAGAACATTATAGCACAGTACAGGCCCTTCAGCCCACAATGTTGTGTTGATCCCTATATACCTACCAAAAAAAACTAAACAGTCCCTATCACATTTTCTTTCATCCAGGTGCCTGTGTAAGCATCTCTTTAATGACCTTGTTGTTCCACCCTCCACTATCACCCTAGCAATGCATTCTAGGCACCCATTACTCTCTGTATAAAAAATGTCACCCTAAAGCCCACTCTAAACTTAGCACCTTTCATTTTGTACACTTTTATCTTTAAATATAATCACTAGTTCCAAATCCTCCCATGAGATGAAACATCCTCTCCATATCTATCCTGTTCAGGCCCCTCAAGATCTGGTTTCCGTCAATTTGCATCAATTCTCTCTCAAGGTGCCTGCAGAAAGAAGCCTATCCAACCTTTCTCATTAGTTTGGTGACCCTTCTAAGGAATATTTTCAATGCATTTGACAGCCATTCTTCAATAGAAGTGCAATATTCTCCTCAGTTCTCCAAAAGGGGCTACACCAATGCCCAATGGAACTAAAATATAACCCTACCTTTTACATTAAATTTAATGATGATCATTTTAAATTTAAATTTAGACATAGGGCAAAGTAACAGGTCACTTTGGCCCACGAGTCTGTGCCATCCAGTTTACAACCCATTAACCTACAACCTGGTATGTTTTGATTTCTGAACTGCAGAAATTGGTGTAGAAACCAAGGCCACCTGTAAATTGGAGGAACAACACCTAATATTCTGTCTGGCCACTCTCCAACTGGATGGCGTTGGAATCAACTCCTCCAGTTTCTACTAGACCACTTCCCGGTCTCCCCCATCACTCTGTTTCTCCACCCCCTTCCCTCTCCATTCACAGAGTCACCCCTCCTCCCCCTGTTTGGTAGTGTTCCCTCCCTCCCTTATCCACGCATTACTTCTTGCCTGTGGGCCTGTGCTCCTCCCTCTGTTCCTCTGTCCACCATTTCATTTAAGCACCTGCAGACATTTTGTTCATACCTTGATGAAGGGCTCAGGCCAGAAACGCTGGTTATATACCTTTCCTTGCTATGTCGACTATTGACCTGCTGAGTTTCTCCCACATCAAGCTTTTACTTAAATAGATTAATATTTAGTAATCCTAGTGCAAAACAAAGTGCAATTCTTTGTTTGTTGATGACCAGGGTGATATGGGCTGCTTTTTTGAAACAGTGCTTCATATAGACACCTTTTAATGCCCGTGATGGATTTGACAATGTATGCTTGCCATTTTACTGCATTCCTGGGCAGGAACTAGACCACAATGCAACCAGTGTACAGTACAATAATGTTCTCTTTCCTAATGACTTACTGTACTAATAGCGCAAGAATGCTGGAGGAACTCAGCAGGTCTCACAGCGCCCATAGGAGGAAAATACATATTACCAACGTTTCGGGCCTGAGCCCTTCTTCAAGGTATAAGTAAAAAGCAGGCAGGTGTCTGAATTAAAAGGAAGGGGAGGAGTACAGACCAACAGACAAAAGGTGTTAATTGGATATGGGTAGGAAAACAGGAGAGAGGATGTGATAGTACAGATTCTATCACCAATGTGTCTATGTACAGATTGTAGTGTAGGATGACTGTGATTGGCTGAGAGTGTAGCCACGCCTACTGGCAGGTCTTAAAGGATTGCCCCTAGCCAGACCAGGTCATTCTGGACTGGTTGACCCACATGTGATAGGCTCCAGTCTTTTAGTTAATAAAATTGTAGACCGCATCGAAAGAACCAAAGACTTGTTGATCCAAACCAAGGCTTTTATTACCTAAAAGACTGGAGCCTATCACATGTAGGTCGACCAATCCAGAATAACCTGGTCTGGCTCGGAGCAATCCTTTAAGACCTGCCAGTAGGCACGGCTGCGCTCTCAGCCAATCACAGTCATCCTACACTACCATCTGTACATATGTACATATACACATTGGTGATAGAATCTGTACTATCACAGAGGACTGGTAAGAATTGACTAGGGGAGGACAGGTAAGAATTGACTGGGGGAGGACAGGTTGGCTCTGTGCTGGGAGAAAGGAGACCGAGGGAAGAGGGAAGAGAGAAACAGAGCTGGAGGAAAGGAGACATAGGGATAGATGGGGGGGGGGTGGGGGGCGCTAATGGAAACTAGAGTTGATGTTAATGAGTACTAACTACTTGCAAATCATGTACGAGTACACTTGAACCCTTTTGTTTCTGACAGCTCTGCAATCTTCCATCATTTAGAAAAGGTGATTCCCATTCTCCAATTATGCTCCATTTGCCAGGCCTTTGCTCACTCACTAAATTTTACTCCTCCGCCATAAACCTTACTTTTAAATTTATTAGGTCATTGGCAACTTTAACCAGAATACTCTGCAAAGGGTGGCATCCGGAGCTTTTTGTAAGGAGTTTGTATGTTCTCCCCATGACCTGCGTGGGTTTTCTCCGGGTGTTCCGATTTCCTCCCAAGTTACAAAATTGTATGGGGCCAGTCAGTTAATTGGTCAAGTGGGTAGATTTGGGTGGCATGGGCTTGTGGGCCTGTAACTATGCATATCTCTAAATTTAAAAAAACTCATTATATTACTTTGGCTCAGAGCAGAAGGGCCTGTTTCTGTGCTGTAGTGTTCTAATTATGAAACATTGAAGTCCCATATTCAGGCACTCTGTATATTACATCAACCCATCCAGAGGAGGACTTTATTGTGTTCATCTGTTTAACTTTAACCTATCTTTTATTTTCCACAATCAGCTTATCAAATACCTTCCAGATATCTAAGCTGGCAGTGTGTTCCAGTGTGAAGAGGTAGATCAACTGTGGCTAACAATTTAGTTCCATATTCTTCACAGTGATGAATGACTTTGAAATTCAAGTCAATTCAAGTTTATTATCATCTGATTGCACAAGTACAGCCCAATGGAACCCGTCCTTGGTGCAAAACACACAGACCCACAACCGGACATAACACACATACAGACAAACAATACACATGCAGGACAAATATACATAAATATGTGTTTAGTAAAGATTAGAGCCTCAGATGGTTAGTGTGAGCAGTTCCTTTGGTCTTTTATGATTCTCTAGGTGGGAAGAAGCTGTTCCTCAACCTGGCGGTGCTGGTTCTGATACTCCTGTATCTCTTTCCTGACGGGAACAGCTGTGTGTGGTGTGGTAGGGGTCCTCAATGATTTTGCATTCCCTCTTCAAACAACAATCTCAGTTGATCACATCGATCAGGGGGAGGGAGACTCCAGTGATCCTTATAGTCCTGTGGATTGACCTCCGATCCATTTCTCTCCAGCAACTGTATCACACTGTGATGAGGCCAGCCAGGATGGGTCTCAATAGAGATTAACATAATGGTGGCCGGTAGCCTTTCCCGCTTCAGTCTTTTCAGGAAGGCGCAGCCCTGGCTGCGCCTTCCTGACAAGTGAGGAGATGTTGTGTGTCCATGATAGGTCACTTGTTCAGTGGACTCCAAGTAACTTCTTCACTACTGAGTTATTGATGTGTAGAGGAGGGTGGTCCTAGTCCTCCTGAAGTCCACGATCAACTCTTTCATCTTGTCCTCATCAAGACTTGGGCTGTTGTTCCCGCACCATAACACGAGATTGACTGATTTTGCAATTCAAGTCAACCATGTCACTGCCTGAAGAAACAAGCACTACCAATTTCGAGACAAATGTCAATGCTGTTTTGACCAGCATGTTCACCCTAGTGCATCAAGTAATTTGTAAATGGGTCCAATTAATTGGATATGGAAATAAATTAAATCATGAGTAAATTTGCACATTCTATGTTAATTGCTATTTAACAAGCCAGATTTGTGCATTATAATGCATTGGAAACATTTACCCCAAGGAGAAAGTTTAGGAGAATGGGCAAATGTTAATAGCGATTCAATTAAACACAATCACAAAATTACTACTCTAATGAGAACACATACTGGCTTTGAAGCTTCACAGAGGTAATAACTACAAAATATTTTTCAGCTTTGCAGTTGTTTTTTGCCTATAACAAATTAACAAAAAAAATCAATATGTGGTTCTTGAGATAATGTGTGAATCTTTATTGAAGGATAGATCTTGCAAGGTACTTATTATTCAGTTAAGGGATGTTGTGTTCCACAATGAAGCAGTCCCTGTTGACTTGAGTTTGAGTTGCCAAAATTTTGACGATCTTAGAAGGATCCCAAGACATCTGTTTTCCAGTAATTAGAGGAGGGGGCTACATACTTCAAGCTCCTGGTATGTAATCATTAGGAGAAATCTGATACAGTGAGGCACTGGGCATATAACCATAATGGCAAAATGCACCAGCACCAGCTATTGAGACACTAGAGGGGCCCCCAAACTTTTTAGACCATCGGCCCCTTTATCCCTTGATCCCTCAAAAACCCTCAGGAATGGAGGGGTGCTAGAGCTGGATGGGGTGTGGGGGGCTGGTGGCCCTGGATGGGGGTGTGCAGCAGTGGTGGACAGGGGGTGGTGACACTGGACGGGTGGTAGTGGCAGCACTGGATAGGGGTAGTGGCAATGCTGGACAGGGTTGGTTGTGCTCGTCAAGAGGTAGTGAAAGTGCTGGACAGGGGTGGAGCACGGGGCGTGGTGGTGCTGAACGGGGGGAGGGAGGTGGTGGTGGGCACAGCTACCAAGAGTACAAAGAACGCATTCTTCTGTACTCCGCCCATCCTCCCGTTCACTCTCAACTAATTTAAAGCCCGGAGCCAAACACAGCATGACAGCCAAAGCCCATTCTCACAAGAGGTTGGCCACCCTTGCCAGAGGTTTTCTGTTGATCTGCCCCTGCTTTCTACTGCAAAGTTCAATCGAACCCCCCCCCCCCCCGAAGTTATTGACTGCATTTTGAACCCCAGGCATTTATCGACCCCTTGGATAGTCCCATCGACCCCCCCAGGGATCGATATCAACAACTTTGGAGACTCCTACACTGGAGGAAAGGCTCATGTTCCCCAGGCCCAACAAGATGTGCCCTTCCAGAGGTGAAGGTAAGTCATGGTACAGAAGTGCACAGCGACGGATACTTTGGCCCACATATGTGTCAAACATGTCACCTTGACCTCCTGCAGTCCTTTTAGTGAAGGGAATCCTATTTCACTTCATTTTAATGGGGTTGGTGTAACAGTTACCCCAACACATTTACAGCGCCAATGACACGGGTTCGAATCCGGTGCTGTCTGTAAGGAGTTCGTAAGTTCTCCCCAGATCTGTGTTGGTTTCTTCCAGATGTTCCTCCCACCCTTAAAAACGTACCAGAGTTGCAGGTTATTTGGTGTATTTGGATGGCGTGGGCTGGTGGTGTTACCGTGCTGTTAGGCTAAATTAAAAATTAATGTTTCAATTATATTATTGAGATTTTTCAACAACCTTTATTTTGTAAAACAATCACTGATTGTATTTCATAAAATGTTCAAAAGCTTCAATAGCAGTGAGTCATCAGGGCTTCCTGGAGGCAAAGCCGTGGCCAACACCACCCCAGGATACATCCTTGGTCAGGAGATCAGTTGTTTCATCCTTACGGATCGAGGGAAAGGGAAGCGACTACACGTGGGTCGTGGGTTAAATGTGGACAGTCTGAAGACTCAGATCACCAGGATGAGCAATTGTGAACAGGAAAATGGCCAATCCGCTTATTCCAGTAACATCAGCACTTGCATGCAAGAGTCACCGGGCAGCCATCATCTGGACATCCAGCAGTACTTCTGGAGAGTCATTGTAGGGGTGGGATCCTCCTTAAATCTCCAGGTTGGTAATTTAATGGGCCAATTCCCCTGCAATTTACCCCAATAATCATACCTTTGCCCCAGTAATCACACCCGGCCCCCTGGAGGGCGACCCAGGTGCTGCAATTTGAAAGGGGCTAGTGTTGCCGACTGCATGATAGAGCAAAAAAATAATATTGCTAAGTGACAAAGTAGCTGCAGTGAACAACAATTTTTTTTCCAAAAAGTTTACTTCCTGAAAAAATTTGGGGATTATGATAGGTAACTTCAAGCTGAACACAAAGATAATTTCAGATTTCCTGGAACACGTAAAAAGTTGAAGAAACATTAAATTAACTTTTATTGAATTTACCATGTATAATCACATAATGATGCTGACACATTATTTTAGTTCAACTGACCTAAAAATGTTTTGCCGCTGATTTTTGTTTGTACTCAACACCTCTTGTCCAACGATAGTCGGCCGGCACTGATGGTTTCCAGTTGCCCTGATCCCGCTTTTCCACGGTCGCAACATCCCGGTGAAACCTTTCACTGTGTCCGTCACTGACTGCACCAAGATCAGCCAGGAAGGAATCCAACTACAAATGCAGGAAATTAGTTTTCATAATCACTTCATGGTTTTGTCAGCTTGAAGTCAACTTAAAATTTCACAGGAAATCATGAAAATAGGTTATGTCTATTAAACAAAACGGTACGTGATAGGAAACTTTTTAAGATGAGTTTTGTGATTAGTGCCAAAATCCATTTAATACATTCAAAAGTGTTCAAGAAGTAAAATCTTCATCGTCCAGTTTTAGGGTTAGTGTTAGGGTTAGGAGTAAAAGCATGTTTAATAAATTATTGTGGTATTTCTGTACCTGCTCTTGTTTACATGGGCGATTTCAGATAACAATAAGGTAGCAAACATATCTTTTCTTTGTCCTGGTACTAACGCTTTCCCAATTCCTGTCCCTCTCCAGATGTTGCTTGGTCCAGAGTTCCTATAGCAGTTTGTTGCTCCACATTCCTGCATCTGTAGTCTCTCTCCACAGCACTTTTTAAAAAATGTATCTGCTTGGGGGATGTGCACCCTGGATCATTGCTTGAAGAGACATGCAAAATCACTCAGGATCCCTTCCATCCCGCACACAGCATCTTTCACCTGCTCCCATCGGGAAAGAGATAGAGGAATAGAACATGAAAACCTGCATGTGCTGCGATGGGAGTAAAAACACAGAAATGCTGGAGGAACTCAGCAGGTCTCGCAGCGCCCATAGGAGGTAAAGATATATCATTGGTGTTTCGGGCCTGAGCCCTTTCTCAAAATTAAGCAGGTGCCTGTATTAAAAGCAAAGGGGGAGAATGGGCAGGGGGAGTACAGTCCAAAAACAAAAGGTGTTAATTGGATATGATAAGAAGACAGGAGAAAGCAAAGGTGAGAATTGCTTGGGGAAGGGGGCAATTCTGGGCTATGAAAGGAGACAGAGGAAAAAGGGGGAGAAAGAGAGAAAAAAGGGGAGAGAGAGAGAGAGAGAGAGAGAGGAAAGAAGATAACAGGAAAGATGGGGTGAAGGGACTAATAGAAACCAGAGAAATCAATGTTTATGCTGTCCAGGTTGGAGGGTGCCTAGTCATAATAAGAGATTTTGTTCCTCTAATTTGCAAGTGGTCTCAGTCTGGCAGAGACCATGACAGCAAGGGATCAGGGTGGGGAATTGAAATTAAGAGATACAGCCACCAGGCTGAGAACAGCTTCTTCCACGAGCAGTGAGAATGCTGACTGACTGAATGAACTGTTTCGTTGGGTTTTACATATACATTCGGATGATAATAAACTTGAACTTGAGCGTTCTGTGAGAGCCTCTCTCACTGGTCCTTCTCTGTACTCCCTGCTGGTCTCAAGCTCTACGACCCTGAACTCACCCAAATTCTCTTCCACAGCCACATGTCCTTCCTGGTTACTTGTCTCTGCCGCCCTCTGGTGTCTTGTGGATTCCATTTCCATTTTCAGGCCTCCCAATCTGTCCCCCACAAGGATCTCAGTACCTGCACTCCATTGACTCCAAGGACTCAGGCCCGAAACGTTGATTAAATATCTTTACCTTTTATAGACGCTGTGAGACTGGCTGAGTTCCTCAATCATACTTGTGCTGTTACTACAATCACAGCATCTGCAGACTTTCAAATTTCCAGTACTTCGCAAGGAGGGGATGGGTGGCCCTCGATTTTGCCCTCGATTTTGCATCCATGTCATTGGAAAAAAGAGAAGGGAAGGAACCAACCCTAATTATGTACCATGCAGTATGGTTTAAAAGGCAGAGCAAGCAATGTGGTCAATTTCCCCAATGGGCTGAATGGTCAACACTTAAATCATACATTGTTATACCAGCTATAACCTTCAGAGGCCATTTCCAATGCAATTGGCAATCTTGGACAAGGCTGGAGTTTCAGATGGATGTTTAATAGGCACCATCACATCCTGCAAGGCAAAACATAAGAAATAGGAGTAGGGGTCGGCCATTTTGCCCATCGAGCCTGCTCTGCCATTCAATGAGATCGTGGCTGATCTGATGATAGGCTCATCTCCACCCACCTTTTTTCTCCCCATGTCCCTTAGTAGGGACTACTTTGTAGAAATCTATCCAACCTTGACTTAAATATATTTACTGATGTAGCCTCCACTACTTCAATTTTGAGGCACGGAGGTCATGTTTAAGCTGTACAAGGTACCGGTGAGGCCATATCTGAAATACTGCAGGCAGTTCTGGTCTCTTTTCACGAGGAAAGATGTTCTGGTTTTGGAGGCGGTGGAGAGGAAGTTCACCAGTTGATTCAAGAGATGGGGGGGTGGGGTTAACCACAGCCTGGTATGGGAATTTGAGTGCCCAGGAATGCGGAAGACTGCGGAAGGAAGCAAACATAGCCAGGTCCATCACAGGCTCTGACCTATCCCATCAAATTTGAGGGGCTACTTCAAGACAGCAACCAATATCATAAACGAGCCTTGTCTCACTGCTGTCTAGGTTCAAGAACAGTTTCCGATGGCCATTCAGATCTTGAACACTAACTGCAACTCCAATGCCACAAAAATGACTGTACTACCATAACACTACTTACTTTTCTTTGTTGCTCTAGGGCAACTAGAATATTTATTATATACTAGCAGGTGTTGGCCAGGAAATAAAACAGTCAGTGTTGACTACATGGTTGAAACAAAACATCCAAAAAACTTCATGGTAATTCTGCCTGACCACTGAGGTGGCTGTGTTGCTGCTCTTCTGTTTCCTGCTGCTTGCTCCTTGCATGCCTGGAAGCATCAACAGTGAGGTGAGTCTCTTGCTTTCTCCTTTGTCTAACTCTATTGGCTTGTGAAGAGCTTCTGCCCAATGCAGCTTTGCTGTTTTTGGGGCCTGTATTGAACTGGGTTTGCCAACTTGTTTTTATTCTGAATGTACATTGATGAACAGCACCATAACTAATTGAGGTATTCCTAGTGCAAGTTCAATTTTTTTTAGAGTTTTTGAACTTCATATAACCTTAAAGGTTAAATTCAATGTGGTCATGACATTCAGCAACAAATGTTACCCCTACTGAACCTCCATAAGCATTCCTAGAGTGCTCCATATTGATTACTGTGGAGAACAGACAAACAAACTGACACACTTGAGCAAATATATCTTGCATCTTTTGTAAATACTTTAAAAGTCCAAAAGTCCTGATGCCAGAAATCCGGACTACCCAAGAATTCTGACTTTTCAAAGACTCTCAAACTTGTTAAATTTAGCGGCCTTTTGTACGTGTGCATGCATTTGTAAATGCTACAGATGTGGAATTGAACGGATCCACATTTATTTGTGTTTTCTTTATTCCTCCTTAAAATTGAATTTTAAAAGTACTGCTCAAGAAAGTCCTAAAACCCGGACCGATCTAATACCTGAGCAGTCTGGATGTTAGGACTTGCATGTACCGTATTTGATAGCATATAAGAACCCTCCACCCGACCCCACCCCACCCCCCCCCCCCCCACATTTCAGCAGAGAATATTAAGAATTTTTTTTTAGTGAGTTTAGGGGTGTGTTGGCGAACGAGTTCCTCCTGCACCTCTAGCACACGGTTGCCGCTGCGGGCGGGGGCTGCCGTGGTCGGTGTTCTCAGCGGCGGAGCGAGCGGCGGCGGCTCCTGAAAGCACGGTGGGGGCTGCTGGTGGGGGCCCGGTTTCAGCTTCACATATAAGGCCTGGGGGATATTTTTGAGCCAATTTGGGGGGGGGGGGGGGGAAGTGGGTCTTGTATGCCGTTAAATATAGTAATATCTCTTTTTAATGTGATTTAATGTTTACTCTTGGAGTTCTTTAATGAAGTAGCCATTCAGCTGGCTGCAACTAAGGACTTCAGAGCATATGCATTTGACAATAAATATTATCACGTTTCTAAGGTCCCCTCTATATCCCATCCATATCTTCGATATGCTTGCCACCGCACTCTGAAGAATTGAAATCCTTCTGATAATGACATTGTGGTAATATTTCCACATACTCAGTAGACAATACTAAAAGCCATTCTCACTCGTCAGCGTAATAACATATTTCCTTTGAAAGACGCAACTATAGGATCCCATTGGACCTTCCCTGACACCGAGTGTCAATGAGCTTGACAGCTGTGTGAATGACATCTGAAAAGTCTGAATACATTCCGTAATCAGGTTTGCGGTTGAAACAATTCAAGGTGTTACATTGAAGAAGCAGTTGCAATTGCAGCGAATTCTGAAGTCTCTCTGCTTGGCCAAAAAAAAATAGTCTGCTCATGTAAAAAATTCAGCAACATGAAATTCTCAGATTTGACAGCTGATTGACTGGCCATGAATAACTTGGAAATTTAATATGCATTCCCCAGTGAAAACTGCAACAAAGACATTCAGTTCACAATAATCCCTGCGGGGACACATCATGCCAAAAGGTGCTCAGATTATCTTTAAAATAAAGTTTCAGAATCAGAATTTATTGTCATGAACATGGCACAGGATTCGTTGTTTCGTGGCAGCAGTGCAGTGCAAATATTTTTTAAACCACCGTACAAAATAAATAAAAATAGTGCAAGACAGTGAGAATGTCAAAATAAGGCAGTGTCAATTGTTCATTGTTCATTCAGGAATCTGATGGCATCTGTGATGGTAGCAGTGTGAAGAGGGCATGGTCTGGGTGGTGAGGCTCCTTTCTTAAGACACCGCTTCTCATAGATGTCCTCGATGGAGTGAAGACTGGTGACCGTGATGTCGCAGGCCAAGTGAACAAGCCTCTGGAGTTTTTTCTTGTCCTGTGTGTTGGCACCTCCATACCAGACAGAATGTTCTCCAATGTACACCTGTAGAAGTTTTCGAGACTCTTCAGTGACATACTGAATCTCCTCAAACACCTCATTAAGTATGGTCACTGGTGAGTTTTCTTCATGATTGCATTGACATGGAGGACCTAGGACAGATTCTCTGAGATTTAGACACCCAGGAATTTGAAGATCTTGACCCTCTCCACTATTGATCCCTTGATGAGGAATGGATCATGTTCTCCTGATTCCTTCCTGAAGTTCACATTCATCTCTTTGGTTTTACTAACGCTGAATGCAAGGTTGTTGATGTGACACCACTCAACCAGCTGATCTATCTCCCTCCTGTACCCTTCCTCATTGCCGATTGTGATTCTGCCCATGACCATGGTGCTGTCAGCAAATTTGTAGATAGGATTAGAATTGTGACTGACAACGCAGTCACAGTGTACAGTGAGTACAGCAGTGGGCTAAGCACGTATCCTCAAGGTGTGCCTGTGTTGATTATCAGTGAGGAGGAAACGTTGTTTTGAATTTATTTCCAATCAAGTTTATTATTTGATTTCCTTTTGAACCACCATGTTTCAGTTTTAATTCAATAACCTTGATTAAATGAATTGTCCAGCTCAGGGTAACAAGATGTGTTCGCTCTCCTGGCATTCAATGTGAAAAATCTTTGGCTAGCTAGTTGGGGGAGGGGAGGTGGGGGGGAGGGAGTTTGTGTTAATCATGCTTCATCTAGATAGTTGTCTTCATGGTTATGCTTTAAGGTGCAGTGAGAAAGTTTGTTTTGTGAGCAGTCCAGCTCATCAACCCATACAGAGCACAGCAGTAAAAGCACAGTAGAAAATGCTGAGTTCAGAGGGAGATCAATTAGAAGACATGAAAGGCAATATTTTATATATAAAATTTAGACATAAAGATCACAAGATATAGGAGCAGTAGGCCCTCATCATTTGCTGATCCATCCTCCTATTCAGCCCCACTCTCCAGCTTCTCCCTGTAACCCCTTGATGCCCTGACTAATCAAACACCTGTCAATCTCTGCCTTACATACACCCAATGACCTCACTTCCACAGCCACCTGTGGCATCAAGTTCCACAATCTTCTGATTAAAGATTTTTTTTCCACATCTCTACTTTACATTGACACCCTTTTATCCTGAAGTTATGCCCTCTCATTCCAGTTCCCCCGGCCATGGGAAACACCCCTGCCCTTGTATGCTATTCCTCTGGAAATAAATGCCAACATAGCATTCGCCTTCCTCACCACTGACAGCACCATAACAGGGCCTTCCATTCCACGAGCCCCTGCTGCCCAATTAAACTCAATAATCTTACGTTTTCAAGGTCAGAAACCAGAGCATCTGGAGAAAACTCCATGCAGACATGGGGAGAATGAACAAACTCCTAAATGACAGCGCTGGATTTGAACCTCAGTCGCTGGCTCCATAACAATGTTGTGCTGACCACTACTCTCACTGTGTCATTCTATATTTTAAATGTAAATGTTCTGTGAAGTAACACCTTTGGGTAAGGTGGGAGCAAACATGAGCACTCAAGAGACTGCAGATGCTAGAAATTGGAGCAAAATATCTGCTGGAGGAAGTCCATGGGTCAATTTGATTTGTGTGAGATTTGTCCAGGAGTCTAATAGTGTGAAAGAAGCTGCCCTTAAATCTGGTGGAAAAAATGTCTTCTTTCAAAGGTAACTGCCATGAATCAAACATGACCTATTATTGAAGGTGACAAAGACAATGTTCAGTGCAAACCAGAGATAGTTTGATTGTTATTAGAATCTACATTCAATTTCGCTGCAACTCACATCATTTCAAAAGGTCGGCAATATCAGATGAGACGTGCCAAACTATTGCACATTCACAATCCTTTGTTGAAATATATTCAAGATTCAAGAGTCTTTTAATCTCATGTAATAAAGCAGGTGTAATATTACACAAAAATTTGCTTTTGTCTGCCATAAGGCATGCAGATTCACCATCAGCAAAGAAATTGCCAAACGCCTCTTATAGTCAGAGAAAGAGAAGCAAAATAGAGTGATCGAGTGTCCGTGGATTTGCCTCAAGCGCTCCCGCAGTTCCCACAGCCGCACAGAGTCCATTCCAAACCCTCAGCAGCCTGAGCTCCAGACCTGAACCACCGACACAATCAGGAAGTCTTCAGCATTCTCAGCGCCCTTTCACACCCCTGTTCCGATACCTGGTACCCCTTCCATGCCTCATAACCAGGCAAATAAAATCCTAATCCTTCCTCTCAGTGAAACAAACAAGAAATGCTGCAAGAAACCAGCCAATCAGGCAGCATCTACAGAAAGAGAAATCAGTCACCATTTCAGGTCTGGGGGGAGAATGGAGATTCCCTGGGTTGACAAAAGATTTTGACATTTTTTTAATAATTTATTCAGTTACTCATAATAAATCACTCTTCTCCTAATGTATCCCAAAATGTAAACTGGGTTATTTTCCCACAGGTGTGGCTTGACTGCCTAAAATCTTCCAGTATTTTGCTTTTGCTTCTGCAGTGTTCTCCCTTTCTTATTGTGTGTAAAGTATTCTGAACAACTGGTTACATTATTTTTTTTAAATGTCAGTAGCCTCTTAAAACCTTTCACCAAAAATCTGTGAATTAAATTTATTTTTAAATTTAGATAAACAGCACTATATCAAGGCCAATTCCGCCCAATTTGCACTCTATTAACCTACACCCCGCTAGGTTTTTGAAGGAGGGGAGGGAAACTGGAGCCCCGAGATAAAATCCACATGGAAACGGGGAGAACACACAAACTCTTTACAGACAGTGCAGGATTCGAACCTAGATCTGCTTCCAATCCCTGACGCTGCAAAGGCATTGCATGAACCACTACACCAACCCAACATGTGTCTGCCCAATAGAGGCCTCTGTACTTGCTTGGGTTAGAGAGCATTAAGCCAGGTTACTTTCTCTGGAATTATTGAGAGAGAAGACCTGATGGAAGTTTTTAGAATTGTGCAAGGCAAAGAAAGGGTGGATAGTCAGAATCTATTACCTCGATAACAAACATCAAGTAGAGTAAGATCCCTGGTATCTGGAATTCAAACAACTGAGCAAAAAAAATTGAGGAAAATAAATTTTAAAAATTAAAATAAATAAGAATAAAATAATAGGTTAAAAAAAATACGAGTTGAAAATTGTAAATGTAAATGTTCTCTGAAGTGACACATAAACCTTTGGTGAAGATGGGAGTAAATATTTAGCCAGCGGAGCGCCTTGGTCGGGCTTTGCTCAAAGCAGCTGTTTGAATAAAGTTGTGTGAAACAGCAATGGCGTCGTCCAGGATGAAGAGCTGCTTGATGCCGCTCACTGTTGGGGTGAATCTCTTAAAGTGTCTCCTTACCCCTGCTTAGTAAGAGTCATCACGGTCAGAGGCTTTAACTGTAAACCTGGGAGGGGAGGAGGGGTGTTAATTATCTGTAATGTTATGGTTCATCCTTCGGGCGGCTCCATAGAGGGGAAGAAACCTGTAAGTGCAGCGACAGTTAAATATTTTCAAAGAATGCGTTTGAAAATAAAGTAAATGTTTCAAGGTTAATATATTCATGCAAGTGAAGTTTGTTCAGTGGAGGTATAGCATAGTATTTTTGTCTTTTAAACTGTTTATTCTTAATGCAGGTGTATTAGTTAGGCATTGGAAGAGTCAGTTTCAAGCAACCGGAGAATACACTTGTCCAGCATCTACCAATTCCCATAGGTGCCAGATACCAGGGGTTTTACAGCATTAGTGGACATGCATCTAAAGGCGGAAAATTTAAAAGGGATATAGGGTTAGGGTTCATATAGTCAGCATGCACATGTTGGGCCTGTTTCAGTGCTGTAAAACGCCTTGGCTCCAAGGAGATATTCACAATACTCCCTCATAATTAAGGTGCAGTTAAGCCAGAGATTGATAGATTCTCAATTAGCCAGGGCATCAAAAGTTATGGGCAATGGGGCTGTGTGGAAATAGATCAGCTCATGATTAAATGCTGGGGCAGATTCAGTGGGCTGAATGGCCTATTTCTGTTCTTATGTCTTATGGTCTTACACTTTGGAAGGTTTTAGTCAAGTTTATTGTCATCTGAGTGTATGAGTGCAACCCAACAAAGCAGCACTCAGGGCAAAAAGAGGGCTTTTTTTTTAAAGCATTCTAAATGAGTAACTGTAACACAAGCTGGTGAAAAAAGTGCAAAGAATCAGTTAAAGCAAAGCAAAAATGCAGAAGCAAAGTTTTTGTTTGATGAACGATTTGCAATTTTGCAAGCGAGAGTCCGCATTTTGTGCGATTTGAGAGATAACATTGCAGTTAATAAAATGAAGATGTCACGTACAGCATCAAATCATCTGCTCAAGCAATGAATAATACACATCGACAAGTGAAAAAAAAAACAAAATGGAAAAAAAACACGCCTGCAATAAATAAAACATATTCCAAAGAAGGAAAGCTTTAAGCATGATATGTTTATGTGTGTGGTAAAACTGGTCTCTGTTACTCTCGCTCACGTTGGAAGACAGCACAAGTAAAACATAATGAGAATGTGCCAATGCAGAATGCATTTAAAAATACATGAGAACCTGATTGTGTATTGCATTAGGTTGGATATTTCTTCTAATAATCAATGTTTGTAAACCACCAACTATTAGATGTTCATGCATTTTACATAAATATCAAGATCCATAAATTATCTTCATATTTAAAAGCAGCTGATATCAAATATTGACAAGGGGGTTTATGAAGAAATTAAAGAGCAAAGTCAGTGCTCATCAATTCTCTTCTAGATGACAGCTGAACTAAATTATTTCATGTGAGAAAAATTCTAATTTTTCACCAGCTTGAATAAAAGGTAAGTTAGAGATTACCCCCTCCCCACATTAATATTTCATCTGCTTTAAATTATTCATTTTGTTGAGTCCAATATTTAATATCACCATGAATTTGTTGGGATTGTTTTCTTATATTGTTTATTGGTGTCAACCTCAGCTCTTTCCCATTTTGTACATTGCCTTTGCAATAGTATTTGGCAGTCTTGTTATTTACTCACACCAAAAGTTTGTGCCTTCTCTGTGATCTATCAAAGTGCAACTTTTCATGTGTTGCCTGCATCAGTACTGCACCGGACGCAGGCAGGTTTCAATAGTTACACAGAGGACGGGCTGCTGGTGACTGCAATCAAAGGACTCGCACCAGGCTGCGGACTGCTAGAGACTGACTGAAGGGGTGCCAGGTTTCGGAACCAGACTGCGAGAGGGTGCCGATGGCGCTGATTGTGTCGGAGGTGTGGATCTGGAGGTTGGGTGGATGAGGAGGCTGTGGGAGTGGTCGAGGCAAATCCACGGACACTCAGACTCTGGTGGGGGGGGGGGGGCTCTCTTTTTCTTCTATTTCTCTGACTGTTAGGAGTGCCAGAAATTTCTGCTGATGGCAAATCTTTACAGCAGACTAAATTCAATTTTGAGTAATATTACACCTGTTTTATTACATGGCAAAAAAAAGGAATCTTGAACATTCCAGTTTCCCACATTTATCCATCAATGTTAACCTATTAAAGGTTCAAGGTTTCTTTTATGGTCATGTAATAATATATTAAAAAATGTAATATACACTATATACTTCAGCTTTTGTCTGCTATAAGGCAGTCGCCATGAATCAGTTCCCTTAACAACAGGAGAAAGAGAAGCAAAAAAGAGTCTCTACATTGGCACTGGATGTCCAACAATTCGCCTCTGGAGCTCCTGCAGCCTCTGCAGCCACATGGTCTCCTGTTCAAACCATCGGCACCCTGAATTCCTGTTCCAAAGCTCTGATGCCTTCAGGTTTGGTATAATGCAAGAAAACCCTAGCAAATTTTGACAGATGTGTGGTGTAAAGTGTGCTGACTGGCTGCATCACGGTCTGGTATGGGGGACACCAATACCCCTAAGCATAAAACCCAGGACATCACAGGTAAAACCCTCCCCACTTATCGAGAACATCTACAGGAAACGCTGCAGTCGGAGAACAGCAGCAACCATCTGGGATCCACACCACCTAGCGCACATTCTGTTCTCGCTGCTGCCATCAGGAAAGAGGTATAGGTGTCACAAGACTCTCACCACCAGGTTCAGGAACAGCTGCCACCCCTCCACCATCAAAAACAAACTCAATCAGGGACTCTTACTTTTGTACTTTATTGATATTTTTAATTCTCTCTGCAATGCAGTCAGCTTGTTTACATTCATTATCTGTTTACAGTTCATTATTTGTTTACATGTGCACGCTGTGTAGTTTTTTTTTTGCACGACCAATAAGTGGTAATTCTGTCTCGCCCACAGAAAAAGAATCTCAGGGTTGTATGTGTTGTCATGTGTACACTGTGACAATAAATCTGAAATCTGGAAGCCACCAGCAACTGGGCTCTTTGGGAACCCTTCTTGCCCTCAGCACCCTCTTGAATCCTGGTTCTGACACTTGGTATTAGGTTTGATGTCTCTTTCTGTCATTGCAACATGACATGTTTCACTGTCATAAGCGTAAAATTGCATTGTTTGCAGAGGTATTTGAAGGAGGCAGGATGTTAGGAAGGTTATTTTTAAAAAACCTAAACCCTACTTTGTAGGCACAGTGGTAGTTTTTACAAGACCTAATTCAATGCATTAGAATGCAGTGAATGGAGCAAGGTGGATCATGTGCACACGGAGATTTAATTTAAGCTGTCATTGTGTTCAGCACAGATGTATAGATTGACGGGCTTGTTCCTGTGCTGTATGGTTCCATAGGGAACTCAAAGCAGGAGGGTCTTTTTCCCTGAACCCTAATTTCTCCTATCTCCATAAGACATAGAAGCAGGCCCCTTGATCTCAGAGATATGCCATTAATTCTATTCTCCCATTCATTTCTCCAGGACCTATTCTCCCTGATGTGCCCATCAATTCTTACCACTTCATCATGCTGTTATCCACCGACACCTGGGTTAATTTATAGCCGCCAATGAATCTACGAGCCAAAGCGGCTCTTTGGGATGTAGGAGGAAACCCATGTGGTCACGGATGATGTGCAAACTCCCCATAAATAATACTGATCAATCAATCAAAGTCACTGGGGCTGAGACAGCAGCACTGCCTCCAGTGCAATTGCACTGCAAATGCAGATGTTAAAGAGAAAGCCAGATGCTGGAAATTAGACATGAAAACAGATGCTGGGCGATAACGTTGGATGACAATTTTTATTTTCTGAAGATCTGCTTCCTGAAAAAGAATTGGGGATTGTGATCGGCAGCGTCAAGCTGAATGCCGACACATTGCATTAGTTTAACAGACCTAAAACGCTTTGTCGCTGATTATCGGAACATTTGACGCAATGGGCCAGCATCAGTATGCGATTAAACGTGCTAAATTCATTAAAAGTTAATTTAATGAGTCTGCAATTTCCTACGAGTCACAGCAAATCTGAAATTACTTTTGTATTCAGCTTGAAGTTGTCTATCAAGAGGCAAGCCTTTTGAAAAAAATTGTTGTCCGGCGTGCCGAGCCATTCCCAAATTTGAACGTCCAGCAGTTAATTTTACACTTCCTTCTTTTCTTGGATTTCCTTCCCCTCTCCCATCCGTGAATCCCCTAACAATGTTTCACTATTTATATTTCCGCTGGCATTACCATCCATCAAGCAAGCCTTTTGGGGAAAAGAAAAATTGTGGTCTAGTGTGACCAGTGTTGATCTCGAACATGGCTCCCGAACCAGAATCGCAGAGAAAGAGTGCCATGAAAAAAAAATTTGTGATTGCTCCCGGAGTGACCAATGATATCACTTTGAGATAAATATGATAGGATTCCCTCAGCAAAATTCTAAATGAGGGCTGCGCAACAAATGAAAAGGATGATTTCGCCCCCCCGCCCCCCCAGGAATAGTCAGTTGACTGGCACTTTTCATCCTGAAATTCTTGCAATCATGTTCAACTCTGTAATTTTCAGTGATGTGGTGAGCTTTGTAGTCAATTTCTGTTTGTTGAGCTTCCATTAAATAGAGGGCAGTAGAATTCCATTTAAATGCAGCGCCAGCTGTTTATGGCTGATTATTTCATAATCTACCACCTCAGAGTTGTATCAGTTACCATTCAATCTTCCTTCCAAGACACATTAAGTGAAAATATTTATAAGGTTTATGCACCATAAAAGAACCAACTTTTCATATCCATCTGGCCATTTTATATTTTATGCAATCAACTGAAGTGATTGTTATGTGGAGATAAACAGGTTGATAACAGAGGCTTAGGCTCAGGACTCAGGGGAACATGTGGCTTTGTATTTCTTATTTAATGTAGACGACGACAGTTTCTACAATCCAGTCCTAGATAGGCTAAGGAAGCAGGCAAGGATCTGGCAGATGGAATACAATGTTGGCAATGGTGAGGTGATCCACTTTGGAAGGAAAAATGGAAGATCAGATCATTGTTTAAATGGCATGCAATTGCAGCTTGCTGCCATGCAGAAGGACTTGGGAGTGTCTGTGCATGAATTGCAAAAGGTTGATTTGGAGGCACAACACTGAGATGTTTGTCTTCACTGCTAGAGATGGAATTTTGGAGCTGAAAGGTTACATTGCACTGTACAAGGTACTGGAGAGGTGGCATCTGGAGAACTGAGTGCAGTTCAGGTCTCCTTACTCGAGGAAGGGTGTATTGGCTTTGGAGGTGGAGCGGAGGAGGTTCGCCAGGGATGAAGAGGAGAGATTGAGTTGTCTGGGAATATGGAAGAATGAGAGAGAATCTTATAGAAACATATAAAATTATGAAAGCATGAAGATCCAGGGTAGTAGATTTAGGACAGAGATGAGGAAGAACCAGGGGATGGTGAATCTATGGAATTCGCTGCCATTGAAGCAGTGAAGGCGACCTCAGTGAATATATTTAAGACAAGGTTAGATAGATTTTTACATGGAAAGGCAATTAAGGGATATGGGGAAAAGGCAGTAAGGTGGAGATAGGCCTACCATCAGATCTGCCAGGATTTAATTAAATGGCAGAGCAGGCTTGACGGGCTGGATGGCCGCCTCCTCCTCCTGTGTAACTCTCTTATCTATGTTTTTCATAATTTTATGGTTCTTTCCTATCCCCTCTCATTCTTCTTAATTCCAGCGAGTACAGCCCCTGATCTATCCTCATAGGCTAAAAACTCATCTCTGGAATTAACCTCCTCTGCACCACCTCCTAAGCCAGTAACATCCTTCCTCAAGTAAGGAGACCAGAACTGCACGTGGTTCTCCAAGACCTTGGACAGTTGCAGCAGGACCTCCCTGCTCCTAAACTCAAAAATGTAACAAGAACAGCAATACAATCTGGGGTTTTTTCTGTATCACCAAGCATGCAGATTGGAAGGCCAAGGTAAACCACTTCAAAGATGCCTTATTTGAAACTAGAGGGAATGGGACGTGGTGGATTGGAAAACGACACTGGGGCATGCCAAATTTCCTGATCAAGTAGAGTCTCTTGGCCATCATGTCAGTGTGATTAGAGAGAAGGGAAAGAGGAAAAAGAAAACTCACACTATATAAAATAAAATAGGAGAGAAGGAGAGAAAAAATGTCTAGATAGCAGAGTTAACGGATCTACAATGACATGGACCACAGCATTTATTATACACTAGATCTTGCACCATTCGCTGGCTACATTTTCCTCTGAGACACCATTAAATCCACTTTGTAACATGTTCAAGACTCAACTCCTCTCCTGACTCTAATCTTATTGTCCAACTTAAAATGACTGTCTTGACAATGGCTCAGAGGAATGTTAAACAATGATATAAGAAATCATAAATCATAATTTGTGTCCAATATTCTTCATCTAGGGTTTCCCTGTTCTCACTCCAACACTCTAAAATGTGATAAATATACCACTTTTTAAATACACACAGACACATGTATATGTGAATGAACACACATGCACACACATACCTACACACACGCGTGCACATGGACACATGTATACATGAACGAACACACACACGCACACACATACACACACACACACACAATTTTTATTTTATGAGGAATTGTGTTTTTTTATGTGACTGAGAAAGAATGATATTTATAAACCACCATAATATATCCATCTGCAGAAGAAATGTTTTGCTGTGATTGTTATCTTTATAAATACAGCAACCATGTTAATTGTAGCATTAATCATTCAAAAATAACTAAGATTTTTGCCAATTTACATCTGCTTTCTTTTTATGATGGTTCCAGTTCAGTAGATTTCCCTACTGCAACCGTGCCTGCCTGTCCCGCATCAGACTTGTCAGTCACCAACGAGCCTGCAGCAGACGTGGTCAGACCCCTCCATAAATCTTCGACCGTGAGGCCAAGCCAAAGAAAAGAAGAATCTTAACATTCACCAGAGCAGATGAAACAGGCAAATGAGATCTCCAAGTCAACATTCAAGATGTGCCAATCTTCACTCTACTGACTCCCAGTGCACTGATACTTGGATTACCTAGAGCCTGCAGATCCTGGTATCTGGAGGAAAAAAACAAACTACTAGAGGAACTCAGCAGTCAAAAAGCACCTAAGAATGCAAAGATGCAAGGTCTTGACATTAAACATCGACCATCCACAGATGCACTTGACTGACTGAGTTCCTCCAGAAATTTTTTTATTTACTTCAACTAAATAGCCCAGCTTGAAAAAGTAAATATATCTGCAGAAGCAAATTTAAAAAAACATACAATACTGTCACCCAAATCAATAAAAGTAAGATTTATTTATTTTGTTGAAATGCTATGTGTAATATTGATTTTAAAATCCAAATGAGTGGTTCCCATTAAGACATTAAGACATTACGGGTCAGGACTGCCTTTGTCAATAGCAAATCTTCTTTTATTGTTATTTTGCACACTCAAAAAGAGTGCCTAAAATTCTTGCTCCCGTTAACAGCTTTCCTCACAGCCAGAGACTTGAAAATATTCCGAAATAGATTGCAAACCACAATTGCCCATTAAGGATCATAAATACTGGTGCAGTTCCAGGCAACAGAGCTACAGATTCATGCGTCTGTTGGTTACATTCTCCCGACACGGGAACAAAATTTGTCCCAATGTAATCAGAGTAAAAAAATCATTGCTTCATTACCTCGCGGTCTGTAAAATTTCACTGGTCTACTTTGGTGAAAAACTAGTTACCTCATTGCTCAGAAGCATTGTTGTTGCTATTGAATTGATATGAGATAGCATTTCAGCAAGCATTAGGATTGATAGAAAAGAAATGCTTGCATTTTCATAGACCTTTTCACAACCTCAGAACATCTCTTCACACTTTACAATGAAGTCTGCCCAAAGTTCCCTCACTGGTACAATAGAGCCAATTCACTCACAGCAAGTCCTCCAACAAGCTGATGTGATGATGACCAGATAATTTGCACATTATGATGTGAATTGAGGGATAAATAATGGCCAGGAAACTGCAGAAAATGTCATGATCTTATTTGCAATGGAGGCCTGGGACTTATTTTTATTCCGTCATTTTTCTCAGGATTTGAGTGAATTTGAAGGGTTCTAAATGTCTTGTTGTTTTCAATTAAAATGTTGAAGTCGGATTTTTTTTTAGTTGGGGGTCGACTTATAAGCTGAATCCATTTTTGTATGGCGAATCGGCGTGGAGCAGTTTTTGAGCTGTTTTAAGGTCTCCAAAGTATACCTGGTGTATAAGTCGACCCCCTCCCCCATTTTTGAGAGATCACGAGTCCACTTATACGCCGAAATATACGGTACCTAACACTTTTGTGGCACACATCGTCCTAATATTAGATTTGGGACTTGCAGGGATGAACTGCTTCATTTTCGGATCAATTGCAAGTGGATTTGTGCCCTGTGCACTTAGATAGTTTCTCTTGACACAAGAGAAACTTGTCCGTGAACTACTCTTTGCAGATGATGCCGCTTTAGTTGCCCATTCAGAGCCAGCTCTTCAGCGCTTGACGTCCTGCTTTGCGGAAACTGCCAAAATGTTTGGCCTGGAAGTCAGCCTGAAGAAAACTGAGGTCCTCCATCAGCCAGCTCCCCACCATGACTACCAGCCCCCCCACATCTCCATCGGGCACACAAAACTCAAAACGGTCAACCAGTTTACCTATCTCGGCTGCACCATTTCATCAGATGCAAGGATCGACAATGAGATAGACAACAGACTCGCCAAGGCAAATAGCGCCTTTGGAAGACTACACAAAAGAGTCTGGAAAAACAACCAACTGAAAAACCTCACAAAGATAAGCGTATACAGAGCCGTTGTCATACCCACACTCCTGTTCGGCTCCGAATCATGGGTCCTCTACCGGCACCACCTACGGCTCCTAGAACGCTTCCACCAGCGTTGTCTCCGCTCCATCCTCAACATCCATTGGAGCGCTCACACCCCTAACGTCGAGGTACTCGAGATGGCAGAGGTCGACAGCATCGAGTCCATGCTGCTGAAGATCCAGCTGCGCTGGATGGGTCACGTCTCCAGAATGGAGGACCATCGCCTTCCCAAGATCGTATTATATGGCGAGCTCTCCACTGGCCACCGTGACAGAGGTGCACCAAAGAAAAGGTACAAGGACCGCCTAAAGAAATCTCTTGGTGCCTGCCACATTGACCACCGCCAGTGGGCTGATAACGCCTCAAACCGTGCATCTTGGCGCCTCACAGTTTGGCGGGCAGCAGCCTCCTTTGAAGAAGACCGCAGAGCCCACCTCACTGACAAAAGGCAAAGGAGGAAAAACCCAACACCCAACCCCAACCAACCAATTTTCCCTTGCAACCGCTGCAATCGTGTCTGCCTGTCCCGCATCGGACTGGTCAGCCACAAACGAGCCTGCAGCTGACGTGGACTTTTTACCCCCTCCATAAATCTTCGTCCGCGAAGCCAAGCCAAAGAAAGAAGACTTAGATAGTGCTGTCGATTCAAGATTATTTTATTGTCACATAGTAAAACAGTAAAATATCATAAGGCAGGCAAATATTCACAATCAGCTGAAATTGCCTGGTGCCCTTACAGCCAGAAAAATAGAAGCAAAATAGAATAACTGAGTCCAGCGCTCTACACCCTCTGCGGCCTTCAGTCCAAACCATCAGCAACCCAAGCTCCAGATGCCACCTCTAACACAATTAAGATGAGACTTACCTTCACTTGTCAATAATTAAGAGTAGACTAGGCTGTAGTTGGTGATATTGGACTTGCTCTGCTTCCTATCAACAGGATGTACCTGGTCGATTTTAGACCTTATCAAGTGGATACCAGTATTGCATCTGTACTGAAATAGCCTGGCTGAAGATGCAGCTAGTTCTGTAGTACAGATCTTCAGTACCACATCTGGGACGTGGGCTGGTCCTTTACTGTACTCACTGCTCTCAGACAAATCTTGATGCATCTGGATTGATTTGACATTATTGATAGTGGGGAACTCAGAAGCAAGACAAAATGAATTGTCTTTCGACACTTCTGGTTGAACATAGCTCTGACTCTTTCAGTCTTGTATCTCATGCTCAATAAAGGTAGGTGCCAGCTACCCTATCAGATTCCTGAATGGACAATGAACTACAGACACAGCCTCACTTTCACATTTTCTTTTTCTTGTACTTTTTTACTTGTACATGGTGAGGCATGCCAATTTTAAACTTCCATATTTTTTACCTACAGTATTTATTTTCCACAATTTCTTTTGTCAGTTGCTTGAATTTCGGACAACTGGGGTTTTACTGTCCATGTACTGTGTAGGTTGTCCACATAGTTTGGTTAACTCTTATGGTGACCTTTGTCTTTATTCACTAGAAACATCCCAAATCTCCTATTCCTTTGATATTTATCCATCTGACTTTTCATTGGGTTTTTAATAAAGGCCCTACCTGCTTTTTTTGCTCATCATGGAGGAAGGGCTCAAGCCTGAAACATCAGTAATACATCTTTACCTCCTATGGACACTGTAAGACCGGATGAGTTCCTCTCACATTGCTGTGCTTTGATTAACAGTACAAAACACAAAAGGTGCTTGTCACAACTCACTTCGAACAAAGAAAATGGTTTCAAAATATTACATGGCTGATCGAGAAAGGAATACACAGACCTTGATCAAGATTCAAGATCCCTTTATTGTCATGTAATAGTACAGAACATATAATTTCTCATGAAATTGCTTCTCCCTGCCAAAAGGCAGACAAATAGTCACCATCGGCATCAACCAGTGCCCCTAAAAAGAGAGACCTTTCAGAATCACGAATGTCCATTGATTCGCCTCCGCACTCCTCCCGCCTCTGCAGCCACAAAGACTCCTGTTTGATCCATCGGCAACTCAAGTTCCAGATCCAAACCTCTGATGTGATCAGCGCTGGAGGCCCTTCTTCCCTTAGGCACCTTCTAGAATCCCGACTCAGATACTTAGTTCCCCTGAGAGCCAGTCTCCAGCAGCCCACGGACTGTGTGGATCTCTCAGCCGCTGAGCCCCTCGCTGGTCCACTGCCATAGTCACCTCCCTGTGGGATCATCCCCTTTGCTTCTCCTTCTCAATGGGAAGATGTTCTCCCAATTTCTGGTGCACCACACTGGTCTGCTGCTGCCTGGAGTCTGTAACCCCTCGTGGCCACTGCCGAGTATGGACCAGTGGTTGCAGTATTTTAAAACACTGTTGTCTAATTTAACAATATTTCAATTTTTAAATTTAGACAAACAGCATGGTAACAGGTCATTTTGGCCCACGAGCCCATGCCGTCCAATTACACCCAACTGACCAACAACTCCTGCAATGTTTTTTGAACAGTGGGAGGAAACCGGAGCACCCAGAGGAAGCCCATGCTGACATGGGGAGAATGTACAAACTCTTTACAAACAGTGCTGGATTCGAACCCCGGTCCTGATTGCTGGCACTGTATCAAAGGTTGCACTGACCGCTATACCAACCATGTTGCCCTAATGTCTGTTTGGAGCTGCCGCCATTAGGACCAGAAGGTTGTACCCTTTGGAGCAGCACTATGTCTGCACTCTCTGCTCTCCCAGCCTTAGCACTGGCCATTATAGCAGCTCTCTGCCATCACAGAGAGAGAGGGAGCTCACACAGAATAACACCTGGGTCTTCACCTTCTTACCTGCTAGGAAATGGGAGAACCGAGCAGTATTTTATAACCACAGTTTGATGACCAAGTTTATGAGCAGCTTTTCCAGTCCAGCTGCTATCAGTAGATAGATTTTCCTGCATTGCACTTTATCGATTGTGGCTGCATTAAATGTTGAATACATTTTCTCGATGAGTAATCTGACTGTGACACAGCAGCAAGTGAGGTGACAGATAAGGACGGTTGGGATAACAGAGACAAGTTGTTGTGCCTTGAAAATGTTCTTTGCTTTTCAGGAAAAAAATGACATTGTTTCTGGCAGGCAGGCAATCAACATGTAGAACAATGAGAAAATAGCAGAGAGATTTAGATACTTTAAAAGTCAAATCGAGAAACAGCAATTGTGCTCCTTCTACAGTTTGGCCCATCTTGTAGGAAGTTCATTCTGGACAGTAACTCCATGGAGCCAAGCACAAAAGTCTGAAGGTCTTGAGATTGTAGTATAAACACCAAGAAATGCTGGAGGAACTCAGCCAGTCTTGCAGTGTCTACTAGAGATAAAGATAATACGCCTGCCCACTTATCCCTTGAAGAAGGGCTCAGGCCCGAAACATTGCTAATATATCTTTACCTTCTATGGACGCTGTGAGACTGGCTGAGTTCCTCCAGCATCTCTGTGTGTTTTTACTCCAGTTCTTTAATGCCTTGGCTAAGGAGCCAAACATCATGAGTAAACACAGGCATTGTGTGTGGTCGACAGACTACTGAGGAGCTGGCAATCTGACAGTGCACAGGAACAAGGGAATGACACTTTCTGGTTCTAGTTTGGTCTTTTAACACACAATTCTTTTTGCGATGCTACCACTCAAGGGGAGTGGACGTTATTTTAAATGGACTCTCTCTCTTAATATATAAGAACATGAATTATTTGACTATTTTTTTTAATTTTTGGCTCAACACGAATTTAGTTTGCCAATCCAGGACCATCCGTAAATTGGAGGAGCGACACCTAATATTTCGACTAGGCCCTCTCCAACTGGATGGCATTAACATTATCTTCTCCAGGTTCTGCTAGACCCACTCCCCGTTCTCCCTCTCTTCCCCATCTCTCTCTCCTTTCCTCCAGCTCTCCACCCCATTCCCTCTCCATTCACAGAGCCAACCCCCTCCCCCTGTTTGCTGCTGTGCCCTCCCTCCCTTATCCACCTATTACCTCCTGCCTGTGAGACTGTGCTCCTCCCTCTTACCCTCCCCCCACCATTTTGTTCAGTCACCTGCTGATTTTTTTTCATATCTTGACGAAGGCTCAAACCCGAAACGTTGGTCATGTATCTTTATCTTTGCTGTATAAAGGACACTGACGGGCTTAGTTTCTCCAGCATCGTGTTTTTACTTCAACCACAAGGTCGCACAGTTTCATATTTTACTTCCATCACATTTGGCAACCTTTGTCTGGAATGAAACACGAACGTCTACAGACACTTTGGTTTTGTCAAAACACAGAAATGCTGGAGGAACTAAGGCAGTCTTACAGCATCCATAAAGATATATTACCAACGGTTCAAGCCTGAGCCCTTCCTCAAGGTGGAAGTGAAAAATGACAGGCATCTGAATTGAAGGGTGGGGGAAGAATGCGAGGGGGAGGAGGCCAGACCATCAGACAAAAGATGTTAATTGGATATGATAAGAGGAAAGTTGAGAATTGATTTTGGCTCTGTGAAAGGAGATGGCGGAAAAGGGAAAAAAGAGAGAGGAAAGAAGACAGGGGGAAGAACATGGTGGGGGGGGGGGGGGTTTGAGGGAATTGTTTCTAATGAAAACCGGAAAAGTCAATATTAATGCCATCTGGTTGGAGGGTGCCCAGGCAGAAGGTGAGGTGTTCTCAGTGTGGCAGTGCATGAGACCATGAACAGAAATGGGGCATCCACACTATTGCAGATAAAGCTGAGGTGCTCAACGAAGCGGTTTCCCAACCCTTTGAGTCTGGATAAGCTACATTCGCAGAAAATTGGATTCAAATTCCCACTGTGCACTAACGGTGCTTGGAATTCTTGCAAACTTATTTACACTTTAATGCAATTGTAGAAAAGTGCAGAGAACAAAACAAAGGACTCTACATCACCTTTGTTGACCTCACCAAAGCCTTCGACACCGTGAGCAGGAAAGGGCTTTGGCAAATACTAGAGCGCATCGGATGTCCCCCAAAGTTCCTCAACATGATTATCCAACTGCACGAAAACCAACAAGGTCGGGTCAGATACAGCAATGAGCTCTCTGAACCCTTCTCCATTAACAATGGCGTGAAGCAAGGCTGTGTTCTGGCACCAACCCTCTTTTCAATCTTCTTCAGCATGATGCTGAACCAAGCCATGAAAGACCCCAACAATGAAGACGCTGTTTACATCCGGTACCGCACGGATGGCAGTCTCTTCAATCTGAGGCGCCTGCAAGCTCACACCAAGACACAAGAGAAACTTGTCCGTGAACTACTCTTTGCAGACGATGCCGCTTTAGTTGCCCATTCAGAGCCAGCTCTTCAGCGCTTGACGTCCTGCTTTGCGGAAACTGCCAAAATGTTTGGCCTGGAAGTCAGCCTGAAGAAAACTGAGGTCCTCCATCAGCCAGCTCCCCACCATGACTACCAGCCCCCCCACATCTCCATCGGGCACACAAAACTCAAAACGGTCAACCAGTTTACCTATCTCGGCTGCACCATTTCATCAGATGCAAGGATCGACAACGAGATAGACAACAGACTCGCCAAGGCAAATAGCGCCTTTGGAAGACTACACAAAAGAGTCTGGAAAAACAACCAACTGAAAAACCTCACAAAGATAAGCGTATACAGAGCCGTTGTCATACCCACACTCCTGTTCGGCTCCGAATCATGGGTCCTCTACCGGCACCACCTACGGCTCCTAGAACGCTTCCACCAGCGGTGTCTCCGCTCCATCCTCAACATCCATTGGAGCGCTTACACCCCTAACGTCGAAGTACTCGAGATGGCAGAGGTCGACAGCATCGAGTCCACGCTGCTGAAGATCCAGCTGCACTGGATGGGTCACGTCTCCAGAATGGAGGACCATCGCCTTCCCAAGATCGTGTTATATGGCGAGCTCTCCACTGGCCACCGTGACAGAGGTGCACCAAAGAAAAGGTACAAGGACTGCCTAAAGAAATCTCTTGGTGCCTGCCACATTGACCACCGCCAGTGGGCTGATAACGCCTCAAACCGTGCATCTTGGCGCCTCACAGTTTGGCGGGCAGCAACCTCCTTTGAAGAAGACCGCAGAGCCCACCTCACTGACAAAAGGCAAAGGAGGAAAAACCCAACACCCAACCCCAACCAACCAATTTTCCCTTGCAACCGCTGCAATCGTGTCTGCCTGTCCCGCATCGGACTTGTCAGCCACAAACGAGCCTGCAGCTGACGTGGACTTTTTACCCCCTCCATAAATCTTCGTCTGCGAAGCCAAGCCAAAGAGAAAGAAGGAGAATATTTAAAAATGAAATATGCAAATCATTCACTTGCCCACATTATTTTTGTATTTTCTGTACTGGCATCTCACAATGCAAATTAAGGCCTATTGGCTCTTACCCAGTTCACGAACACGACTAATTCAGTAGAAGCCAAACCTGGTAGCTATTGATAATGACAGTTCAATAACTGCAAAGAAAAGTAGGCCTGTCAAATGTCTTCATTCTAAGGGCAAAATCTGTAACCAATCTACAATAATGATGCTCAGTTAAACTTTTCGTGTGTGTGTGTGTGTGTGTGTGTGTGTGTGTGTGTGTGTGTGTGTGTGTGTGTGTGTGTGTGTGTGTGTGTGTGTGTGTGTGTGTGTGTGTAGTTTATGTACAACACTGCATGTCCTTGTTGCTTCTAATTGTCCTGTTATACATATGGTTGTGATAGTAGGAGTTTTTAATTTTCCACATATTGACTGGGACTCCCATACAGTAAAAGGGTTGAATGACTTGGAGTTTGTCAACTCAAGAAAGAAATCAGGAAGGAAAAAAAGACACCAGAGGACACCTGGACAAAGTGAAGGGAGGAAAGTTTTGGGGAGACATCAGGAGTAAGTTTTTTTTACACAGAGAGTTGTGGGGGCCTGGAATACATTGCCGGGGGTGGTGGTGGAGACTGGAACATTAGGGGCATTCAACAGACTCTTAAACAGACACATGGATGAAAGAAAAATAGAGGGTTACGAGGTAGGGATAACTTGGTCTATTTTGTGGAAGGTGTATATAGGTTGGCAAAGTATGTAATGTTCTACATTCTAAAAGGTTGCAAGTCGGTTTGTCAGGCACATCTTTCCCTTCTGGAAACCATTAGTATGAATTGATAGTTTTTCTCAGTATTCAATGATGGCCATCAATTTGTACCTGGCATTCCAGGATGGGTTTTGGGATTTATTTTTGTATAATCTATTTTAAAAGTGTTGTGGAGTTCATTCCATTAAGCATATTGAAAGGTTTGCAGCAAAGTTCAACATTTTAAACAGTAAATCAATTTACCCCAGTCATGGTCGCACCCATCTCAGTAATGTGATATTCATTAAGGAAATTACAAGTAAAAGAACCATGCTACTCACTTTTGAAGATGTCATTTGCACTAAGTACATATCTTCTGATTTGTGACCATGTTTCTATCATGTGCTTAAAGGGGAGCACCAGTTCTTAGTACTGCAGTACTTCATTCTGACTGACATTGAAGTTGAGAGACAGGAATATCTGAGATGAATTCATCTTTTTTTCCAATTTAAGAGGATTGCAGATGGCCAACGATTTATCTTGGAGAAGCAACAGTTGTTAAACTAATATATTTTTAAAAATGGTAAAATTCCCTGCAAAGCCTTCTGCCATTTCAACATTGCCTTCCCAAGTGGGTCCTGTAGAATTGTTAACTCATAAAGCTTGTTATTTTACCTTTATATTGTTTCTTCTCTTCCTTCAGTTCCAGTCTCTGGGACCATCGCAGAAAAGAGGAGGAAACCATCCAACATGTTTGCATCTCATTCATCAAACCTGTTCCTCAGTACCAAAGCAAGAAGATAGCCCAAAATATTTTTGCCAATGTATCAATGGAGATCCCATCTCTTGACAACTCCAATCAAATGCATTGCTGTTGCTGGAAAATACCTTGGAATTCAGAAGTTAATTTTCCCAGATGACAAGGTTCTGCATCTCAGACAACAAACTTTTAGCCAAGGTAATTTTTTTTGTCACTTTTTTTCCCCACATTGACGATGTGCAATTCTTTGAAAATTAATTTCTATCTCACAAATGGAACATTTAGTTAGGAAATTCATTGGAATTTATCAGGGAACCATATTTTTGAAAGATTTTCTCAAGATTTGAGGAAAACAAATGTTATTTTCTGTTTGTAACAGTGAATGACACAGAAGCAGAGACTCAAAAGAACTGTACGGCATTGGCCGTCTGTCTTTGACACACCTGAGATTTCATTCCATTTTGTCAACAGAAGTGAACATTGCATCTCTTCAGCACAGTATTCAATATGATCATTCCCCAAAGGTTGGTGGAGAAGCTGGCCCTGCTGGGATTCAACATCCTTCTCTGCAACTGGATTCTGAACTTCACAGAAAGATCAAAGTCGCTCTGGGTTGGTAGCAGCACGTGGAGCACCGTCGTGCTGAGCTCTGGCGCACTTCGGGGCTGAGTATCAGCTCGTTCCTGTTCATGCAATGAACCCACAGCTGCATCGCCAGCTCCAGCTCCCACAAGTTTGCAGATGTCACAATAGTCATTGGGCCTCATCAGCAACAACAATGAATTGCACTACAGGGAAGAGGTGGAAAATCTTGTGATAGGGTGCAACAACAACAACCTAAGTCTCAACGTGGACAAGACAAAGATGGCTTAGACTTCAGAAGACTAGGATTGACCACCCTCCACTACACATTAATGGAACAGTAGTGGAGAGAGTAGAGAGTACCAGGTTCTCCAGAGTTCAACTAAGTGGTGATCTATCTTTGACACACAACATCTCCTTACTGTCAGGAAGGTGCGACAATGACTGCAAATTCCTGAGAAGACTGAGGCGGGCAAGGCTACTGGCCACCATCCTGTCAACTTTCTACAGGAGCTCTATCGAAAGCATTCTGGCTGGCTGCATCATAGTGTGGTACGATTGCTGAAGAGCATCGGATCGGAGGTCAATCCAGAGGACAATAAGAGTGGCAAAGAGGATCATTGGGGTCTCTGATAAGGACCCCTACCACCTCTCCCACAAAATCCTCCTACTACTCATGTCAGGAAAGAGATACGGGAAACAGCTTCTCCCCATGACTGATAAACTGCTCCCTAGAAACCCTCTGAGACTACTAGTTAATTAACAATATTTATTATTTTTATACATGTACTACATATAAATCATGTAAATATGTGTTATGTCTATATATGTGTTTGCATGTTTTTACACAAAGGACTGAAGAATAGCGTTTCGTCCAGTTGTACTTGTACAATTGGGGGATAATAATAAACTTGAATGCAATACTAGATACATTTGAAAATGGTGGCACTTCCAGAGCTGCTGCATTGCTGCTGGTGTGGGCCCACAGGGAATGATTCCTTTCTCTCAATTCCTCCACCTCCGTCATAGCTAAACCCAGGATGAGGACTTCCATGCCACATCATCAGGGATGTCCTCCTTCTTCAAACTACGTCTCTCCCATCAACTCAGCACTCACCCACATATCCTCCATTACTTGCACTTCTGCCCTGGACTCTCCGCCCCCATGCACATCAAGGGCAGGATTCCTCTTGTCCTCACCTATCACCCCACCAGTCTCCACATCCAACACATCCTCCTCTGCCATTTTTGCTATCTACTATGTGATCCCACCACAAGGCACATATTCCCCTCTCCTTCCCTCTCTGTCTTCCACAGGGACCACTCCCACCGTGACTCCCTTGTCCACTCTCCCTCCCCATCAATCGATTCCTTGGGAACTACCCCTGTGACCACAGAAGATTCTTCACTTGCACCCACACCACCATTTGGAGACACAAACGGTCTTTCCAAGTGTAGCAATACTTCACTTGTGAATCTGCAGGGGTCATCTACTGCATCCGGTGCTCCCATTGTGGGCTCCTCTACATCGGAGAGACTGAACCCAGACTGGGAGATCACTTTGTTGAGCACCTCGGTTCTGTCCACTGCAACAGCGTGGATCTCCCGGTGGCCACTCATTTCAATTCCCCATCCCATTCCCTTGCTGACATGTCTGCCCATGGTCTCATGCACTGCCAGACTGAGGCCACCCACAAATTGGAGAAACAACACCACATCTTCTGACTGGGCACCCTCCAACCGGACGGTATTAATATTGACTTTTCTGGCTTTCGCTAAACCCCCCCCCCCCTCCATTCACTTCTTCCCCATTGCCTTCCACCTGTTCTCTCTCTCTCTCTCTCTCTCTTCTCTCTCTCTCTCTCTCTCTCTAAATTCTGTTTCCTTTAGCACAAACATGATAAATTCTCACCTCTCCCCATATCACATCCAATGAACACCTTGCGTTGGTCTGGATTCCTCCCCCCAGTCAGCACTGCCCGAATTCTGATGTTTCCTGCTTCCGCCTCATTCTGCTTATTCCTCGAGGAAGGGCTCAGGCCCAAAATGTCGGCAATATATCTTTGTCTCTGCTGGATGTTGAAAAGACCGGCTGAGTGTCTCCAGCGTTTCGGTGGGTTTTTACCTCAATTTGCCAGTGGCTTCAGTCTGGCAGTGCCTGAGACCATGGGCAGAAGGACAGCAAGGGAATGGGACAGAGCATTGAAATGGGTGGCCACCAGGAGGTGCACACTATTGTGGCGGACAGAGCCGAGGTGCTCAATAAAGTATTTCCCAGTCTACGCCCAGTCATTCCAAGGTCAAGGATGCAGTAGAGGACCCCCCGCAGATTCACGTGTTACTTCACCCAGGACATATTTTCTCTTCCAGTTTTAATCAAGAGGGAGAGTTACTCAAACACACCTTGAATTCCTACATCCATTTATGAAAAGCTGCAGCAAGATTTAAATCAGGACACACTAAAAGAAAGTTAACCCATCCAAGCCTGAACAGTCCAAACTGTCTGCATAATTAGAAACATTTGTGCTATCTGCATCCCACAGTCAGCCTCATTTTCAAAGATGCAAAACAACCTTATCTCTGTTGTTCTCTGATTTTTTTTTCTGCTTTCAACTGCTGTGAAAATGAAGTGAATTTTATACTATGTTGACTGCAAAAATAATAGGTCCTGTAAGTTGAACAGGGATCAAAAATAGAAGTAACAATATTGCAACTTCAAAATACGATATATTGCTCAGAAAATATTTCCTTGTACAGTGACCACCAAGCTCGGACTTAAAGGGGATAGATATTATCAGGAAAGTGAAATAGCAACTGTGTTCAATTATTTGCCTATATTAACTCTATTCCGCACTTGATTCCGTTGCTGCCTAGAGAGGGATCAGAGGTCAATCCACAGGACCAGAGTGTGATCTACCAGGCTCGTTGTCTGAAGAGGGTGCGTAAAATCACTGAGCACCCCTTCCACCCTGCTTGCGGCATCTTTCTGCTGCTCCAGTCGGAGAAGAGATCCAGGAGGATCAGAGCCAGCCCCACCAGGCTGAGTAATAGCTTCTTCCCACGGGCAGTGAGAACGCTGAACGACCAAGGGATCTGCTCACACTAATCACCCAAACAATATTTATTTAGTTATTTGTACAGATAAAATACTTGTCCTGCATATGTATAGTTTGTCTGTGTGTGTGCTATGTCTGAGTGTGTTTTGTACCAAGGACCGGAGAACACTGTGTCGTCGGGTTGTACTTGAGCAATTAGATAACAATAAACTTGACTTGACTTGGAAATATCAGTTTGATTTACAGCTAAATATTATAGCCATCTAGGCATCGTAATACCCATTTTTGTAAGTGTTGTATGTACAAAAGTATAAACTAATGATAAGCTCAACCTCCAAAAAATTCGAGACAGGCATAATGATCGATTTTGCAGTGCTTCACCTACGAGGTCCGCACTTTCTTGATTAACTCACTAATCCAAGTCCCTTTTCTGTGACATTCAGAACAAAAACGTGGTGATAAAACATAATCAGCTTATGATGGGCGCTTGTGCAAAATCTGCTCCATGTTATCATTGTTTTGCTATTCAACATATGTTCTTTCTTCAACAAAGAATATCTTTTGAGAGTGGGAGGTCAAAAAAGAGCAAAAGAAATGGGAGCAGGAGAAAGCCACTTGGCCCGTCATGTCTGCCAAGTATCAAGGGCAGGACCATGAGCTATAACCCCCGGGGGAGAGGAAAAGTGCCACCATTCAAAGACCGGTTCTCTTAGCTCTTAAATCAAAGGACTACCCAACTCCTGGTGGCAAGACACCCTCCCCTACCCGCTCCATGTCACCAGGTCCCTTCTCTGTATGCCAATGAATGCAACACTGCATGAAAGGCTCTTTTCCTTCCCGGCATCTGGAACTACACTCCCATCATGACTGATGAACCCTGGGCCAGTGCTGCTCGCAAACCACATCAAACACCACAAAACTTACCCACTAGTCGAGAAGGTCCACCTCCTCCATGCCAACCACCAAGACACCTACATGGAGTATCAGAATGGTCGACAAGACACCGTCTCCATCCGGACCTGTCGCATGCAGGAAACACCCTCGACCGACCAGCCATTCCCCTCTCCGGTAATCCCGACCAACCGGCCTTACTGTCGGTGCTCAAATTTGCGGCCCAAACTCCAACCATGGAACCAACCAACCAGACTGAGAATCATGATTAATAGGCTTTAATCACCTTAAAGTGTCAGCCACCAGAGGCACCGCCTGTTACACAAGATAACACTCGGGAACTGACAGCTGTGCCACAGCAGACCCTGCAACAGTCGCAGTGAGACCACCGGACAGGCTGAACCTGTAACGGACTTTGAAGTATCGCAAAGCTGCAACCACACCACCCTGCCAGATCTTGTTTATAAAGGAGGGGTGAATGTGGTGCTACCACTATGTGTATATATGTATGTATGTGCAGTATGGGCTGGCCAGCCCAAGGGACCTGTGACTCCTCCCTCCCAGATACAGTGAAACCTCGTTAGAACTCGATAGTTGGGGTCCAAGATTTCATACCATGTTAACAGCCGAGTCGCAGAACAGATGCCTATATGTCAGAGTGCCCACGGACAATCAAACCCAAATATTACCAGTTTTCAAAGGATCCACTGTCTATAACTAACAATTTCAATGAAAGAAAGCAAGTGCATTCTTTTAATATTGGGATTCTGAATTTTAATCAACTTATTTTACAGAAATTTGCAAAGTTTAGGGTCCACAGAAACTTGTGCTGTAAGTGATTCTGTGGATTAACGAATCGCATTCTAATGAGGTTTCAGTGTATCCCCATAAAGGCTGTCATGCCCATACCCCTCCCTTAGCACCTGCCTTGGAACCGGGCCAGCAACATGCAAGTTGTGCTGACACTTTAAGGTGATTAAGGCCTATTAATCATGATTCTCTGTCTGATTGTGGTTGATTGGTAGTACACTGGGAAAAGCACTTCCTCCTCATCTCTGCCATAGACATACTCTACTGTATCTTGAGGCTACGTTCTAGACAAGCTGGGGGGGGGGGGGGGGGGGTTGCATTTGCGGTCCCCATCGCTCTCCACATGTTGTACCTGAAAGATGTCATTGCAAAAAAAATGTGAATGTAATCTCAAATTCAACCCCCGCCCCATTACAGAAATAAAAATCACTTAATTTCTCTTGGTCATTCAGGGAATAATATACTGAGTTCTCTTCACATCATAAGATTTCTAATACAGATAGCAAGGAACTTTTCCTTTTGTGCTGTGTCAAGGTTCTTTTGTTCAATGAACTATCAGTAGAAATTGCATTCAATCCACTGTAAAGCCATTGGCAGAAATTGCCCGGCACCCCTTACAGGCAGAGAAAAAGAATCAAATGAGAGTCCCTTCAGAGTCACTGAGTGTCTGTGGATTCATCTCCAGCCCTCCCGCAGCCTCACAGACAAACCTCCGACACGCCCGAGGCCCATCGGGAACCCCTCCCACCCACCGCACTTGTCTTGCATCCCAGTTCCGATCCCTGGAGCCTCTTCAACCAGTCTGCAGCCAGACGTGAGTCATTTTGACTGCAAGTCACCAGCAGCTCATCAGCTATGTGTGACCCTCAGCCATAGAGCCCTTTACTGGTCCGCTGCCGTGGTCACTGTCCCTAGGGTTGTCTCCTCCACTTCTACTTCTCAATGAGGGTGTTCTGTCCATTCTTGGTGCTCTTCCCCCAGAGTTTGCAACCCTTCATGGATGTTGCCAAACACAAGAACCACCACTTTGGGCCCAGACCCCACAGTCACAGGATTTTAAAGCCTGTATGGAGCCATTGGTAGTAGAGGTGGGCAGTAGGACCCTGTGGAGGAGCACTATGTCTCTGCTCCCTGCTCTCCATGGGTCCACACCAGCAGCAGCATTGCCATTACAGCACCTCTGGGAGTGCCACCATTTTTCTGTGCCAAATGTCAAGTGTCAATGACTCAATTTGCCCTGGAAATCATAACTAATGAAATCAAGGTATAGGTAATTAAGTACAATTTTTCACCAAAAGGGAATAGTTAGTAATTAAAAGAACAATACAGTTTACACTAATTGCCTTAATAGTCACGAACTACACCAGGGGTTCTCAACCTTTTTCTTTCCACTCACAGACCATCTTAAGTAATCCCTATGCCATCGGTGCTCTGTGATTAGTAAGGGATTGCTTAAGATGGTCTGTGGGTGGAAAAAAAAAGTTTGAAAACCCCTGTTTTAATTGTCCCTCATTGACTCATGTGCACGGTTTCAGAACTCCAAAGGAAATGGGCCAATGGCAATTTTTCTCAAGCAAAATATTTCAGTAACAATTGGGTCTAGAGCAGTGATTCTCAACCTTCCCTTCCCACTCACATCCCACCTTAAGCAGTTCCTTACTAATCTTAGAGCACCAATGGCATAGGGATTACTTAAGATGGTCTGTGAGTGGAAAGAAAAAGGTTGAGAACCACTGAACTACACAAACTCTGGGCACTTATTTTTGAAGGTCTATCAAGGTGTAAATGATCATGCCTTTTACATTGCACGGTATAGCATTTGTGGGGTTGTTTGTTTCTTGGATTTTTCTTGGTCGTGGATTTGTGGAATTTATTGCCACATATAGCTGTGGAGGCCCGATCACTGGAGGAGTTTAAGGAGGAGATTGATAGGTGTCTAATTAGTCATGGTATCAAGGGATATGAGGAAAAGGCTGGAAATTGGAACTAGATGTGAGAATGTTTTCACTCAGGGTGGAGTTGAAGAAAAGACTCAATGAGCAGAATGGCCTACTTCTGTCTTTTCCCTTGTGATTAATTTGTTCACACATGTAGTGTCATTGGTAAAACCAACATTCATTATTTATCCCTTATTATCAGGAAAAAAGTGGATTTCTGAGCCTTTTCAGAGGGCAGTTGAGTCCACTACAATGCTGTTGGTTTGGAGTTACTTATACATCAGACTGAATTTCCTTCCCTGAAGAACACTGGTGAAGCAGATTGGTTTTCCAACAATCTGATCATTTCACAGGCATTAATGAGGAGGGCATTTTATTCCTGACCTACTTAACAAACTGAATTTAAATTTCCCAGAAGTTAAAACATGAAAGTCTTCAAACACTGTGGATGAGATGTCTCATCTTGCTGAGAAACTCAGCAAGTCAACAGTGTACTTTACAGAGAAAAGATAAAGATACGTAACCAACATTTAGGGTTTTAGCCCTTGATGAACAGCTTGATGAAACCCGAAACAGTGTACGGCATAGACTAGAAGGGCCAGGTTGGCCTGTTTCTGTGCTGTGCTGTAAGTTTTATATAGTTATATGAAACCTTGGTTAAGTTTCCCAGATGCGGTTTTGAGATTTGAACCCACAACTATAGATCAATACTTCAAGCTTCTGGATTATTAGCTTACCCAAATAATTTAAACCATCCATTCTCAATGGGGGAGCATACAGCAGATATCAACATCCACCACCATCGCCCACCACCCCCCTCCACTTGTCAGTGGGAAGAACAGAAGTAACCAACTAAACTTGACTGCTTCACAGAACAAGAGGCCGATAAACTTTGAGCAGAGCTCTGAGGGGGCATAGTCAAGCCAAGGTTGAGAATGATTGACTTAAACCCCATTAACCTCCTGGTCAACATTAAAGTTCTCAACTGATCTTTGAAGAAATATTGCAAAATATTTGCAAGGCTGTTTGATCAAGGATAACAGAAGTCAGTTTCCAAGATGCCTCAACAACCTTGTTTTGCTGAAAAATGAATCTATTCATTTGTCGGGAAACTGAGTTCAAGTGTCGAGAGATCATGTATAAAATCTACAAATCTATGGAGACACACATATAAAATATTGTGTTCAGTTCTTGTCTCCTTATTACAGGAAGGATGTGGAAGCTATGGCGAGGGGGCAGAGGAGATTTACCAGGATGTTGCCTGGATTGGGAAATAAGGCTTATGAGGCAAGGTTAGCAGAGCTGGGACTTTTCTCTTTGGAGCGTAGGATGAGAGGGGACTTAATAGAGGTCTACAAGATTTGAGAGGCATAGATAAGTTGGGCAGTCAGTGCCTTTTCTGCAGGATGGGAGTAGCAAACACCAGAGGACATCTGAACAAAGTCAAGGGAGGAAAGTTTAGGGGAGACATCAGGGGTATGTATTCGTACACAGAGAGTTGTGGGTGTCTGGAATGCATTGCCAGGGAGGCTGGAACATGAGGAGCATTTAACGTGAGGAGCATCTTAGGCACATGGATGAAAGAAAAATAGAGGGTTACAAGGTAGGAAGGGTTTAGTTTTATTTTTGGTAGGAATATAGCAATATTGGTACATCATCGAGAGCCAAAGGCCCAGTACCGTGCTGTAGAGTTCTATGTTGTTTTCTGCAAACCCACTCACTGTTATCTCATAGTATACACTTGTGCCAATCTTGCCGTCATTAAATTAAAGATGATTTCTGTTGATATTTTGATGCTATATCCAAGTCACCTTTCTCATTGTAGCATTGAATTAATTTGAATGGATAAAGAATACTGTACATTCTTTTTGTGCCATATCTGACAGAAACGGAAATGTAGCATTGATATAAAGGGGGGGGGGGGGGGAGTGGGAAACGGTTACATATATTAAGGATGGAACTGAGTAAGACAATTCTGTCATTCTATTAGTTCAACATCAATGTCAATTAGCTGCTTCCACCCAATGAAATGTATTGCTGTTACT
Source organism: Narcine bancroftii (assembly GCF_036971445.1). NCBI lineage: Eukaryota > Metazoa > Chordata > Chondrichthyes > Torpediniformes > Narcinidae > Narcine > Narcine bancroftii. Next base: position 110,143,440 of record NC_091470.1, on the reverse strand, counting down.
CCACCTTCCTCTTTGCTTCATCCACCTTTCCATGATGGACAAGTTCTATTACAAGGCCATTAAATGTGTACATGTCTGTGCAGTTACGCGCTTTATTCCTGATGGCTACATCTCTGCTGTTGGAATTGCTGAGATTGCTCATGTGATAAATTTATTTCAGCTTGACAAGTTATTTTTTTTTAAATCTGCCTTTTCATTTGAAAGTAGCTGCAAGACACCATTTGACCCTTTTCAAAAAAAGGATCGATTTAATAACTCTCATACCATGAGCAGGATCAGAGCTGATTCATAAGGGCTGCACAGAAATATTCCAGAGTAAGATCCATTACAGATCTTTAAACAATTGTTTGTCATCAAATAGAAAATATTTAAAAACCGATCACAATTCAAACATTCTGCTCTTCAAACACGGCATTGCAAATTTCGATCAGAACTAAAATCAAAGGGCAATCATTTTGGAAAGTTGCAAGAAGTAGTAAATACCTGAATTCAAAATTCAACCAGAATTTGCACTTAAAGCTACAGGCAAAAACATCAAAGTCATTCTGTACTCCGACGTAAACTGGAATTCCAACCTGGAAATAGGTCAGCAAACTCAAACTCTCATTTCTTTTGTTACGTTTATCCAAATATCAAGCAAGCACAATGAAATTAATGAGACAAACCTTCACACTGGCAAGAGAATAACTCATTTTATCCAAAACAACACAACAATGCTAGAAAACGCTGATCATCTATCTCTGGATTGCCTTTCAATTTCTTGGAGATCCATTAATATAATGAATTAGTAGAACTGAGGCTTGGGATCCCCAGATCCAGTCATTTGTTCTTTACAAGCAAAGCAGCTGTACAAGCGCCGCACGTCACAAATTGTTCTTCCTTTACCTTCCAATATGTTACAACACAGTGCATTTGACTCACCATAAACAGGAAGAGCTGCAAAGGAATTTACTGGCATTGGCAGCCATCCATTCAACGTCAGCCATCACCGAAACATATCCTTGAAGGGCACATCAAGCGAGAAATGTACACTGAAGAGAGAAAGATTCTCGTCACATCATTGTGGATATATCGGACATCTTAAGGTAATAAGACCATAAGAAATAAGAGCAAGAGTAGGTCAGCCATTCAGCCCGTCAGGCCTGCTCCGTCATTCAATGAGATCGTGGCTGATCTGATGATAGGCTCATCTCCTCCTATCTGTCTTTTCCCCCATATCCCTTAATTCTCCTTCTAGGTAAATATCTATCCAACCTTGTCTTAAGTATATTTACTGAGGTCACCTTCACTGAATCAACGGGCAGCGAATTCCACAGATTCACCACCCTCTGGGAAAAAACAGTTCCTGCTCATCTCTGTCCTAAATCTATTACCCTGAATCTTGAGGCTATGTCCCCTAATTCTAGTCTCCCCCACCCATGGAAACACCTTATCGATTTTATCTATGCTTTTCATAATTTTATACGTTTCTTTAAGATCCCCTCTCATTCATTTAAATTACAGCAAGTACAGTCCCAAGACAAGTCAAATCAGTTACCATCCGACTGTACAAGTACAGCCCGACGGAACAGCGTTCTCCAGTCCTTGGTACAAGAATATGCAGACACACAACCAGACAAAACACAAATAATACATATACAGGACAAGTATTCGAGCTGCAAAAATAAATAAATAAACTTGGCTTTGTGCAAGTGAGAGTCTCGCATGTTTAGATTGAGCAGTTCCTTTGGCCATTCAAACTCCTTTGATGACTCAATCTCTCCACATAGGCTAGCTCCATCCCTGGAATCAATCTATACAACAAAGAAACCAAGCCCTTGCAATGATCCCAGAATAAATCTGGTCAAGGCTTTTAAAACTTGTGTCCATCAAGAGCCAGTCATTTAGACAAAAGTTCTACTCTTGATTAAAAAGAATAGATTGAATAATAATAGATTATTTTAATATTAATTACAGTGAATTGATGATAATCGACTGTATTATACACATTGATTTTCTAATTGGCATGGTTAATGTAGTGGTTAGTGCAATGCTATTACAGGTCCAGCAACCCGGGTTAGCATCTGTGGCATTCTATGCCATGAATCAAACAGTGTCCTCTATGCAGCAAAGGTCAAAAAATATAACCGACGTTTGCAAGGTACAAGAGAATGCTCCCCATGTCCACGTGGGCTTCTTCCAGGTCCTTCCCACCCTTCATAACGTATGGGGTTGTTGTAGGTTAACTGGTGTAGTTGGGCTCGTGGACTGAAAGGGCCTGTTACTGCACTGTATGTCTAAAAAAAAAATTCTCCAATTTGTCATAATATTTCACCAGTGTATTGTAGGTTTATGTTCTTGGTACTTACAAAAGTTCGTGTTGATGATTACAATATTCATACTTCTTTTGTTAATGAAATGGTGTGACTATGAACTAAGTCACTGAAGTATTTTAGATCTAAGAGTTCTATTCATCACAACAAGCCTTCTCTCGGTAGGATCCTTTCTGCACTCAAAGCACAGGGAGTTGTTTTCTTCTCTTAAGATCAAAGGTAACAGCAGATGATTGAACATAATTCCAACAGCTCCAAAGAGATCATTTACTTCAATATTTTGAGTTTGGTGGAATTGAGCTCATATTTTGAATTCATATTTAAAATGGGAGGGCATTGCAACTGACAAAAATTTGCTTGGGTAAAATCATCCAGGTGGATGATCTAAACGTTTCCGAGAACCCAAATTCCCAAGATTAGCATTTTTGTGAGGCTCTATCCGTGGGTAAGCAAGTATCCCAATTATTGAGAGAAGAGCAAATAGTTTTGTGACCGTGTGATGTGCCATGACTGTGTTACACCATCCCCACTGCACTTGTTTAACTCACATTTGATTCCCTTCCTGATTATGCTCCTCATTTTCACATTTCTTCATAGGTGCCCCTCTCCTCACATCTCTAACCCAGTGGTTCTCAACCATTTTCTTTCCACCCACACACCACCTTTCTAACCATACAGCACCTATGGCATTCTATGCCATGAATCAAACTGTCCTCTATGCAGCAAAGGTCAAAAAATATAACCGACGTTTGCAAGGTACAAGAGAATGCCAGCAATTGGCATTTGCTGCATAAAGGACCCTGTTGGACCTGCTGAGCTTCTCCAGCATTTTGTGTTTTTACTTCAACCACGGGGTCTACAGATTTTTGTGATTTACTCCTATGCCATAGGTGCTCTGTGGTTAGTAAGGGATTACTTAAGGTGGTGCGTGAGTGGGAAAAAAATATCGCTCTGCTCTAACCTAACCTCCACCATTACTGTGATCCTTTGAGGTCTTTTGTATTCCTGATACATTTACAGTTGGCAGTTGCCACTTCAGATACCTAGCGCCCAAACTGAGAGCCATGTAAAAAGCTATGAACGGTAAAAAATAACCTGATTCACCACATAACATCGCATTCCCCTGCCTCAGTCATTCTCATGTTACCCTCTTAACCAGCTATTCTCAATGGGGGCCATAGCCCCCCCCCCCCACACCCCCTGTCCCGGGGCCACGGCACAAAAATGTTTTTTGATGTATTTGGTAGAAGTACGGAAGAAACCAACTAAACTTGACTGCTTCACAGGGAAGGGGGACCATAAACTTTGAGCAGAAGGGAATCACAGCAAAAAAAAAGGTTGTGAATGGCTGCTTTAAACCTTTTGGTATTTAACAGCTTTCCTCACGCAACCATTTCTCATTCTCCCCTGAAAATCTACTCATTATTGGACCTCCTTTACATCCGTCCTGTGCACTGACTGTAAACTACAGAGAGAAAAACATTTCCAAAGAGTAATTATCTGACCCTTGTGTCTACTGTTGCTTTGCACTCTTCAAGTTACATTTTTTCTTGTGTGAATTGATGACTGCATACTCTTTAAAGTGAGACTGAATATATTATAAAATTTCTCATATATATACCACAACATTAATCAGCCTTTGTGCCACAGCCGTAAAACATGGAACTGCAGAGAGCTGAGATTTACACCTCTTGTGGCATTGTTATAACGCATTTTTTGCATGAATATTTTGTTATAAAAAATGTAGGTCGCATAAATCCTGTCAGCACCATTATTAAATATTCCACACACTGTGGAATCTTTTCTCTGCACTTAACCCTACTTATCCAAATTGGGCCATGGTTTGAGCCATTTTCAGTTCAATCAACAATGTTTGTCTGAAATGCCTCTGAATGTGTTCTCATTATTCATTTAGAGTACAATACATCGAATGTGCATGTCTCCATTTAGATATGACAATTGCTTGTATTTTCATAGCATCCTGCTGTTAATTTCATAATTACAATCACTGTCTAAACGTTTATCACAGATGATCATTTACTTGTTTCTGTCACCAGGCCTTATTTTGAGATCATCTGTGCTGGGCGCTTTCAAATAGCAGCACCCGGGTAGCCCTCCTAGGACCCGGGTGAGATTTCTGAGTTGTGGACCCCTCCTACATCTTTCAAATAGCAGCCTAACCTACCTGTTAAATCGCCAGCCCAGCAATTTAGTGGGGATTCCCACACCTGCGATCACACGTCACGCAGCCACTGGAAATCTCCTGTTCCCTGTGTTCATTCTGTTCCCTTTCTGTTTAAATTTTCCCAAGGGACTGGGTGAGCCATTTCCCCCTTCAAATCAGCGGAGGAGGACACCCGGGTAAGTTTTATTGGGCTCCACGACCACCTCCGAGGTAGGTCTGGGTCCCGGGTAGATTTTGACCAGATTTGCCCAGTTTTCCCCCCCTTCAAATAGCCCCGTACCTGGTTCTTCAACCTAGTAAATTGCCCGATTAATCCCATTTTACAAGGCAATTTGAAAGGGCCTTGCTGATACTCTAGTTCTCTACTGAGAGTTGTTTTTCACAGGTTTAGATATTGGAATGGCAATCCACTGATTTTTTTTATCCCTTCTGGTGCTTTGCATGAATATGAACATCATGCACTATTTCAAAAAACAACCATCTTTCCCAGCGTCCTGGTTCCCGAGATAGGACACCTCCTCGTCAGTCAGGAAAGCGCAGCAGTGCCTACACTTCCTGAGGAGGTTGAGGCAGGCAAGGCTACTGGCACCCATCCTCACCATGTTCTACAAGTGCACTGCAGAGAATGTCCTAGCTGACTGCATCATAGTGTGGTGGGTAGCTGGAAAACATCAAATTGGACGTCAGTATGGAGGGTGGTTAAAACTGCTGAGATGATCACTGGGGTCCCCCTTCCCTCTATCGATTATATCAACAGGGAGTGGTGCTTAAAGAGGGCTCAGAAAATCATTGAGGACCCTTACTGCGGTGATACAACCACTGGACTGTCGGTGACTGCCTGCGCCTATACACACTCCTGCACTGCCTACTGCAGGGGGCGACCCACTGCACCTGCAGGGAGGTAACCTGGGAGGCTGGCTCCATCTACTCCCTGCCAATCACCGGCCCCACATTACAGCTCGTGCCGGCCCTTGGGCAGGAGTAGAGCACACGGAGCCAGAAGGGATACTGTATCTTGAGTGCACAATTTAAGCTAATTACAGCCTTTGTAGTTTGAGCTTGTTTGTTTGCTCTGCAGCGCATCACATTTACTATCCATCCTGCTGTATCTTTGAGACACTACCTTCAAGAAACATGCACAAAAGCATAAAAACCAGGACTGTGAAGCTGGGAAACAGCTTCTTCCTGCAGGTGGTGAGACTGTTAAACAATCCTGGAAAACTGTTAATTATTTATATATATATATTTTGGTTCGCTCTGTACATCTGCCGTTTGTGTTTAGGGTGTACTGTGTGAGTGTGCTTTGGTTTGAAGATACGCAGTTTCGTTGGCTTGTATATGTTTCTGCACAATCAAATGACACTAAACTTTAGGAAGGTTAATTGGTCACCAAGTTCATTGGACTTACAGTATTGATGGTAGGGTAAGGAAGGAACTGCTCGCACTTAGCTATTCAATTGGCAGTAAGGAAGGGATCATGATTTACTTTGGAAATTGCAAAAGATGATTCCACGGTTCTCCAGAGATTGCACTGCCTTGCAATCTTCTCCAGCGTAATCAGGGACAATAAGTAATGTGAAGTTCAGGTGTTCGTGCATTAATCCCACTGCAAAATACCCTGAAAGTATTTGCTTGGAAATTTATCTCTGTAATGCTCAAAATGCATTAAATAGACACGTCAGCATGTTTTACTTGCCTTTTAAATTCATGAATGTTGAAAAGAGAGTACACGCTGATCTATCTGAATGGGGTTTTTGGAGCTCCTTGTGCAGGGTGAATTTCCAGGCAGTAACATTGTGTTATTTGAGGTGTAAATGAAAATTTAACGGTGCCCTGAGAGATCATTACTGCATAGAAAACTCCTTGGTTTGGTAGTGAGAATGTTGAACCTCCAAAGGAACTATTCACACCAACAATCCGAGACTCTCATATTAATGAAACAATAATTATTTATTTTTATAGATTATAATATTTGTCCTGCATATGTACTATTTGTCCGTGTGTGTGTTGTGCCTGTTTGTGCGGCTACGTGCTTTACACCAAGGACCAGAGAACGATGTTTCATCGGCTTGTACTTTGGCAATCAGATGATAATAAATTTCACTTGACTTCACTTGATCCTTTCAAGATTAACTTATTTATTTGGATAGCAATCCCTAAAAAAAAAAATTTTTTTTAAATATTGGGATTTAAAAATAATATTTTGCCTTTTTGCTGGTTTTTCTTGAATAATGCATTTACAAATTTTCCTTTTTCATTCTCTAAAATGTTCAAAGTTGTGTTTTTTTTTAATTCTTGGGTTATTGTCTGTGGGTATTGGTCAATTTATTTGGTTCTTCATCTTTCTTAATTTTTTTCTCCCTGTGAGTAAACTCTGGGGATCTTGTTGAATGTTCTATCTATAAATAATGTCAGAGACGGTGAAGTTCTTGCCACAGAAATTCTTGTGATCAGTAGCGTTTCCCAAATATATTTGAAACATCCAAATGTAAAAGTCAAGGCCAATAAAATCAAGGCCAACATATTGCATTCCAATCTGAGGCAAACATCCAGGAAGCTGTAGGGTCTACTCAAAATAAAAACTGGAGCAAGTCAGCAGGTCAAACAGAGTATTTTATATAATAAAGATACATAACCAGTGTAACAGGCTTGAGCCCTTAATCAAGGCATGAGCAAAACGTAGGCAGGTGCCTGAATAAATGGTGGGGAAGAGGGACAGGGGGAGGAGCACAGGCAGGATGGATAAGGGAGGGAGGACACACCAGCAAACGGGGGGGGGGGTGGGGGGGGGGTTGCCTCCATTAATGGAGAGGAAAGGGGGGTGGAGAGCTGAAGGAAAAAAGACAGAGAGGTGGGTAAAAGAGGGAGAATGCGGACTAGGGTAGCAGAAACGAGAGAAGTTGATGTTAATGCCATCTGGTTGGGGAGTGCACAAACGGACATTAGGTGTTGCCCCACCAATTTACAGGTGCCTCTTGTTTGACAGCACATGAGGCCATGGAGAGAGCACAGGAGCGGAGCGCAGAATTGAAATGGTTGGTCACTGGGAGATCCCTGTTACTGATGCGGACAGAGCAAAGGTGCCCAGCGAAGCGATCTCCCAGTCTGCATTCGGTCTCTCTGACGTAGAGAAGGGTCTACTTTACTTCCTATTTATTTTGACAGTCATTGCATAAACAATTGAACTAAGTTCTACTTGGTTGGAAGTTCCAGAGGCAGATAGTGTTACACGTATGAAGGCAGATTTAACATTTACATTCAAATCATTATGCAGACCTAATAGTGACAGGAATGATTGCTGAATCATTAAAGCAGTGATCAAAAGAAAATAATAACATTAAAATAAACGTATGGGGTCGTAAGTTGGGTGTAATTGGGCGGCACTGGCTTGTGGGGCAGAAGGGCCTGTATGTATGTATGTTTGTTTGCTGTATGTATTGAAATGTGAGCTCCAGTAAGGTTCTCAGAATGAGGAAACAGGCACATGATAAAGAATTTAGGGGTTAAATTCAAAGTGTCGGATATTAATTTATTGGATTTGCAACTGAAAATTCTTTTATGGATTAAAGGTAAGGTTTTCAGATTCCCAACATTCCATTTAATTTCTGACCTGCATACCAGATGAATCACTGACTGAGCATTTATTTATCCCCAAGCGACAGAAAAAAAAATTTCAATATCCAGCATGTTTTGCAGCTCCTTGCTTAGTGTACGATTAGAAATGGATATCCCTTCAAATAAATATGTAAAAGCCATAGAACCATAGAACATTTCAGCACAGAGACAGGCCCCTATGGCCCTTCTAGTCTGTGTGGAACTATTTTTCTGCCTAGTCCCACTGTCTTGTGTCCAATCCATAGCCATTTATATTCCTCCTATCCAGGTACCTGTCCAATTTATTCTTAAAATACACGATCGAGCCTGCATTCATCACATCAGATGGCAGCTTGTTCCATACTCCCACCACTCTCTGCATGTAGAAGTTCCTCCTAATGTTCCCCTTAAACTTTCCCCTTTCACCCTTAACTCAAGTCCTCTGGATTGTATCTTACCTCAGATTCAGATTCAGATTTCAGATTAATTGTCAGAGTACATACATGACATCACATACAACCCTGAGATTCTTTTTCCTGTGGGCCATGCAAAATTACCACTTATTGGCAGGGCAAATAAAACTGACTCAATGTACACATGAAGACAAATAAAGAAATGTAAACAAACTGACTGTCAAAAAAAGTGCACAAGTAAGAGTCCTTAAATGAGACCCTGGTTGAGGAGTCTGATGATGGAGGGGGAGCAGCTGTTTCTGAACCTGGTGGTGCGATTCTTGTGGAACCAAGACCTCTTCCCTGATGGCCACAGTGAGGACAGAGTGTGCTGGGTGGTGTGGATCCTTGATAATCGCTATTCCCTGTAGATTTCTCGATGGTGGGGGAGGGTTTTGTCTGTGATGTCCTGGGCTGTACACTTAGGGATATTGGTGTCCACATACCAGTCTGTGATGCAGCCTGTCAGTACAATGTCCACCAAACAGCTGTAGAAATTTACCAGGGTTTTTGATGTAATGCCAAACCTCCACAAACTCCTGAGGAAGTAGAGCCAATGATGTCTTTTCTTCACAATGCCATTGGTGTATGGGGCCCTCTGTCTATACTCCTCATAATTTTAAATACCTGTAATCAAATCTTCCCTCATTCTTCTACGCTCCAGGGAATAACATGTTTAATCTTGCCCCATAACTCAATTCCTGAAGTCCGGACAACATCCTAAGCCCATCATCCTTTCGCCCTGATGATACTGAGTTATAGAGTGAATTCCATGGGTCTTGATAACCCCTGTACTACTTTATTCAGATGCCTTTTCATCTTATACAACTATAAGCAGTGACCATGAGTGGGTTACGTCAATCGTCAGGGAACACGAGAAAAAAAACTCATCAGGGAAGAGGTCTTGGTTCCACAAGAATCGCACCACCAGGTTCAGGATAGCTGCTCCCCCTCCACTATCAGGTCAAGATCCATACATTTATTTGAATTTAACAACTTAAATATTCATCCCTGTTAAAACACACTGAAATGACCAATAGATTTAATACTTACTTTTTCACAATCCCTACCATTTTAAGGAGATGGAAAGATGCTGTCCCTCCCATTCATATTCAGTGGTTGTCAGATGTGATGGCATGTCAATCTCTAGAAAAAATTAGGTGTTCTACCACTGCAATGGAACTTAACTTTATTTCACTTTGCGTCCTTCTCTCAATTACTTTCAAAACTTGTAGATAAATTATTTTTGATCCTTTTTTCATGACCCCACATTGGTAGTGGACTTCTTAACTTGGCCAGCAACCCTCATAGGATAGGGTTTGATTCTTAGTTTAGGAATATATTATTTTTCTCTTACCTTTTTTTCCATTTAATAGTATGAGTTCATGCGTACCTTTGCAGCGGCCCGCTAAATGGGGCTCAACCCAGCAAGATAGATTACAAACGCGGCTACCACGCAGACCACGCGGGGACCAATGACCTTCATCCCAGGTGACCAGCTGCATGGCAGGAAACAACGAGCAACAGCGGGAATGCCACCCAATCCGAGGCCATCGCTGCCATGACATCACTTCTGTTGTCAGCAGCGGGGAGAGAATATAAGCGAAGTTGCCAGGGCAATAAATCAGTCTTCGACTTCAGCTCATTGGGTGTGCGTCTTTCTTTCCACACTTGGCGGTAGTGCACACGCTACACCTTGTTCATTGTTATTTGATACTTGCAACTGGATATTAATTTACTTTATTATTATTACAAAATGTACCTATGTATTTTGCATATCTTAAAACCAATAAAAAGATTGAAAAAGAGAAAACACACCAAAATACTGGAGGAGCTCAGCCATTCTTGAAGCGTCCAAGGAAGATAGATATTTTGCCAATGTTTCGAGCTGAGTCCTTCGTCAAAGAATTGGCCAAGATTTTTACTACAGTCACAGCATATGCAGACTTTCGTATTCACAAAGTTTTCTCTTAGGCCTACTGGATTGGCAGCCTGCCTGAGGTATAATTTAAAAAAACATGCCTCTAATCCCTTCAAAAATATTGTCCAATGTAAATCCTACTTATAATTAGCCTTGCAATTCTTCCTCCATTTGTTTCTGGTGTTGACTGGCAGTGTGAAGGAAACAATCCTCGAATGAATGGATTTGAATTTTGAAGTTTGCTTAATCCTTCTGTCGTTTTAAAGTAGAGAAATCCAACAAAGCATTCCAGATTTCAAATTCAAATTGCATCCTCATTCAATGTTCCAAAGCATAACCTCCAAAACATAAGATTGTTTTTGGCTCCAGATCCCCAGCAGCTACACTGACTTGTGTCTGCATTCATTTTGCACAATTATCTCAAATGACAGCAAGTCCAGTCTGTTTCTGGCCCTATACTCTTTTTTTCCTGGTCTCAAGTGTTCATTTTTGTGTCTCACTGAAAGCCTCTTGAAAGATTTGACTTACAAGTGCCATGGGACTCGGGCCGCCAGATTCTAGATTGTTGCTACCCATCAACTATCAGATGCTTGAACAATAGGCTCATTCAGAGAATCATTTAAAGACTCATATTTTGCTCATCATATGTTATATATATATATATATATATATGTAAAACTACATCTGAATTTCCACAGTGAGTTTGCTTACAGTTCTTTCTTTCTTTGAGTATAGTTTACAGTTACCGGTATAGGGACTACTAAGCCCGGCCAGCAGGAAAAAGAATCTCAGGGATGTATGTGATGTCATGTATGTACTCTGACAATAAATCTGAACTTTGAAACTACATCCCCTGAGGCTTCTGGCATTTGGGAGGTGGTCACTGTCCTTTTTTTAAGTGTTGAAAGCTGCTTAGACATACAGCAGGGTTACAGACCATTTCGGCTCACAAGTCTGTGCCGCCAAATTTACATCCCTTTATCCTACAACCTCCAATACATTTTGAATGGTGGGAAGAAATTGGAGCCCCCGGAGAAAACCCACGCAGACACAGGGAGAACGTACAAGCTCATTACAGACAGCGCGAGATTCGAACCTTGGTCCAGTCCCAATCGCTGGCGCTGTAAAGGCATTGCAGTAACCACTATGCCAGCCATACTGTCCTTATCCAGAAGATCAGGAGACAATTATCATGATCCATGCTTTTACTTTACCAAGATGAATGATCATAAAGAAACGCCATTCTTGTACTTTTAGTAACATAGTTCAAAATTTAAATTTTTAATTTAATTTTTTTTAATTCCAATTTAGACATACAGCATGGTAACAGGCCTGTGCCTGCTCAATTGCACCCAACTAACTTACATCCCTAATATGTTTTGAACAGTCGGAGGAAACCAGAGCACCCAGGATGAAATCCAAGCATACACTGGGAGAACGTACAAACTCCTTACAGACAGCACTGGATTACATCCTGGGTCGCTGGTGGTGTAATAGCACTGCGTTAACCATTAGGCTATCCATGACACCCTTCTTTATTGATATTTATTGTTTTTCTCAGTTATAACAGGCCCAAACAATGGTGCTTCTCCTCCTCCCTTCCGCTAGGTCTAAAATCTACGTGATCTTGGAATCAAATGCAAATTACATGACGGAAAGCAGCAATCCAATAGGTTTATGGTCAATATGGGACTCTTCAAGTTCACCTCATTTTATCAACATCCTTTGGATTATTTTCCTCTTCATAACGTTCTCCCTTTCAATCCCTACAATTGGTCCCAGTGACAGACTCTACAACAACATGCATTCCACTTCGGGCAATTCTAATTCTGCAAATAAATGTCATTGTTGCAAAATCAACGTGAGAAATGTCCTTTCTGGCTACACGTTCTTTACTCTATATCCTTGTTATATGGCTATTGCGCCCCAGGGTGATAATCGTCCGCCATGAAGCCCTGAAGCCTGCTCCGCTGCAAAACATTCTTTCACCACAAAGATCATTGTTTTAGCGCGTTAAAGTGTCATAGAGTCATTCACCTTTGGCTCAGCCCATTCACACTACCCACCTGAGCCAGGCCAATATAACTGCATTCAGTGCATATGAAACCATAAGACACAGGAGCAGAAATAGGCCATTCAACCATTGAGTCTACCCCGCCATTTAATCATGAGCTGATTCATTCTCCCACTCAGTCCCATTGCCCGGCCTTCTCCCCATACCCTTTGATGCCCTGGTTAATCAGGAACATATCAATCTCTGCCTTAAATACACCCAATAACCTGGCCTCCACAACCACCTGTGGCCACAATTCCTCAGGGAAAAGAAATTCCTCCATATCTTTGTTCTAAGCGGGCACCCTTAAATCCTGAGGTTGTGGTCTCTTGTCCTAGACTCTCCCACCATGGGAAACAACCTTTCTACATTGACTCTGCCCTTACCTTTCAACATTCAAAATGTTTCAATGAGATTCCCCCCCTTCATGTCCCATGAACCTTTCCTATCCATGTTCTTGCCTAAATGTCTTTTAAATATTGTAGTGCTATCTACCTTTAACGATTCCACGGGCAGCTTGTAGCATCTACCTCTGTGTGAACAAGCAACCTTTTAGTTCCCTTCTAAATCTTTCTCCCTCCTACCTTAACCCTGCATTCTCTAGTTTTTGTCACCCCCTACTATGGGGAAAAACACTAACCATTCACCCCTCATGATATTACAGTACATACCTCCTTAAGATCACCCCCTAAGCCACCTATGCTGCACTGAAGAAAGTTCTAGCCTATCCAGTCTCTCAAACTCTCCAGTTCCTATAACATTCTGGTGAATCCTTTCCGTGACCCTTCCAGCATTAATGGCATCCTTCTTATCGCGAGACAGTCAAGACTGAAGAGCCTTCCCAATTGTGGTCTCGCTAACATCTTCTTCAGCTGTAATATGAGATCTCAACTCTGCGCCTCGTGCCTTCAATCCTGCCTGGTCCACTTGTGTCCGCCTTCTGTCACTATCTCGCCTTCCATGCAGTAAAGAGGACTCAGTTGCTGATTCACTTTGATTGCATAAATACTGAGCCTTGGTTCCCGACCAGTGGGAATCTGCCACTGAGGTCATTGAGGTCATCGAGCCATCTCTCAATATAAGCTCAGCCACAGTTCCTATCAGACTTCCATACAAGACAGATCCAGTCTGATTCAGAAGTGTGTTTTCTGTCTTCTTATGGCTTGTTCTTCACTTCAGTCAAGACTTAAAAAGGTTCCTGTTTCTAAGGCAAGACCCATGATCTATTCCTCCATTAAAATTGGATATAAATTATTTTTGCAATGGTTTCCATTGAAGATTTACCTTGGTTTGGATTGTGTGACTGTAGGATATGTAACAAGTTCACTTGGCTATTGTGAGCAAATGAATAACCTTTAATGTTCAAGGAAACTCCCCAACACTATAGAAATAAATTAAGCATAAACTAACAGACCGCGTTAGAATTAATCGGAAGACGAGCCCTTCATAAATTGTAATAAAATTCGTGTTCACTTATGTTACTTGATGCACATCACGATTTGGATATTAATTCCTCATTTTTGAGATATAATCTTTTTTAAAAACTTTTGGGAATACTCATTTTTGAGACTAATAATAAAAGCCTGATAACTGTACCTGCTAAATCCATAAGCATTGAGACTATTGTAAGGGGCTCACTGAAGGCTTAATCGAACCGGCGCGGGAGGTTGTGAGTGACATCATGACGTCACAATGCGATGAGGTCATTAAGAATCCGCGGAGTTTCAAAACGCTGCGTGTGACTGTTTGAGTAAACTACTTTTATGGAACTTCGACTCGACTACGTCTGACCATTTCTTTGTCTCATTTCGCACTGAGACACAGTGGCTATTCATTGGTGACCCTGGCTTGATTTTTATAGTTATAACACTGACAAACCATGAAAAGAACAATTAAATATGTGGCTAATTAAATTAAAACAGACGCGCTGAGAAATAGCACAATTACACTTTGGCAACACTGTGTTTGAAACATGTTGGGTATTTACCCTAAAGAATAGTCTCATACGATAGGAACTGTAATCACCCTTTATTCTGTTTAAGATAGCGTCTAACTGAGCACGCATATCGAATGTGACTTATTACATTACATGAACATGCACATTCACATAACAAAACACAAAATGTATTCCACATAAACAATGTATTATGAGTTTTTATGTTCAGTGTATGCTTGCAGTGTTTTTTTGTTCTTTAAAAATGTTAAATAAAATACTTTAAATTAGATAAAGATGTGTTTCTTACAGAGCTGCCTTTGCCTTAAAATATCGCCCAGTCATTGCCACAAGTGGGCCATGGCATGTTAGGCTGGAAACCAGGTAGGCCTTAAAAGGATGAGGACCGCTAACACTTTGAGTGCTTTGCTGTGTATCTTGGAGAGTTACTTTCTTATAACTTGGAAGAATTTGATAGATATTCTAAAAAGAGAAGAACATCTGATATGTTCTTGTTTGCTCAAAAATTGTGACACTGGTTCTAGCAGTTCTTTAAGTGATTTACAAAAATGAGGAGAGGGAGCGTTTTACAATAACACAGAAAGGTCATGGTGAGTAAGGCTTATTTAAAAGATTTAGGAACACATAAATGAAGATGCCATGTCCAATGTCAGTGATCAGTCTAACTGGATAAAAATTTCTTTTGATGTAAGAAAACTAAATACCTCACAATTCATTAGTGGTTAGAAGCATTGATCAAACCACGGTAGTGGGTTGTATAAAGGAAGGGGACGAGTCAGCAGAAAGGAAGGAGACGGAAAACCTGGCTGAATGGTGCACCAACAACAATCTCGCACTCAATGTCAGCAAAACCAAGAAGCTGATTATTCAGGAAAGGAAAACCAGAGGTATACAATCCAGTGATCATAGGGGGATCAGAGATCTTTGGGAGTCTATCTATCAGAGAATCTTTCTTGGACAACACACAGTAATGGTATAGTGAAGGAAGCACGTCAGTGCCCTCATTTCCTCAGGAGTTTGCAGAGATTTGGAATGACATCAGAAACCCTGGCAAATTTCTACTGATGGGTGGTGGAAAGTGTGCTGACCGGCTGCATCACAGTCTGGTATGGGGACACCCATGCCCCTGAGCGGAAAGCCCTGCAAAAGATGGTGGACACAGCCCAGGACATCATAGGCAAAACCATCATTGAGAATGTCTATATCTGGGTGGTAGAATCCTGCATCTCTGCTCTCTGTTCTCCCCGGTCTGCACCCTCAGCAGCGCTGCCACCATATCTAAACCCACACATCAAAACTGTTCCTTCCTGAAGCAACAATGCATCAGATATCAAAACTTGGCATGTTTCAAACGATTATTAATAAACCTGCAGGGTCAGTGGCCTCAGTTTTAAATTTAAATTTAGACATACAGCACAGTAACAGGCCATTTCAGCCCACGAGCCCGTGCCACCCAATTTACACCCAATTAACCTACAACCCCTTGTACATTTCAAACGGAGGGAGGAAGCCAGAGCCCTGGGAAAAACCCACGCAGACATGGGAGAACATACAAACTCCTTATAGACAGCGTGGGATCTGAACCGCAATCCCAATTGCTGGTGCTGTAACATCACTGAGCTAACCGTACACTGACCATGCTGCCGGTTAACGTAGTAGTTCGCGCAACGCTCACCGTTCTTTTTAAAATCAGAAAAAATAAAGAATAAAGATTGGATTCCATCTGTAGAATGCAGGGAGGTCTGGATAGGTTGGGATATTTTTCCCCAGAGTGTAGTAGGCTGAGAGGGTTCCCCTTGAGGTACAGTTCTCTTTTTCTTTGGCTTGGCTTCGCGGACGAAGATTTATGGAAGAGGTAAAAGTCCACGTCAGCTGCAGGCTCGTTTGTGGCTGACAAGTCCAATGCGGGACAGGCAGACATGGTTGCAGCGGCTGCAGGGGAAAATTGGTTGGTTGGGGTTGGGTGTTGGGTTTTTCCTCCTTTGCCTTTTGTCAGTGAGGTGGGCTCTGCGGTCTTCTTCAAAGGAGGTTGCTGCCCGCCGAACTGTGAGGCGCCAAGATGCACGGTTTGAGGCGATATCAGCCCACTGGCGGTGGTCAATGTGGCAGGCACCAAGAGATTTCTTTAGGCAGTCCTTGTACCTTTTCTTTGGTGCACCTCTGTCATGGTGGCCAGTGGAGAGCTCGCCATATAACACGATTTACAAGTATAACATAAATTTATGGTATATAAGTACAAGTCATTGTCTCCTTCACAGGGCAGAGGACACTAAAATTAGAGGGAAGAGATTTAGGAAGGGAAAGGGACCCGACAGAAAACTTCTTCCACAGAGGGTGAGGGGTATAGAATGAGCTGCCAGATGAAGCATTAGAGGCAGCTAAAATTACAAAATTTACAGGTAAATGATATTTAGATGTCTTTTATATACAGAATCAGAATTTATTGGTGGTGGGAGTCCTTGAAGTTAGAGGCTGCTTTCTTAAAACACCATCTCTTGTAGACGTCCTCGATGGAGTGAAGATTGGCCTGTGATGCCAATGGCCAAGTTAACAACTCTCTGGAGACAATGATGCAACCAGTCGGGATGCTTTCCATGGTACACTTGAGGAAATTTACAAGATTCTTGCAAACCATTATGATTTTGACTGCAGGCACATAACACCATAATCAAGGAATTTTGCCACTACATGGTCACTCTAAAAAGGAATGTGCAGGAACTTTGAATCAATTCCTGCCCCACGATTTATCCTGCAGGACCCCTACAACTTTTTGGAGGAAGCCTGCAGTGTAAATCGTACTGGAAAAATTTGTTGATGGTCATCCACTCTACTGCACATCCAATCCCCGGGACTGTTGCACTCAGCCGAAAAAGGCACCCAGTGTGAACGACCACACGGGCAGTAATTATGTTAATTTTTTCCCGTCATTTTCCCGACATTGCAGTCTAAAAATCATACAAGTCTCCTGAAACTCCTCGCGGAGTATGAGCCTTTTTTGTGAATACATCAACGTGAAAGCCCCAGAATATTGATACCCAGGAACTCAAAGCTCATAGCCCTGTCCCCTCGATGAGGGCTATTTCATGATCTCCTGATTTCCCCTTTCTGAAGTCCACAATCAGTCCCTTCCTTGGGTTATCTAACGACAAGTGCAAGGTGGCTGTGGCACAGAGGGAAGGTTTAGAGGGGTATTATCCAAGCAAGTGAAACATTTCAGTTAAAACTTGGTCAACATGGAACAATTTGGGCTGAAGAGGCTGTTTCCATGTGTAAACCTTGACACCTTCAGGCAGTATGTGTTGCTTTAAAAGGTGCAGAGATTGATAGAAACAAAGGGATGTATTTCTCACAAATGTATAATGACAGGACCAATTGAAAAGTCAACTGAAAATACAGAATGCTTTATTAAGGAAGATATAGGTTAAAATAGCAAGCCATTTACACTAAATCTTTCTTAGGCCTTTTGAATTATATGTACCATGTTCGATTTTGTGAGCTCCACTTTTGGATATCAGAATCTTGGAGACAGATCAACCGGAAGCTGGGTTTGAATTCCTTTGAGCAGGAAGGATTGAGAAGAGAGGCTCAAAATCTTACACTGTTAAACTTACTCATAACTGGTAACCAGGTGTCACAGTATCTGACATAGTTTATCGTACATCACTTTTAAACCTTCTCACTACTGTGAACCCGGTGTCACAGTATCTTCCTCAGACTACTGTACATCACAGGCCCACCACCTCTTTGTTTTCCCTTGTATAGGCCTGTGCTCCTCCCCCGCCCCTTCCCCTCACCATTTTGTTTGGACGCCTGCCCTCATTTTGCTCATACCTTGACGAGGGGCTCAGGCCTGAAACTTCGGTGATGCATCTTTATCTTTGCTTCATAAAGTACGCTGTTTGACCTGCTGAGTTTCTCCAGCGTTGTGTTTTTACTTCAATCATAGCGTCTGCAGACTTTCATGTTTTACTACACACATCATCAAGTGTAACTTTGAAAAGATTAAATAATGAAGGGGAACAGTTTGAGCTCTGGGGAAGATTCAGGGAATTTGATGGGAATGTGTGAGAAAAAGTCAGTTGTTTGGAGTACTGGGATACAAGGAGATGGCAATGTGAGTTTATTGCCCTATAAATTAGTACAATGAAGAGATACAAAAAAATTATTTCTTGGTTATGGTGTAAAAGATTTGGTGCAAACCGATTAACATGCTGAAATAATATAAATTTTAAAATGCCAGTACATAATGCCTCTCCAGTTAAATATCTTGGTGTTACTGGTGCTGAACACATAACTCATGACTCCAGCGACCCAGGTTTAATCCTGATCTCGGCTTCAGTCTGCGTGAAGTTTGCCTGCTTTCCCCTGTGACCACTTGAGGTATTCTCTGGCTGCTCCAGTTTCCTCCCAAATATTTGTGGGTGTCTAGGTTAACCGAATGCTGTATATTGCCCTGAATAAGTGAAAGTTGATAGGAATGTTGGGGAATAAAATGGGATGGGAGCGGGAGAATAAAATGGAACAAATGCAGGATTAGTGCAAATAGACTAGCATGAATGCAATTGGCTGAACAGACTTCCTGTTCAATGTGATTCTGAGAAAAGCAAAAAGTGTTACAGTAATTAAGTTCAGTGGCACTTTTATGCCTGCAATTAAGTCTTCTCTGCTCTGACAACATTCAAATAGAACTTATGATCCCAATTGAAACAATGAAGATTACTGAGATTTGCTCTGCCTCTGACTCATGCCTTTACTGACCTGAGAATGCACAGTATTTAAAAAAATTATTCCTCAGCACTGGTGACCTTCACCTTTGATAACAGCAAACAAGCTGCCTGCAGAGAGAAATTACTGTGTTTTCTATTGTTGGTGAAGGCACAAGCACATTAACAGACAGGTTGATGGCAGATGCCTGTGGAATTGTATTAAAAGGATGTAGCGCAACTTTCTCCTCACCAGGTCCAAAATTCATCTGCATGCTGGTTCCACTCTCTCATCCTTCCAAATAAAGCCAGCAATCTTTTCAAATTAGCAGTACAACACTGACCACAGGGCATGCCACTGAATATACGAATGCTGGCTTGGAAGTGACAATCTATGCTGAAAGATTTTCATCGGATCCGAAAATAACAATTCCATTGTTCTGTCTCTGTCTCTCTGCAAAATCGTTGAGTGATTATTATTCAGCACAAAAGGGAGCTCCTGCTCATCTCACAAACTCTGGCTTCAAAAGCTTTTGCATTGGTGCCCTTGGTTAGCAATGATGTATGGGTGATGGCAACTTTAAACAGACCACAACTGCATCTATCGTAAAAACACAAAAATGCTGTGGGAACTCAGCAGGTCGCACAGCACCCATCGTAAACAAAGATGTCAGCCACTGTTTTGGGCCTGCACCCTTCTTCCTCCAGAGCCCCAGTCCCCTAATTGAGTTCTGAAACACCTTGTGTGTTGTCACCTTTCGTAGGGTTGTGTAGTATGGATTGTGGAGGGTCATATGACCTCTCCATCTAGAACTTGGAGGGAATGTGACTTGTGGAGAGTCACATGACTTCTCCGTCTGGAACCTAGTTGGAAGTCACATCACCTGCCAATCATTTTTGGACTTTGCCCACCCATTAGTGCACACCTGATCATTGGTCACTTTAATCACCTAGTGATTACCTGGGCCAGACTCCTCAGCTTACTGCACTTTAAAAGACCACGACATGGAGCAGCTCATTCTCTTTGGTCTACCCCAGGTCACATACTGTGGACATCGCTGGGGGAGTTGATGGTCAGGTGTGTTCAACACTTAGAGTGGGGCCGTAGTATCATATGAGAATACTTAGCTATTGAAGCAGGTAACTGGGAGTATTTGTTGAAGTCCCTGTATAGTAAGAATGTGTGAGTTACTGAATATTTCTAGGTGTTTGAGAGAGTAAGCAGCCACTGGTATCACAGATCATTGTATCCGATGTGGACTGTTTACATTGTTTAAAGTACTGACTGTTGTTTTGTGTCTTCCCTGATACTGTTTCTCTATGTGTGCAATAAAGATGATCCTTTGTTTGTTCAGCCTGTGCCTGGACCTGTTCCTCTGTGAACCCACCGAACCTGACTTGATCACGCGCAACAGATCATCTTCTCCTTCTCAGTGGGTAGGTGGGGCGGGATCTCCTCCCCATTTCAGGTGTCCAGCGCTGCTCCCGTGCACCCCCGGAGTCAGAAACCCATCGTGGTCTGCTGCCCAGTACAGGCAGTACATTGCCCATCTTGCACACAGACCTCCACAGTTGCAGAATGTTTACAAAAACCACCATCACCTCCTCTAATCAGTAGTTTAAAGACTGTACAGAGCTATTGGCTTCATGTCCAGGCAGTAGGACCCTCCAGAGCAGTGCTGTACCTCTGCTCCCTGATCTTTTAAATAAAACACTCACTTTAGGATTAGTTAAGGAGTTGATAAGATATTAATTTGTCCTCTGTGGCTTGCACTTAAATACACAATATACTGTAGAAGTGTTTGCAGGCTTCTGAAGGTTGGTTCTTTTGCATTCAATAACTTAATAGGAAGTCAAGGGAGAGGTGCCGGAATAATTATTTTTATTCATTCATGAGATCACTGGTAAGGCCAACATTTATTTTACGTTCCCTGAACTGTATCACCTGTTGAGGCAATTCAGGGGGGCAGTTTAAGAATCAAGCAACACAGACCAGACCAAATGAAGATGGGGATTTGTTTTTCCCTGAGAACAAGATGAGTTTGTACAACTATCTGATACTTTCATGGTCGTCAATGCCAACACGTGTTTTCCATTCCAGATTAAACTCAACTTCCCCCAACTGTTGTGAATTTAAATTTCTATCAATTTATGCTCGTCTGCATTCTCGTGCAATAGCTTTGATACCATAGCCTTTTACACCTCCTCCGAGACCTTCCAGGTATATATACCCAAGCGTAGCACCATCTCTCTCTCTCTCTCTCTCTCTCTCTCTGAGACAAGACCTTCCCACATAGACTTGGCTGGTGCCTTATACAATGGGCTTCGATTCTGTGAGAGAGATGTTGAGAGAGAGCGCGAGTTCAGTTCTACAGTTCAACTGATGAAATGTAGAACTAAATTATCTCTTTCAGAGAAAATCACATGACCCTCTTAGAACAGCATACTGCATCATTCATCTGTTGCTTTCCAAAACAATAATCCATTACTCCACAGCATGTCCAATTAACATCTACTTGTGAAGTCCTTATAGACCTTCTTCGAAGTTTTTGCAAGGGTACTCAAAGCCTGGGCTGTCTGTCTG
The DNA here is from genome assembly GCF_036971445.1 of Narcine bancroftii. Taxonomy (NCBI): domain Eukaryota; kingdom Metazoa; phylum Chordata; class Chondrichthyes; order Torpediniformes; family Narcinidae; genus Narcine; species Narcine bancroftii. The sequence goes on along the minus strand of NC_091470.1, from coordinate 110,121,682 downwards.
GCATTTTAAATGAGATCTGTGTTGAAGTATTTGTATCTTTTTGTGACCTACACTAAAAAAACCTGCCACAATTTATTTCCTTTAAAACATATCTATATAAAATATAACAATGTGTCACAACAATAAAGGAACCTTTGACATTTGAAATTAGGGATGTACTATAATAGCCTTGTCAGTGATGCCCATAGTTTGTGAGCAAATACTGTATATAAAGACACTAAACATGCCAAAAGTTGGTTTCTCTTCCTATCTGATGTATGATAAACAATGGTTGACTTAGTCACACCCAGTGAATTTTATTAAAATATTTACTTTTGAGCTTGGAAGATCCAAGACTCCATGAAACTCACTTGATTTATGGAGATTGTCGATTGATGGATGTAATATATGAAATTAAATGAGAGGCAGTAACTCAAGTCATTCTGAAGGACAATTCCATCCTGTAAAAGCCAAGAAAAATAACTACTGGTGCTAACAGAATCAGAATCTGAATCACAATCAATCAGAATTTATTGTCCTGAACAAGTCACAAAATTCGTTGTTTTGTGGGAGCGTCACAGTGCAAGCATTCAGAAAGATGCCTTACAAACATAAATCAAAATAGTGCAAGAAAAAGTCCAAGTAAGGCAGTGTCTGTGGTTCATTGTTCATTCAGGAATCTGATGGCAGAGGGAAAGAAGCTGTCCTTGTGCCGTTGGGTGTTCATCTTCAGGCTCCTATACTTCCCTCCTGATGGTCTGGGTGGTGGGGGGGGGTCCTTGAGGAGAGAGGCTGCTTTTTTAAGACACCACTTCAGGTAGATGTCCTCGATGGAGTGAAATCTGGTGCCTGTGACGTCACAGGCCGAGTTAACAACTCTCTGGAGTTTTTTTTTCTTGTCCTGAGAGTTGGCGCCAGACAGTGATGCAACCAGTCAGAATGCTCTCCACTGTTCACCTGTAGAAGTTTACGTGAGTCTTCGGTGACATATTGAATCTCCTCAAACTCCTCACAAAATATATCTGCTGGTGATCCATCTTCATGATTGTATCAACATGGAAGATTCAGGACAGATCCTCAGAGATGTTGCCACCCAGGAATTTGATGTTCTTGACCCTCCTTGAGCCGGCCTTTCCAACAACAAAACCACGAACCAACCCCAAACAATTTGGATCCCATCTCCATAATGGTTGGTGCCAAAGTGATCTGAGATTAAGGACTATCAATAGAGAATCTTCACTATTTTGGTGGATCCATGAAACAACTACTAATATTTCATCATAATAGCTGAGTCAGACGGTTGCGTTAAGGGTGTATCAGTGGGATATCTCTGATTTGCGACTGGAATCAGAGTCATTCCAAACTCAAGTGGGTGACCAGAGTAACACAGCAGACTTTTATATTTCCCGTCTATCATTTGTGTCTTCCAAGATTTGTGCAAGCACAGAGCATGTATAATCTGTCTAGAATGGCCATTCTCAGCTGTCAGTTAAATACTATTTCAATTCCCCTGCCTATTCCCACATCAACCTGCCTGTCTATAAGACCATAAGATGTCACAGCAGAAATTAAAAAGAGCTTGTTGGAAGACCCAAGCGAATATCTTAGGATATACAAATGCTTATACAAAGTAAACACACACTACTGGAGGAACTCAGGGGTTCAGCATAGTGGGAGAAAAATAATATTCATTGACATCTTATTCCGATCCTTCCTGTAGTTAGGTGATCAAAATTGCACACAAACCTCCAAATTTAGCCTCACAAATCTCCTATACAACTTAACGATAACATCTCAACTCAAGTCAAGTCAACTCAAGTTTATTATCATCTGATTGCACAAGTACAACCTGAGGAAACAATGTTCTCCGGTCCTTGGTGTAAAACACGTAGACACACAACGAGATATAACAAATGTACAGATAAATAATACCATATGCAGGACAAGTATTCATATATATAAATAAATATTATTTTGGAAATATGAGAGTCTCAGATGGTTAGTGTGAGCAGTTCCTTTTGTCATTCATCATTCTTTTTGCCCGTGGGATGAAGCTCGGTGGCACTGACTCTGATACTCCTGTATCTCTTTCCCTCTTTCCCGATGAGAGCAACTGAAAGATGCTGTGTGTGGCTTGGATTTTGTGCGCTTTCTTTAGACAACAATCCCAGTAGATCACATCGATGGTGGGGGGGGGGGGGGGGGGTGGGAAGGAGGAGGGTATGAAGGGAGACTCCAGTGATCCTCTCTGCCACTCTTACAGTCCTGTGGATTGACCTCTGATCCATTTCTCTGCAGCAACCATATACATTGTGCTTCAGCCGGCCAGGACGCTCTTGATAGAGCTCCTGTGGAAGGGTGAGACGATGGTGGCCGGTAGCCTTGCCTTCTTCAGTCTTCTCGGGCAGTGCAGTCGCTGTGCCTTGCTGACAAGTGAGGAGACATTGTGTCCACGATAGGTCCCTAAGCAAATTTTGCATACTACTATTACATGGCAATAAATTAAATCTTGAAGTTCAAACCAAAACTAACAGAATGAGATCACAACTGCTTTTCTCCATTGTTATTTCAGAGGTGTACCCACAGAACAATTGAAGTTGAACTCTGCACGGGTATCAATCTTGTGTGAAAATATCCCATGAAACATTTAAAACAAACCAACCGCAGACTTTGTCAGAGAAGCACATAAAAGTAGAATATGTCTATTGGGCTGGATTTAGCAGAAGAGAGCACAAAAATGAATCTGCTGGAGGAACTCAGGGCAGAGCAGCATCAGAGGGGAAGAAAATGGTTGTAGTGTGTCGAATGACTCAAAGACTCCTTGACTCAAACCAAGGCTTTTATTAACAAAAGACTGGAGCATAGTACATCGAGCTCGACCAGTCCAGACTGACCTGGGTCTGGTGAGGAGCAGCCCTTTATGACCTGCCAGTAGGCATGGCTATGACTCTCAGCCAATCACTATCACTATATGCAAATATGTACAAATATATATACAGTGGTGATAATATCCTGTACTATCACATAGGTGTTTGTAGTCAAAACCCTTCATCAAGATTTTGCCCCTGATCCCACCATAAAATATCTCCCCATTTCTCAATGTCTATTGCCTTCATTGCCACTCTAAACATGTTCAGCAACTTCCATCAAGTTCAGAGTTGTACAACGCTCAAGAAAGAAGAAATCGCCAGGGAGGAAGGAGAGATTAGAAAGGACAAGCTGCTATGGATAGATATTTACAGTTTGACATATAAAACCAGTGCTATCAGGTGAAGTGAAAAGGCATTTTTGGCACTTCAGATTCACCATTAATGAGGTTTGTCATTTACCCTAGGTGGAAAATAAATCTTCAGGTAAGACGCTCGATTATATTCATGAGTCTAATCTGCTTCAAATGTGCTGTGGTTAATCTCTTTTGCTAGTAGCATCTTTTTGTTTGAATGATGGTATTTTAAATCATACTACAGACCGTGAAGTGGAAAATTCATTTAACGTCTGAGTATCGCCTACAGTCACAGACCCCCGTGTTGCTTGATTTTGAATTCATCGCAGACCGTATCACTGCTCACGCTAATGCAGATTAACCAGTTGGGTTTGATTCCTCCAACCAGTCTGCAGAGTGGTAGCTTTTCCCTTTCATGAACTGAATGAAGCCCCCACCCCTTCAGAAATCAAACCAGACACTTCGACAATGCAATTTGCATGTAAACAGAATGTTGGAGACATTGTCTTTGATAAATCCTGCCTGTCACTGATGCGAAATCATGAGGATTTATTCCAATATTGGGCAGTCAGCTTATCATTCTTTCAGTTTTTCCTGTGTTTCATTTGAAACCATTGCATGCATTCCGACTTCCAGCATATTGACGATTAATTTTCTATCTTATTCAAAATATTGTTTCTCTATTGTCCCTTTCACTTTCCAAATGGTTATTTAAAAAAAACCCACTCTCTCTTGGATTAAGGCAACCGTGGCTGAACGGATGAGTGACAGTGAGCAGACAAAACAGATTTAACTTCATATTCTGGTTGGTGAATGTGTGGACAGATCGGCTCAGAGACACGCTGGGAGATGGATGGAATCAGTAAATTCAAGAGTCAGCTGAAGAATTTTTTTGTGGAAAAAGGGTTGAGAGACACTAGCGACATTCCACAGTATCAGATGTAGTTGCACAAAAAAGCCTGGCTTCAGGAAAGATTGATCATCGAATGGACACTTGCAAGGTTCTCAATGGACTAAAGTACACAAGCTTCAAAAATAAGACAACTTTGTTGAACTTTAGCATGAGCCAGTTAAGACACAATGACTGGTCTCTTCACACCCACATATCTTTACCCAATTTGGACCCATGGAGTGTGTGAAACCTCAAAAAGGACACATTCACCAATGCAGTGAAACATGCTGTGATTGTAGTTAAGAAAAAATCAGAAATGCTGGTGGAGCTCAGCCAGTCTCTCAGGAGGTAAAGATATATTACTGGCATTTTGGGCCTGAACCCTTCTTCAAGGTACAAGTAAAGTGCAAACAGGTGTCGGAATTAAAAGAAAGGGCAGGAGGAGGAGAGCAGACTAACAGACAAAAGGTGTTAATGGGATATGGAGTGGAGGCGGCCAGGAGAAAAGGAAGGTGAATGCAGAGCTGGGGGAAAGGAGACATGTTAAATAATGTACTCATCAAGATTAGTGTAGCAGTTAGCACAATGCTATTACTATGTCAGCGACATAGGTTCAAATCCAGAGCTGTCTGTAAGGAGTTTGTTCATTCTCCCCATGTCTGTGCAGGTTTCCTCCAGGTGCTCTGGTTTCCTTCATCTACTTCCTCAGGGGTTTCTGGAGGTTTCGTAAACATTCCACAGATGTTTGATGGAAAGTGTACTGACCACTGTATTATGGTCTGATATAGGGATGCCAATGCCCCTGAGCATAAAGAACTCCAAAAGAAATGGATACATCACAGGCCAAACCATCCCAGTTTTTTTTTTGCAGTACTAATAAGTGGTAATTCTGCCTCATCCACAGGAACAAGAATCTCAGGGCTACATGTGATGTCATGTATGTACTCTGACCATAAATCTGAAACCATTATCAGGTCAAATTCCTGGACCTCTATCCAACAGCAGTTGACGGAAGGTGATTCACCAATCACGGGCTCCAGGGCAATGACAAAGGGATATTAAATACTAGCCTTGTCATTTATACCCAAATCCCAAAATATAAATTAAAAACCAAGGTAGTTGCTCTTTAATTCAAGAGAAGGACCCATCAAATCCAACTAAGTAGAGCCAACAATTATTGATTTAAAAACTAATGAGATGGTTATGCAGATCAAAAGCTGGAGTTATTTAGATTCAATCTGCAACCACCATTAAACACTATCATATCAACCTTCTCCAGGAGCTTTATCGAGAGCATTCTGGCAGGCTGCATCACCTTTAGGTACAGATGCTGCGGAGAAATGGATCGGAAGGGAATCCACAGGTCCATAAGAGTGTCAGAAAGGATCCTTAGAGTCTCCTCCCCCCCCCCCCCTCCAACTATCGACATGATCTACCGGGACTGTTGACTAATGAGGATGTGCAAAATCATTGAGGACCCCACCCACCCTGCACACAGCATCTTCTGGCTTCTCCCATCGGGAAACAGATACAGGAGGATCAGAGCCAGCATTTCTGTAATTATTCTGTAATTACAAGATTTCTGTAATTCATAGTTTGTGCACTTAGAACAGAGATAAAATGTAGTGATACCTTATTGGTCCTTTATTTTATTTGCCTCTCCAAGAACTATGGCAGTGTGGGTAGGTACCGTGAGAGACAAATAAATGTTTGCTTTGGGGTAGCAGACAGATTAGCTTCTACTTTCCTGGATTTACAACAGAAAATTAGGTTCCTCTGAATTAAATGATTGGTCTGGTTTCAACCGCAGAACAGAGTTCAAAGTTCAAATTTATTGTCAGAGTACATACATAATGTCACATACAACCCTAAGATTCCTTTTCAGAATCAGAACTTATTGACATAAACGAGTCATGAAATTCGGTGTTTTATGGCTACATCATCGTGCAAACATTCATATTATAACCATTGTATAACATTACTATAAATTTAAAAAATTAAATAGTGCATGAAAAGTAAGGCAGTGTCTTTGGTTCATTGATTATTCAGGAATCTGATGGCAGCGGGGGAAGCTGTCTTTGTGCCGCTGAGTGCTCTTCTTTAGGCTTCTGTACCTTTTTCTCGATGGTAGCAGAGTGAAGAGGTAGAATATTGACTTAATGGTAACTATAGAACCATAGAACAATTATGGCACAGAAAAAGCCACCTCGGAGCTCTATGTGCTGAATCTTTATTTTTGCCTAGTTCCATTGACCTGCACCCAGCCCAGAGGCCTCCATACCTCTCCCATCCATATACCTGTCCAAATTCTTCCTAAATGTTAAAACTGAGCCTGCATACACAACTTCAACTGGAAGCTCATTCCACACTCCCACCACCTTCCTCACGTTCCCTCTAAACTTTTTCCCCTTCACCCTTAACCCATGTACTCTGGTTTGTATTTCACTAACCCTCAATCTCCATTTACTCTGTTTATTCCCCTGATAACTTTAAATACCTCTATCACATCTCCCCTCATTCTTATATGATCCAGGGAATAAAGTTCTAACCTGTTTAACCTTTCCCTGTAACTCAGTTCCTGAGCACTCAAGAAAAAAGATATATATGCAAAAGAGATAAGTGTAAAGAAAGAAATGTAAACAAACTGCCTGTGCAAATACATAAAAAATAAATATTCAGTAAACACTCATAATAAGAGCCCTTAATTGAGTCCCTGATTGACTTTGTTGTTGAGTCTGATGGTGGGAGGGGTAGCAGCTGTTCCTGAACCTGGTGGTGCAAGTCTTATGGTACCTGTACCTCTTTTCTGGTGGTGGCAGTAAGAACAGAGCATGTGCTGGGTGGTGTGGATCCTTGATGATCGCTGCTACTCTCCGATGGCAGCATTCCCTGTAGATGTTCTTGATAGTGGGGAGGGTTTTGCCTGCGATGTGCTGGGCTGCATCCACTACTTCGTGCAAACTCCACACAGCCATCATCGGCGGTCCGAATCGATCCTGGGTCACAGGAGCTGTGAAGGAGCAGCTCTACCATGTGATGACCATTGGCCAGGGAGACTGGCCCCTTTCTCAGATGGAGAAAGATTTTATGTCATGTAATAGCCTTGGGCAGAAGCATCAGACATGCTGACCTCAAGGCATTAAAGCATATTGGTGTACTACACACTGATTTCCAAACTTATCTAGAACTATTGCACTAATGAACAAGCAAACTTTATTTTGTTTTTACTTTGCAATGCAAGTGGAACCCAGTTACAGAGAGAGAGCTGCTATTTATACAAGTAAGCAAAACATAACCTCAGCATAACATAAATGAACAAGAGATCCAGCTATTCCCCAACATGCGTCCAAGTTCTGTTCTGACCTACTAGTCATATCTCGGAACGGACACAAGTCGGAAGTATGTTAGCATGGCATGCAGAAGTCATAAACCAAGTAATTTTCAATTCCAATCCAGCATCTTCCTCCACTTCTTGCCATACCTATCAGCAGGTTTTTCCTTTTGCTTGCCATCTTCTTTGGTGAGTTTACTGAATAGCAACTGAGAGACAGTCACTGTATGCACAACAGCCACTTTTTTTCAGTCGTATCTACTGATAGTCACAAGTTGGGGAGAGACTGTATTCCAGGTGCAAAACAGATCTCCATCCCCCCCCACAGCATGTTCAATACACATACAGCATGTAAAAAGCATGAATTATGTCTCAAGAAGGCACACTCTTATCATAAAAAGAGAGGTTTTCTATGCCACCTGCCACTGAGACATAATGTTTCCTTTTCTTATCTTTCCCCTTTGCTTCTCCACACTGATTTTTCTTTTCTTTCTTTGGCTTGGCTTCGTGGACGAAGATTTATTGATTAGCCAAATAACTTTCCATTCCCCGCATTCTTTGCAAGCAGCAGAAAAAAACATGGACACTTTTTACGGCACGGTTGGGACAGGGTTTTGAGTCCAGTGCTGTCTGTAAGGACTTTGTATGTTCTCCCCATCTCTGTGTGGATTTTTCCGAGGGCTCCAGTTTCCTACCACCCTTCAAAACGTATGGGGGGGGGGGGCGGGTGTTGTAGGCCAATTGGGTGTAATCTGGCAGCATGAGCTCATGGGCCGAAACATGCTGGATATGTAAATTTAAATTCACAATAGCATCGCCAGCAGAGTGGGAAAAACTGTGTGGGAAGTGAAGAAAACAACTGCAGGTTCTTTGCGCTTATTATCGAGTCAAGTTTTGAGGAGCTCCAACAAATACTTCAAACCTCCTATCATTAGTGATCAGAGAAAAGATTAAGCTTCTTCAGGATGAATATGAGACAAGCAGTCAGCTCTCAAAGAATGGCTAGCATAATGACCTATTTAAGCTGGTCCTGTGGGTTGTATGGTGAATGCTTAATGTTGACATTCCTGGTAACACTTCCACTTCAAACTCTACCTGCCATTTATGAATTCATCTCCCTCATCTTAACTCTTTTGGGAAATAATTCAAAGAAACCATTGCTCATTCACCATTCCGATTCCTCAGTCATAGGGGATTAAATCATTTCCACAGCGTGCAAGATTTGGCTTGATCCTTGGGATGTGGAGCTTGAGAGGTCAGGTTTAATATAACAACCCATCACTGACTTCACTTCAAACACATTTCACCAGCTGCAAAGTACTTTGGACCATCTCAGCATTGTCGAAGAGACGAAACGAGGGCATGTCATTCCCATTTCATTTAAGATAGCAGCGGTGCAGAGATTCAAGCATACAAGATGAGCTTCTAGGCTCAAGGAACTGTGTCATATTCACTCTGAAGTCGTTTATCTGATCATTACTGGCAGCCCCATTCTGCAACAGAGCCCTGGATGCAACAGAATTCTCCTACAATGGTTCCACGACCATAGCTGACAGGATGTGCAATGTAACTCCACCCTCACTCATGTAATTCCAGACCATATGGTTTTGGACGTGGGCAGTTAGCGCAAAGCTGTTACAGCGCCGGCGACCTGTGTTCAAATCTGGCGCTGTCTGTAAAGAGTTTGTAAGTTCTCCCCATGTCTAAGCTGGTTTCCTCTGGGTGCTCCAGTTTCCTCCCACCATTCAAAATGTACTGGGTGAGGGGGAGTTTGTAGATCAACTGGGTGCAATGAAGTGGCACAGAAAAATCTGCTACCGTGCTGTATATCTGAGTACATTTTTTTTTAAACTAAGCTAAGTAAAATTTTAAATCCTTCCCTTGGTTCTAGTTAAATTTCATCATCAAAGAGAAGGAAGGATTTACTTTTTAAATCTGGTAGGAGTTTCTGCATTTTACACGGTACCGATCGTACCCTCGAAACTTGCCTCATGCCCAAAGTTTTGTCCAGCCAAGACAACAAAATGCCCAAAGGGAACATTCGATTTAATTCAACAATGTTCACCCTTGCATTGATAAATAAAATCCAAGGCCAAAAATAAATATTCTGCTTATGTAACTCAGCAGTATCTGTGAGGGGAAAATAAATTGTTGATGTTCTGAGTGGGAACCCGTCATCATGTCTGCAGTCTATTGTTACCTCTGATTTCATGGTGGGAACAGACAGTGACCTACAGAATATTATTCTATAGCGTACAAAGTAAAATGATGCCATGGCCAGAGCTGCTGTAAACGGCCACGCTGCCGCTCATGCAAACCCAGGAGAGCGGAGACACAGTGCTGGTTCAACCACCTGGTCCGAATGCTGGCAGCTCCATACAGGCTTTAAATGGGCCATTAAAGGAGCCGTCGGTGTCTGTAAATAAAATCCTGCCACTGTGGGTTTTGTTTCCAAGATGGAAAAGCCTGTGCTCGGTAGCAGCCACGAGGGGTTGCAGACTCCAGGGAGCAATGGACCGGTGCAGGGCACCAGATACGGGGAGAACATTCCCCCCCCATCCCCCCTGCCCAATGTTGAGGAGGAGACAACGAAATTTGCTGTTTTGCGGCAGCATTGCAATGCAAATATTTCATTTCAAAAATAAATGAATAGTGCAAGAAATAGGATAAAGTAAGGTTGTGTCTGGGGTTCATTGTCCATTCAGGAATCTGATAGCAGATACTTCCTCTCCCACCCCCGATGGTAGCAGCCTGTGTAATGGGGGTCCTTGAGGGCAAAAGCGGCTTTGTGAAGACATTGCCTTTTGTGAATATCTTTGATGGAATGAAGCCTGATGCCCAAGACATCACTGGTCAAATTAACAACCCTCTGTAGCCTTTTCCTTTCCTGAGAATTGGCATTTCCATTCCAGACAGTGATGTAACCAGTCAGAATGCTCTCCATGGGACATCTGTAGAAATCTTTGAGTCTTTGGTGACATGTCGAATCTCCTTAAACTCCTGACGAAGTATAGCCGCTGGTGATCCTGGCATAATTTATGATGCAAGTTCTTGAGTGCACACATTTCTCTTGTAGAAGTTCATAAACAGCCTTTCCTGCTTGTGCTGTTCTCAGTTTCTGAACCAGAAGGACAACCAACCAGGTAGCTCTCTTCCACCTCTGAATCAGCAGGAGTGCAATTCAAGGTTTATTTGCATAAAGACTAATGTGAGACCAGCAAAGGTCCAGGGAAGCAGGCGGTGGCGTGTACTCAAGCAAAGTGTAACACTGTACAAGGGTCCTTGGCCGGGGGGGGGGCTTTAAAGAAATGCTGCACCCAGCCCATCTCTTTACGACATAGTGAGGGGAGGATATTCATAAATTAATGGATTGCCCAATATAAAACCATAATGAATGGAAGGTGCAAATATATTGACTGGTGGTTTTGTCGGCAGAGCTAGCGACGCGATGATTGTACTTAACAAGCAATTTGTTGACTACAAAGCACCTTGCAGTGTGCAGACTGCACCCCACATCAAAGTAACCCTTTTAAAAAACTGAATCATCCTTACAACTTGAATTAAGAAACCTAAATAATCCATCACATTAGAAATTTGGTGTTAAAATAAATGTCTTATTCTAAATCCAGCAACTTTGTGAAAAGTTGACTATATTCATGTTCTATAATCATTCTCTCTCTCTCTCTCTCTCGAGTATCTCCTTCAACTGTAATATTCAGAGCTTCAATGAGATGAGAGTAGTCTCTTGTGACCTTTGGGTGAAGCTGAGCCAAAACAATCAAGAATCAGAAGAGAAGATTTAATTTGATGCAACAATGTTCCCCCTTGCGTAAAACTGATATAACTGTGGGAATAGACAATCGACTTTCAGAATCTTAATAATTTCAATCAATAACTTCACAAACAATGCGGTCTGGTCTCATTGTACTGATGGGTTGGCCAACATGGCTTCCACATTACTTCCAGGTTGATTTGAAAGACTAGATGCTACAATCCCTGACGTTTCAGTATTGGTTAGAATGATCCTCTCTCACAGAGTTTGTACGGTCGGTTGCCTCAATTACAATAATGGAGAATGACCACTGGGGAATATTATCCAGTATCCGACACATCTTCAGTTGTATTCCCTGGTATCATTAGGTGTTTCTGCCTTTTAGACACCCTCTGCCAAAGCAGGCCCACCACAGGCTGATCAGACCTGGGTGCATGTCCCTAGTGGTGATTTGAAGCCCTGATGGGGATTCCTCTTTTTCAGCCAGACCCAGTGACTGCTCATTTCAGTGGAGTCAGAGAGGGATTTAATTTCCTTTCTGAGGGCCTGCCCTGTGATTCCTACTTCCCTCAGAAACTTGGTCATGGATTTGGCAACAAATCCTCCACACCACTAACTTCCACCAGGCTCGCTCTACTGCAGCAAGATTAGTATAGCGTGCTGCCTTCCATTTATGTGCCTCATCCACAGTTCCCATCCCAAGGAACCATCCGCTCAATAATGAAGACCATCTGTTAAGAGCTGGACTAGAGTATCAGATCTGGTCTCACGATGGTGTTGGCAATTTCCAGTGGAAAGATGAGTTGCTGGCCAAGATCCAAAAGCAATTTCCACATTACTTACAAGCTATACATCACGTTTGATCTAAACTTTATTTTTTCAGGCAGACTGTGGGGTGCCAATCAATAGTGCCAAACAGGAAAGCTGCTCCTTGAGCCAGCAAAATATTCCAAACCACTGAACATCAAGAAAAAAAAATCACGTCAACAGATCTTTGATTTTAAAATCAATGTTCACATTGAAGATTAATTTTCAGCATTGAGTTGCTGATGAACAAACCACAACTCTACTTTCTGTAGATGAAGTTATAGCAGCCAAAATACAACAAAAATATCAGTTGCTCTAAACGAAACGTCACCTTTTCTTCTCATACTACGTTCCCTACCTCTTGACTCTCTCTCAAAGAGAACGTACATTGTCCGTTCCATTCATCTTAAGTACCAGAGCCACATCCTCTGTTCTATGGAGAACCCCCATAATTTCTCCAGCCTCTCATCTCTGGAATTATCTTAGAACCCTTCTTCTGTAACCCTTGTAAAGCCTCTATATCATTCTAAAGAGAAGCACCCAGAACTGAACGCAATACAGGTACATGCTCCTTTATCCGGAACCCTTGGGGGACAGCGGAATTTCGGATTTTTCTGGATTTCGGAAAGCCAGATTTAAGCCCACCCAAATTGTGCTGCCATATCCACCCCCACCCCCTTCCAGTCATACTGCAATCTCTCCCCCCCCCCACCCACCTGCCCGACTCGCACTGCCGTCTCTCTCCCCCCACTTGCCAGATTTTGGAGCTTTCCGGATTTTAGATGTCCAGATAAAGGATAATGTACCTGTACTTCATGGCCTATATGAATCGGTCCCTTTTCAATGTGACTTCCTTGCTCCTGTCCTCTACACCTGTGTGTAAGACCCCTCACTGTGGAAAGAAGAGTTATCTAGTCTAAGAAGGAGAGGGGCGAAACAGGGTCCACCAGAGTATTAGTGAACCAGGAAGTGTTTAACTTTTAGTTTTAATTTAGACATACAGCAGCATTACAGGACATTTCGGACCATAAGCCCATGCTGCCCAACTACACCCAATTGACCAACAATCCCCAGTACAGTTGAAAGATGATGGAGAGATAGGGAGCATTAGGAGTGGAGTTGGGAAATAATAGATGATTGACAAAGAGATGGAACAAGATGGGCAAAGGAGAGTAAAGGTGGAGACAGTTGTGGAAGTGATAAGCAAAGGTGTCGTGATGGAATCTGATAATAGGAAAGACCAGTTACAATGCATGTTGCAGTGAATGCCTGTAGAAAACATGTCATATACCAGACTGTTGGACACCAGGGATAGCCATGGATACAATGTTCTCATCTACAGACCATAGCCTAATTACCGTCATAGGAGTAGCACGGATGTGGGTATACATATATATAAAGTCTGCACACTGCGTTCCATTCTATCCAATGCTTAAGAAATAGGAGCAGGAGTCGGCCATCCGGCCCATTGAGCCTGCTCCACCATTCAATGAGATCATGGCTGATCTGATGATCTTCACCTATCTGCCTTTTCCCATATCCCTTAATTCCCCCAATAGGTAGAAATCTATCGATCCTTGTCTTAAATATATTTACTGAGGTCGCCTCCACTGCTTCAATAGGCAGCAAATTCCACAGATTCACCAGCCTCTGGGTAAAGCAGTTCTGCATCTTGAGGCCATCTCCCCTAGTTCTGGTCTTCCCCACCCCCCCCCCCCCCACCAATGGAAACATTTTACCTACCTCTATCTTATCTATGCCTTTCATAATTTTATATATTTCTATAAGAAATTCTTCTAAATTCCAACGAGTACAGTCTGAGACAATGCAATCTCTCCTCAATTCAATACTACCTGTTAACCTGGGGCCTCAATAAAACTACTTCTGTTCCCTCCACACATAAATGATCAGGACAATTTCTGGATATTTCCATCTCTGCAGCATTTCCAGATATTAAACTTTAAAGGGAGGCATGGGTTGGTTTAGTGGTTAGCGCAACGCCAGCGATTTGGACCGGACCTGGGTTCGAATCCTGTGCTGTTGAATGGAATTTATACGTTCTGCCCTTGTCTGCATGGGTTTTCTCTGGGGATTCCAGTTTCCTCCCACTCTTCAAAATAAATCATACCGGGGTGTAGGTTAATGGGCTGTTAATTGGGAGGCCTGGACTCGTAGGGCGAATTGGTCTGTTACAGTGCTGTGTGTCTAATTTTTTTTTAATTAATGCCAGAGCCCATTCAACACTTTGACAGACAAGTGTCATGCACCTGAAACAACCACCTTATTCCAAGCCAGTTCGGAAATTCCAAAACCAGAGTGGAAGTTAGTTATCTGTCATCCTTGGGGGCTTTCTAGGAAGTAGAAAGAGCTCCTGTGGTTCTAATGAACGGAAAGCTAGGAATTCTCCTAGTTATTCTGCTCAATACTTCCACATTGAATTGAAAACAATATTTGACATGTGAAATCGTGCATTAAACATTAAAATGAGGCAAATGTTGGATAATACTTAGTCCAAAAAATATCATTATTTGTTTCTGGGGAAAAAAAAACTTATTTTTCCTATTTAACAGAAGCCTAATGGCCTAAACATGCCTGAAATTGTCTGATCTTGGAAGCAAAGCAGGCACTTGGAGGGGAGACCGTCTCGGAACACCAGGTGCTGTAGGTTTCTGTGAGGGGCACTGGACAAAGTGGTGACTCTCTGTCTGCCTTACGGTTAAAGAATTTCATGCATTTTACATTCTAAATGTGATAATAATGGAACCTTCACCTCCAGCTGTCTTTTTTTAAAGCAGCATTCTTTGAAATGGTGATCTTTTACTGCACATGGCAATTTTAAAACACCTCAACATGCTTTTTTCTTAAATGCTGTCTTGCAAACAGCACTCCTGGAATACTCGATTCACATAAATCCATGACAAGGAACTGAAAAATATATTTTGATCCAAAATTACTATCTTTTGGTTTATTTGAAGTACTAATTTACAGATAGATTAATGATGTTGATCTTGTTTATCAGTTGCAAAGGATAATCAAGATTGATTTTTCCCCCAGTGTGTTCACAGTCGTATACTGACAACGAAGCTAATGTACAGCGTGAGATGAAATTATATTGATGACTGATTTCTTTGTACCTATTGCGTTATCTACAGGAAAGATATCAATACGAATGAGAGTACAGAGAGGGTTCACCAGGATTTTTATCAGGAAATGTTAAACAGGTTCAGGCTTTATTCCCTGGAGTGTAGAAGAATGAGGGGAGATTTGATAGATATACACAAAATTACGATGGGTTGAGATGGAGTAATGCAAGCAAGCTTTTTCCACTGAGACAAGAATGAGAGGACATGGGTAGCAGGTGAAAGGTCAAACGCTTAAAGGGAACATGAGGAGGAACTTCCCACAGAGTGGTGAGAGGGTGGAACGAGCTGCCAGATGAAGTGGTAGATGCAGGCTTAATTTTGACCTTGAAGAAAGTAGATGGACGGGCAAGGTATGGAGGGCAATCGACCAGGTGCAGGTCATTGGGACCAGGCAGATTAATAGTCGCTGTTCAAAAATCCTGCAGATTTTGAAAACCTTAAATAAAAGAAATTGAATGTCTATTCAGATCAGGCAGCATCCATCAGGGGGGGCGGGGGGAGGAAGAAAGAAACAACAATTGTTTATTGTCACGGGGACTGTGATACAGTAAAAAGCTTTGTTTTGCTTGCTATTCAAGCAAGTCAACCCTTACTTAAGTACAGAAGGTACTACAATATTAAACTAAAATGCAGTGGAGAGTGTTACTGCAAGTCAGGATGACACGGTTAGCGTAGTGTTTAGTGCAACGCTAATACAGCATCTGCAACCAACTGAAAAACCTCACAAAGATAAGCGTACACAGAGCCGTTGTCATACCCACACTCCTGTTCGGCTCCGAATCATGGGTCCTCTACCGGCACCACCTACGGCTCCTAGAACGCTTCCACCAGCGTTGTCTCCGCTCCATCCTCAACATCCATTGGAGCGCTCACACCCCTAACGTCGAGGTACTCGAGATGGCAGAGGTCGACAGCATCGAGTCCACGCTGCTGAAGATCCAGCTGCGCTGGATGGGTCACGTCTCCAGAATGGAGGACCATCGCCTTCCCAAGATCGTATTATATGGCGAGCTCTCCACTGGCCACCGTGACAGAGGTGCACCAAAGAAAAGGTACAAGGACTGCCTAAAGAAATCTCTTGGTGCCTGCCCCATTGACCACCGCCAGTGGGCTGATAACGCCTCAAACCGTGCATCTTGGCGCCTCACAGTTTGGCGGGCAGCAGCCTCCTTTGAAGAAGACCGCAGAGCCCACCTCACTGACAAAAGGCAAAGGAGGAAAAACCCAACACCCAACCCCAACCAACCAATTTTCCCTTGCAACCGCTGCAATCGTGTCTGCCTGTCCCGCATCGGACTGGTCAGCCACAAACGAGCCTGCAGCTGACGTGGACTTTTTACCCCCTCCATAAATCTTCGTCCGCGAAGCCAAGCCAAAGAAAAGAAAAAAAAAAGAAGAATACAGCATCTACAACCGGGGTTTGAATCCGGTGCCCTCTGTAAGGAGTTTGCACATTCTCCCCGTATCTGCATGGGTTTCTTCTGGGTGCTCCGGTTTCTTCCCACCCTTCAAAAATGCACAGGGATAGTAGGTCATTTGGGTGTGATTGGCCAGTGTGGGCCCGTGGGCTGGAAGGGCCTGCTACCTTGCTGTATTTCTAAATTTAACATTTTACATTTAAATGTAAAATTATAAAGTCACACAATTCAGGGTTTAACGTTGCAAGGACAAGGTGCGGGGCATGGATAAAAGTTTATTTAAACCATTTTAAAAGCATTGTCTTTTACTGGAAGTTCATCAGAGGTCAAACTATCGGACCATAAGATCATTGGAGTCTTCCCCCCACACTTATATTTATTTATTTAAACAATATTTATTTATTTCCATAGTAGTGGCTAGTAGGAGAATACCAGCCCTCTCCAGAAAAGAAGAAATAATGTGAAGAAAATACAAAGTTCAAGAAACACAAAACATAATAAATAAAAGATAAAATTGTAAAGAAAAGAAAGAAAATGGCACCCAAGAAGGAAAAAGTAAAAACAACGGGAAAAAAAGAAGAAAAGACGCCAGAAGAGAAAGGAGAAGGCCTTACCTGCATGAAGAAACAGGGAGCCGTCGTGGAGAAGAGAGTCTGTTCTCCAAGGTTGGTGACGACCCCACAGAGTCGTGACCCCCCGACCGCTGGACTGCAAAAATGGCTCTTTGAGCCAAACAAAAGTGTACAGTGCACTCATTAAGGAAAAGGAGAACACCGACGGGAGGGGGGCCCAGCTGAGGAGCGGGCAAACACAGCGCGAACAGCTGAGGGATGCCCGACACCAGGGCTCTCAGCTGGAAGAAGAGGAAAGCGACAGTAAAGGGAGTGATAGGAAAGAAGAGCAGCAGCAGGAGACCCAGAAGAAGAGGACCAACAGCAAGAAGCCCAGCAAAATGAGGCAAGCAACTCATCAGGAAAGTCAAAAGAAACATAGATACAAGGAAGAGAAGAAGAAGACATAAACACAGGTGCAGACACAGAAGAAGAGGAAGAAGAAGACCAAGCTCTGCACAGAGAAATAGAAGGACAGAATATAGATTATTTTTCAAGAACAAATGAGAGCATTAAAAAAATGGTTGACATTAGAATTTAGTGAAATGAAAAGAAAAATGAAAAGTACAGAAGAAAAAGTGAGTAGAATAGAGCTGGTCATAACAGAAATAGGGAAAAGATTAGAAAATGTGGACGAACGAGGAACGCCTGTAGAAATGGAAGTGAATGACTTAAGAAGAAAATTGGAAAGAGTTGTTAGCTCAGAAAATTGATATGATGGAAAATTATAGTAGGCGAAATAACATAAAGATAGTGGGCCTAAAGGAAGAAGAAGGCACAGATATGAAAAATTTATAAAAGAATGGATCCCAAAGGTCCTGGGAATGACAGAAATACAGGAAGGAATGGAAATAGAAAGGGCACACAGAACACTAGCTCCGAAACCACAGACACAGCAAAAACCAAGATCCGTTTTAGTAAAATTTTTGAGATATACGATAAGAGAAAATATACTGGAGCAGGCAAAGAATAAAATTAGAGAAGACAAAAAACCAGTGGAATACAAGGGTCAAAAAATATTTTTTTACCCAGACATAAGTCTGTACTTTTCATTTTACTAAATTCTAATGTCAACCATTCTTTTAATGCTCTCATTTATTCCTCTCAAAGAAGAGGAAGGAGTTTAATACAGCGAAATTGATCCTATGGAAAAAATGTTATAAACTTATGTTAAGATATCCAGCTGTGCTTAAAATATTTATCCCTGGGGAACAAACAGACTGTTCTCGGATCCGGAGGAAGCACGAGAAGTTGCAAAATGCCTGCAGGACAGAAGGAGAGATGAAGAGATGTAACAAGAACGAAGAACGAAGATAAAATGCATATAAAGATGTAAAAATAATGTATATGTAAGAACTAAAGAAGAGAAAGAAAAGGGAAGAAAGGAAGTAAGGGGGGAGAAAAAAGAGGTTGAGCTTTGTTATATGAGAAGAAAAAAGTCTTTTCTGGAGGAGGTTGTGTGGTAGAGAATAACCGTCACTGCAAAATCAGTTGACGCTTGCGAGCGGGTTTGCAATCCAAATGGAGAGGGGAGTTGTGGTTGCCCGGCAAGGGATAAGGGGCAACTCAGAGAGCAGGGTGCCATTTGGGGTCAGAGTATTTTATGTTTTAAATGTGTTGCCATTCATTGAGTTTAAAAAGGGAAAACTGAGAGACGAAAATGGGGAAAGGCGGAAGGTGGTGGTGAAGAAGCGGAAATGAAATGTAAACAGAATATGAGATGGGCATGTTGAACTATATGACTATAAATATTAATGGAATACATAACCAAATTAAACAAAAAAGGCTATTAAATTTCCTAAAAAAGGAAAAAGTAGGCATAGCATTTGTGCAGGAAACACATCTAACTGAAGTGGAACATAATAAATTAAGGAGAGACTGGGTAGGGCATGTAACGGCAGCATCGTATAATTCAAAAGCCAGAGGAGCAGCTATATTAATAAATAAAAATGTACCAATCAAAATAAAGGAGGAAATAATAGGTCCAACAGGGAGGTATGTAATGATAAAATGTCAGATATATTCAGAATTTTGGAATTTGCTCAATATATATGCACCTAATGAAGAGGATCAAAAGTTTATGCAAGAATTTTTTTTGAAAATTGTAGATACACAGGGGAATATATTGATAGGAGGGGATTTTAACCTTAATTTGGATCCAATGTTGATAAAACTGGACAAAAGACAAGCAAAAAGAATAAAGTGGTCAAATTTATGGTTAAATCAATGCTGGAAATTATGAAAATTATGGATATATGGAGGAGGCAGCACCCAAGGGAGAAGGAATACTCATATTATTCGAGTAGGCATAAAACATACTCAAGGATTGATATGTTTTTGTTGTTGGCCCATATTCAAGGGAGAGTTAGGAAAACTGAATATAAAGCTAGATTGCTATCTGATCATTCACCCATGTTATTAGCAATAGAACTGGAGGACGTCCCAACAAGAACACATAGATGGAGGTTAAACTCCATGCTACTTAAAAGGCAGGAATTTAGAGAATTTAATGAACGCCAAATCAAAATGTGCTTTGAAAGAAATACGGAATCAGTGAAAGACAAATTTATATTATGGGATGCAATGAAAGCCTTCATTAGAGGGCAGATAATAAGTTATGTAACTAAGATGAAAAAGGACTACAATTGGAAATAGAACAGTTGGAAAGGGAGATAGTAAGTACAGAAAAAGAATTAGCAACAAGGGACGATATAACAAACAGAAGAGAACTGGTGGACAAAAAAATAAAATTCAAAACATTACAAACGTATAAGGTGGAGAAGAACATAATGAAAATAAAGCAAACGTATTATGAGCTAGGAGAAAAAACACAAAATATTAGCCTGGCAACTTAAAACAGAACAAGCTAAAAGAACTGTATTGGCATCAAGGAAAAAGGACAAACAAATTACATATAATCCAATGGAGATTAATGAGAACTTTATGGAATTTTATGAACAATTATACCAAACTGAGAACGAGGGGAAAGATGATAAAATAAAAGAGTTTTTAGCTAAAATTGAACTGCCAAAATTGCAAGAAGAGGAGCAAAACAAACTGATAAAACCATTTGAAACAGAGGAAGTACAGGATATATTAAAAAAGCTGCCGAACAATAAAACGTCTGGAGAAGATGGATTCCAAATAGAAATCTATAAAACATTTAAAGAGTTATTAATTCCTCCTCTCCTGGAAGTAATGAACCAGATAGAAGAAACACAAAACTTGCCAGATTCATGTAAGACAGCAATAATTACAGCAATACCAAAGACAGGGAAGGATCCACTAACACCAGCATCATATAGACCAGTATATCTCTACTTAATTCAGATTATAAGATAATAGCAAAATTATTAGCAAACAGATTGGCCAACTGTGTACCAAAAATAGTAAAACAAGATCAAACTGGATTTATTAAGAAAAGACGAACAGCGGATGTCTAAATTTATTAATCTAATTCATGCAGTTGAAGAAAATAAGAAGCCAACAGGGGCTGTAGCTTTAGATGCAGAAAAAGCCTTTGACAAGGTAGAATGGAATTAATTATTCAAAGTATTACAGAGGTTCAATCTACCAGAAAAATATATTAATTGGATTAAAGCATTATATAATGGACCATTGGCAAAGGTAACAGTAAATGGATATGTATCGAACCAATTTAAATTAAGTAGGTCAACTAGGCAGGGATGTCCACTATCTCCCTCACTGTTCGCTTTAGCAATAGAGCCATTGGCAGAACTGATAAGAACAGAAAATAAAATAAAAGGGATAAAAATAAAGGAGAAGGAATATAAAATCAGTCTATTTGCAGATGACCATAATATACTTAACAGAACCAGAAATATCAATAAAAGAACTACATAAAAAATTGAAGGAATATGGAGAAATATTGGGATACAAGATCAATGCAAGTTAAAGTGAAGTGATGCCAATGAGTAACGCGGATTATACAGAATTTTAAAAAGAATCACCATTTAAATGGTAAACACAAGCAATCCAATACCTTGGCATTAGATTAGATAATAATTTAAACCACTTGTACAAATTAAATTATCAGCCACTAATAAAGAAATTGCAGGAAGACTTAGAACATTGGAAAGAATTGCTGCTAATGTTGATAGGGAGGGTAAATTGCATTAAAATGAATGTCTTCCCAAGGATACAATATTTATTTCAAACATTACCAATTCCCTTAACAGAGAAATTCTTTAATGAACTAAAGAGAACAATAAGGATTTTTTTATGGAAAGGGGGGGAAACCGAGGATAGCATTAGATAAATTAACAGAGAGGTACAACCAAAGTGGTTTGCAGTTTCCAAACTTTAAAAATTATTATAGAGCAGCACAATTAAGGTATTTATCAGATTTTTACCAGATAAGGGGAAAACCAGATTGGACTAAGATAGAGCGAGATAAAATAGGAAAGAAGGTACCAGAACATATACTTTATAAGTGGGATGAAAAGCTGGTATGATATAAAAGCTCACCAGTATTGCATCATTTACTCAATATATCGAAGAAGATTGACTTCGAAAGGAAAAAAACAAATTACCAAATACCAAAATTATTATTGTCGCAAAATCAGCAAATCCCTTTTACAATAGATAACCTTTCCTTCAGAGAATGGGAGAGAAAAGGAATTAAAAGAATAGAAAATTTTTTGGGGGGAAATAATTTATTAACATTTGAACAAATGAAGTACAAATATGGAATAACTCATGGTACAATGTTTGCATACCATCAAGAGAGGATACAAATAACCTCCCAAGGATGTTGGGAAACATAGAGACTAATGCAAGGGTCTCTAAGGACATGGTCTTGGGAAAATTGAAGGGATTGAAGGCCAATAAATCCCAAGGGCCTGATAATCTACATCCGAGGGTACTTAAAGAAGTGGACATTCAGATAGCAGATGCTTTAAAAATTATTTTCCAGAACTCGATAGACTCAGGATCAGTATCCATGGATTGGAGGGTAGCTAATGTTACCACACTATTTAAAAAGGGGGTAGAGAAAAAGCGGGGAATTATAGGCTGGTGAGCCTTACATCAGCAGTGGGCAAAATGATGGAATCCATTATTAAGGATGTAATAGCGGAGCATATGACGAGCAAAGAAGGGATCAGACAGAGTCAACATGGATTTACAAAAGGTAAATCGTGCTTGACAAATCTATTGGAATTCTTTGAGATGGTGACAGGTAAAATAGATGGGGAGAGCCAGTGGATGTGGTGTACCTGGATTTCCAAAAGGCCTTCGATAAGGTCCCGCATAAACGACTGGCATGCAAAATCAAGGCTTATGGGATTGGAGGCAAGGTATTGATGTGGATTGAGAACTGGCTGGCAGGTAGAAGACAGAGAGTTGGGATAAATGGCTCATTTTCTGAGTGGCAGGCGGTGACCAGTGGGGTACCACAGGGATCTGTACTGGGACCTCAGCTGTTCACAATTTACATTAATGATCTAGATAAGGGGATTGGATTTAATACCTCCAAATTTGCAGATGACACTAAGCTAGGAGGGGTTGTGTGCACTGAAGAGGGGGTCAGGAAGCTCCAATGTGATTTGGATAAATTGGGGGACTGGGCAGATACATGGCAAATGCACTACAATGTTGATAAATGTGAGGTTATCCACTTTGGTAATACAAACCAGAGGGCAGATTACTATTTGAATGGCAATAGATTGGGAGATGGGGAAGTGCAGAGAGACCTAGGGATTCTTGTGCACCAGTCACTGAAGGAGAGCATGCAGGTACAGCAGGCGGTTAAAAAGACAAATGGTATGTTGGCCTTCATATCAAGAGGGTTTGAGTATAGGAATAAGGATACCTTACTGCAGCTGTACAGAGCCTTGGTGAGACCACACTTGGAGTATTGTGTGCAGTTTTGGTCGCCTTATCTGAGGAAGAATATTCTTGCAATCAAGGGAGTGAAGAGGTGATTCACCAGGCTGATACCTGGAATGGCAGGAATAACTTATGAGGAAAGATTGTGCAATTTGGGATTGTACTCACTGGAATTCAGAAGATTGAGAGGGGATCTCATAGAGACATATAAAATTCTGCCAGGACTGGACAGAATGGATGAGAAAGGGATGTTTCCAATGGTGGGGGAGTCCAGAACCCGGGGCCATGGTTCGAGGATAATAAGCAAACCATTTAGAACCGAGATGAGGAGGAATTTCTTTACCCAGAGAGTGATGAATCTGTGGAATTCATTGCCACAGAGAGCAGTAGAGGCAGGTTCATTGAATATATTTAAGAGGGAATTAGATATATTTCTTCAGTATAAGGGCGGAGCAGGCTCGAAGGCTGAATGACCTACTCCTGCTTCTATCTTCTATGTTTCTATGTTAAAGATAAATAGGGAAGCAGGCTGAGGTTACCAGAAGGAAGCAGCTTTGAATATGTGATTACAGACACAATGATAATAAAAAGATTTATAACGATCATGTACATCAAGCTGCAAGATAAGGAAAATGATGAAATAAGCTATAAACCCAAACAAAAGTGGGAAAAAGATTTAAACATAAAGATAAAAAATGAACCATGGGAAAAGTTATGCTCTGGAACTATGAAGAATATAATAAACACAAGGTTACGCATGATACAGTATAATTGGTTACACAGGTCATACATCGCGCCCCAAAAGTTAAAAAAAAATGGGATCCAACATTATCAGATAGATGTTTTCGCTGTAAGAAGGAGATGAGAACAACAGTACAGGCAATTTGGGCATGTGAGAAAGTGAGAAAGTTTTGGGAAGATCTAAATCAGGTATTAAATAAAATCACAAAAAGCAACATACCAAAAAATCCAGAGATCTTTCTTCTAAGTAATATAAGAAGTAAGGAATTAGGCCTCAAACTGGATGAAGCACAAAAAAGATTTATTATGATAGCCTTAGCTGTAGCAAAAAAATGTATAATGTCAACTTGGAAATCAGAAGAGAGCCTGAGAAAACAGCAATGGTACATGGAAATGAATAAATGTAGTATTCCATTGGAAAAAGTAACATATAATTTAAAAAATAAAGTCATATTATTTGAACAAATTTGGGAGCCATATATGGAACATAACAGAGAGGGCTTCCCTCGGACCTCCACCCCCTAAAATGATAAGAAGACAAAATGACTTGTTCCAGTGTGTAAAAGTAGATGATACATTTTTCTTGTTTATTTTTCATTATGTGATGACATTGTTTAATGGGTTTATTATATTGTATATGTTGAATGTTTAATGGGTTTGGAGGGGGTGGGAAGGGGGAGGGAAGGTAAGGGGGGAAAAAGGGGAGAAAATGCCACTGTGTATATTTAAGAGGGAAATGTTTGTATGTATTTTGATTGATATGGTTCACAGTGTGAAAATGTTTTTTAAAAACAGTTGATAACAACAGAAAATAATATCCTTGATTCTAGAGGGTCGTGTTTTCAAGCTCTTCTGCCCAGTGGAAGGG
Organism: Narcine bancroftii; assembly: GCF_036971445.1. Classification (NCBI taxonomy): domain Eukaryota; kingdom Metazoa; phylum Chordata; class Chondrichthyes; order Torpediniformes; family Narcinidae; genus Narcine; species Narcine bancroftii. The sequence continues at coordinate 110,097,047 of NC_091470.1, read as the reverse complement.
GTGGGGGAAGAGAGTGAGTGTATCAGGTTGATGATCGGAAATTCTGGGACATGTCGTCCTCCACATGCTAATGTGGTGCTCACCCACCCTCTCCCACCTTGCCAGCTGAGAAGGGCCATTTGAGCCTCCACACCATCCAGTCAAGTGATGAAGTGTCAGCAGGCTCAAAGACTTCAGCCAGTAGAAACCTTCACCGTAGAACACCTTAAATTTTTAAGGTTTACATACACCATGGTAACAGGCCCTTTTGGCTCATGCTGCCCAATTACTATTTGAATGGCAATAGATTGGGAGATAGGGAAGTGCAGAGAGACCCAATTAACTTAAACCACCCCCCATTCGTTTTGAAGGGTGGGAGGAAACTAAAGGAAACCCACACAGACACAGGGAAAACTTACAAACTTACAAAGTCCCTGGGACTTCCTCAATCCACATGCAAAGTAGCTGGCGTTATAACAGCGTTGCACTAACCGCTATGCTAACCGTGTCGTCCTTGACAGAAGTTGGGAACAGAGCTTCTTCTCCCATTACAGTTGACGAGGCCATTAGGAAACAGTTTTTTAACATCTCTGACATTCAAAGCTATTTTTAAACACTATAAAATCAGTCATGAATAATTTACAAAAGTACTTTAAAAAGTTAAACATTTTAAAAGTTATCAAAGGCACAATAGAAAATCTAGTGTTATGAAAAGCATTCTCCTTTCTCCAAGAAGGCTCATTAAAATGAATGGGGTCACTGATCCAACACCAGTTCCAATTGGCACAGAAAAGTAATTGCCCAGAAACCCTGGCACGATTGGGCTCGGCCATTGGACGCGTTAATGACCATTGATGGAGGGAAAATCACAAAGGATGCAAGGCATGTAAGCCTAGCAATTCAAAGTTCAATAAGTTCAGATTTATTGTCAGAGTACATACATGGCATCACATACATCAGGTACAACCCTGAGATCCTTTTTCCTGTGTGTGAGGCAGAATTACCACTTAACGATAGCCCTTAAATGAGCCTCTGATTGAGTTTGTTGTTGAGGAGGGGTAGCAGCTGGTCCTGAACTTGGCTGTGTGAGTCTTGAGGTGCCTATACTTCTTTCCTGATGGCAGCAGCGCGAGAACAGAGCATGTGCAGGGTGGTGTGGCTCTTGATGATTACTGCTGCTCTCGCGTACATCAGAATCATTATACTTTGATGACTGTATCAGGGCTAAGAGGGAGAGGAGCATTCAGCATTATAAAGCAGTATGAGGGTGAGGGGATTGTTGGGTTAGTTGTGAGGGGGGGGATTTTGCCTTTCCACAGCAATTCACATCCACCAAGGTTTCCTTTCCCTTTTATCACCTTCCACATCCTGACCTGCCTCTATCTACCCATCATCCCCCTCCCACCTCGTTCCATCCATCACTGACCAGCCTTCATCCCATCCACCTGCTCCCCACACTAATATATTGTTCATCGAACTTAGAGATACAGCACGGTTACAGGCCCTTCCGTCCCACACCGCCCAAATACATCTATGTGACCAATTAACCTCGTACATCTTTGAGGCACTTGGAAAACACTCCACATGGACACAGGGAGAATGTACAAACTCCTTACAGACAAGGACAGAGACAAATCTGGGTCGCTGGTGCTGTAATAATGCTGGGCTAACCACTACACTAATCGTGCTGCCCTTATTTATACTGGCAAACCTTTCCCTTACCCTGATGCAAAGTTTCAACCTAAACTCTCTTCCTTCAGAAATACTGCTTGACCCATCAATTTATTCCATCGTTCAGAAGATTCTGGTTGGCTCGTATCTCAGAAGATTTGGGCGGTGGGTAGAGGCCTTTGCAAGCACAAGCAGAAACTATTTAGGATAAATTGCCCATGACCATGTTGCAATGTTTCATGCAATTTCTCAAGTAATGATTTTTCCACTGCTGAGGTTCAAATAAAACCAATTTGTGCCAGTAATTGGAATTTGTAGTAACATCGGGTACATTTCCTGAAGTTGTGGGCCAACATGTCACCAATGGTTCTGCCCGTCAGACACAGTCAAATTCCCTGGGACTTCCTCAATCCACATGCAAAGTAGCTGGAGATCAAGTCAAAATGCATCAACATCAGTTTAAATTTCACATCAAATTGGGTTTGCATTCAGCTGGATTCAGAGTAACCCAATTATTCATGCTGTTATATATTATTCCATTCGTGTTGGTGTTAGCAAAACTTTAACTGCACCAATGCTGAATGTCCACATTTTCAAATTTAGTTGTGTGGCCAGCGAGGGAGTTGTTTTAACTTTCACCACGAGGTTTCTATATTCCGTTCTCATGGGATTAAAACTGCCGTGTGAACTGAAAACAGTGGCTGAACAGTAGAAGCCGATATTCAGTAGGTGCTGTGCCTGTAGGCCAGTCTAGTGTTACCGCACAAGTTTGATCCTGGTTGTTGATTCGCGTAACTTGATCTTGCCTGAAGTTGCTAACAACTTGGATAATTAAACGCCACTTTTGTGAAGCAGTGCATGTAACCCTACTCATCCATTGCTTGTGAAAGTAGGTTGATAATTTTTCTTAAATTTTATTCACAGCACAGTAGAAGCTAATTCTGGCCATTTAAACCCACGCTGCCCTAATACACCCAAATTAACATTCATTCCTGTACGTTTTTGGACAGTGGGAGGAAACCCACGGAGACACGGGGAGGATGTACAAACTCCTCCCAAAGTGTGAGATTCAAACCCCAGTCGCTTGCACTATAATAGCATTGCGCTAAACGCACTGCCCTGATAGGTTTCAGGAAATTTTACACCATACTAGTGCTGGCGGATAACAATCTGTAACAAGAAAATGTCTGGCCGTCATTTTTCGCCTTTAAGATCTAGATACAGACATTTCACTTGACCCGTCATACCCACATCATAGCAGCAAGTAGAGCAGAAGCTGTGTCCTACAATTAACAGCAATGTTGGAACATAGCGCTGTCACCCCACTGAATGTGCTCCACTATTTAATTGGATCATTACTGAGTTGTGACCTAATTGCAGACATTTGCTTTTTCCATTTATCCCTTAATATCAAAGTTCAGCAAATATCTAATTTCAGATTTAGAATGAATAATTACATCAATCTTCATTTGAGGAAGAGACTCAATTTCCTCCCACTATTTGCTTCATGACCACCTCTGGCTCTAATTTTAAGACAATGCACCAGACACATGATAATATGTTCTCTTATCTACTCTCTTGCTTCACCTAAAAATATCTTGAATCCTAAGAGCGCACACCTAATTTGTTCAGTTTTGATCAAGACCCAAGGGGCATAGTAGTTACTACAGCGAAAGCGACCCAGGTTTGAATCCCGCGCTGTCTATAAGGTTCTCCCCGTGTCTGCACAGGTTTCCTCTGGATGCTCTGGTTTCCTCTCACCTTTCGAAAATGTATGGCAGTTATAGGTTCATTGGAGTACTTGGCCTGTTACCATGCTATATACCTAAATTCAAATTGGAGGAGGGTTCAGAAATTCTGTTGAAATCAAGGGTAAGGGGTTGGGGGGGGGGGGGTGGAGAGACTTGGTCATGTTGGGTTCCTTGAGCAGTAGAATCTGGCTAGGTATTACAAATTAGTTCCATCACGCCCACTCATGATCCCATTCTAAGCTATCACCCACAGTGCATCATCAAGGCAGCATGGTGAGCGTAGCGTCTATCGCCACGTTATTACAGCGCCAGCGAACCAGGTTCAAATCCGGCACTGTCTGTAAGAAATCGATACGTTCTCCCCGTGTCTGTGGGGGTTTCCTCTGGGTGCTCTGGTTTCCTCCCACCCTTTGAAAACATACAGGGGTTGTAGGTTAATTGGGCAGCATGGCTTGTGGGCCGGAAGGGCCTGCTACTGTGCTTTATGTCTAAATTTAAAAATTCAACTAAATCTGTGCTTCATAACCTACCTAAGTTCACCTGGACCCTCTACAATTTTCCATCTCAGTCCCACATAACAGCTTAAGTCAAAGAAAAAGATGTCACTTAGGATGCTGTTATTGAGAAGCTTCATTAAGTTGCACGTTACTCCTTACTGGGCTCATTAATGGCACCTCCACTTCCAATGTATTCCTTGTCGGGAAACCACTTCCCTTCCTTTTCCTATCTGCAACATTACACCACGCACTTGGCAACAGCTGACAATTACTTCAACGATTTTGCAAGTTCCACTAATGTCCCCTGCTGTGGGATAAAAGTCTTCACCTCGTACGAAGATCTTGCATCTCATATTGCCTCATTTGCCCTTTTTAGGACATAACAATGTGCATCACACTTAATCAATATAAATCACTGAGCTTGTGTACTTGTCGATGTTTATGCCCACATAAACTTTGACGAGTACACAAGCTCAGTGACAGGCTACATTAGCAAGTGCATCAAGGATGTCACAGAGATCAAATCAACCAGGGCTAACCAGAAACATGCAGGTCAATGTACTTCTCAGAGCTCATGACTTGTCTTCAGGACAAGAGACAAGATGGCACTAAGATCAGCCAGGGCTGAAGTCCCCTGTGTAATCCCGAGGAAATGCAAGGGTACGCACAGAGGATCCATTGCCAGCTCTGTGATACTGGCAACACAGGGTGCATGTGGTAATGGATCAAGTCTGCAACCTTGAGAGTGAAAGACAACCTCCCTTCCAGATAGAGAGAACACCTTCTATGCACAGTTGGACATGAAGAACAGGCTGATTAGAAAGAAACCTCCATGACCTCCCAGGAACAGGCCCCTTGCAAAACCATGGCCAGGATAAAGCCACACAAGGCAGTTGGACCAGGCAGCATACCTGGTCGGGTACTGATATTGAAGGACTGAAGACCAACTGTTGTGATCCTTACAGAAATCTTCAACACGTCACTGCAGCAGTCCAATGTCCACCCAGCCACCGTCAACCAGTACCTGGTACCCAAGAGGGAAACTGTAACAGGGATCAATGAGATCTGCCCTTTGGCACTGACCTCCACCATTATGAAATTCTATGAGCGTCTGGTGATGGAACACATCAAAGCACACCTCCTAGTGATGCAGGACCCATCCCTCCACTTCATGCTGTTCATTGTTTGGTGCTTAATACAATCATACCCCAGAGGCTGGTGTCCTCACTGGGACTCTACTTCCCTCTCTGTAACTGGACTTCCTAACGGAAAGACCACAGCCTGTCCGAGTTGGTAGTAGAAGGTCAAGCACCATTATGCTGAGAACTGGAGCACCTCAGGGTTTTGAGCTCATCCTGCTCCCGTTCAGGCTACTGACCCACGACTGCAAGGCCAGATCCAGCTCCATCAAGTTTTCAGAGGAACTCGACAGTCGTTGGCCTCATCAGCCACAACGATGACTTGCACTACAGAGAAATGGTGGAAAATCTCGTGAAATGATGCGTGAAAAATAGCCTGAGTCTCAACTTGGACAAGACAAAAGAGATAATTGTGGACTTCAGGAGGACCAGAGACAACCACCCTCCACTACACATCAATAATTCTGTGGTGGAGAGAGTGGAGAACACCAAATTATTCCGATTTCACTTAAAAAGTAACCTATTAAGGACTTGTAACATCTTTCCACTTGTCAGCGACAGTACTTCCCAAGAATGAAGCAGGCAAGGCTACCAGCCACCATTCTGTTAACTTTCTACAGGATCTCTATCGAGAGCGTCCTGGCCAGCTGCATCACAGTGAGAGAATTGGATCAGAGGTCAATCCACAGGACTTAAGAGTGCCAGAGGATCACAGAGGTCTCCCTCCCCACATTGTTGTGATTTACTGGGCTCATTGTTTAAGGAGGGCTCAACAAATCTGTAAGGATGCCTACCAGCTTCTTCCAGCTACCCCTGCTGGGAAAATGATACAGAAATATTAGACCCAGAATCACCAGGGTGAGAATGTTCAATGACTGTTGAACTGCTAAAACTCCATGACAGGAGTAAGGTTATTTTAAATTATTTTATTATATATTGTATATATGTATTATTTGTATGTGTGTTTGCACTGTTTGCAACTGTGTCCCAGAGAATCGGTTTGTACTGTACAATTGGATAAAAAGTAAATGCACTCGAACTCAACTTTTGAAGTATGATTGGTGGAAAGGAAAAAATGTCATTACAAGTGGTCAGGCTTTCAGTGAAACTACATCTGAAGGCATCATTTTGGTCTCTTTATCTCAGGATAATATACTTATTGTAATATGCAAGACTGAGGGAATAGAATGAATGAAAAGTATTGTAAATACTTGTGTTATCATTGATATCATGTAGAAGTCAATCAATTCTATTTTAGCCCTGACCACCTACCAATCTGAGCTCCCAACGCCCCGACCACAGATCTCCGCCTTGGCCGCGCTCCCACTGGAGGCAAAACCCCAACCGCAGACTCACTGCCCGAAGAGTATCTGAGCTCCCGACGCCCCGACTGCAGATCATCGCCCCAGCCATCCATCCATCTGATCTCCCGACACCCCAACTGTGGACTCACCACCCAGTCCTAACCATCTGAGCTCCCGATGCTTGAATGCACAGGTACTTACTACAGTCAAAAGTATGACCCCTTTAAAAGTCAACGCCTTCCCCCCTCCCCAAATTTGACCCAAAAATTTGTCCAAAAAAAATCAGCAGTTACACGATTATATTTGACAGTTGTTTCCATTGGCTATGATATCAAGAACCCAGGAGGCATAAATCCAGAACAAGAGCTCAGACGTCAGAAGGAATTTCACCAGTCAACTGTCCATCTTCAGAATTATGACCAAAGATGAGGTGATGGATGTTTGGAATTTATGCAAATAAAATAGGCCTGAGGATGTGGTTGAATGATAGAAGACATAAAAAAGCATGTGACAGAGTTCAGCACCTATTTCTTAAATTCTTATGCTCTAACTACTAACCTTGCAGGAGAGGGAAACCATGAAGGAGAAGGTGTTGTTCTCCATGGATGAGACGAGTCCCTTGTGCATTGGTTGCACAGATGCCTGGAGGATGCTTGAATGGAACTTTAATATGTCTGGAATCCTGCCATTTAATTGTTCACAAACTAAAACAATCCAAATTCTGCCATGACGATTGGTATTCTATGAACACAACAGGAAAGAGAGCAAGAGAGAGAGAGAGAGAGAGAGAGAGAGAGAGAGAGATATTAATCAAACTGGAGTAATTCTGAAAAATAATTCAAGAGCATGCAATAGAGAACTGAAATCTAGTGAAGTGTCCAACATCATACTTGGATGGAGATTACTGAACTTTGCATGTTATTATTTCATCTTAGTATAAGCAATATATTAAAATCTGGATAACAAAACCATGCAAGGTTACTGACCACCATCATGTCAACCTTCTATAGAAGCTCTATAGAGAAAGTCCTAACCAGCTGCATCACAGTGGGATAGTTTCTGCAGAGAAAGGGATTGGAGGTCAATCCACAGGACCATAAGAGTGGCAGAGAGTCTCCCTCCCCCCCCCCACCCCCATCAATCAACATGATCGTTGTCTGGAGGGGGCATGTGAAATCATTGAGGATTCCTTCCAAGTCTGCACACAGCATCTTTCAGCTGCTCCCGTCGGGGAAGAGATACAGGAGTGTCAGAGTCAGTACCACCAGGCTGAGGAACGGCTTCTTCCTATGGGCAGTGAGAACGCTGAACGACCAAAGGAACTGCTCACACTGACTATCTGAAACTCTCATATTCATGAAACAAAATGCATTTATTTAGATGAAATACTTGTCCTACATATGTATTGTTTGTCTGTATGTGTGATATGTCTGACTGTGCGTCTGCGTGTTTTGCACTGAGGACCAGAAACTGTTGTTTGGTCGGGTTGTACTTGTATGATCAGATGATAATAAACTTGACTTGAAGAGCAAAATAACATTACTGTGAACAACAGATATTCATCAATCCTGAGTTTCCTGAACCACACAAGGGCAGTAAAGCAGGACACTTGGAATATATTAGTGGAAACTTTACACCTTGTCCAGAACCCCTGAGATGGAAACAAACTGCTCGTGCTTGCAAAGGTACATCTTAGCATTCATCTAATGACTCACATAGACTGTAGCATCCAAAAGGTGAAACCATTTCTAAAATTTAACAGTAAAACACTAAAGTCTGCAGACACCGTGGTCGAAGTGAAAACACGAGGTTGAAGAAACTCAGCACGTCAAACAGGGTCCTTTATGTAGCAAAGACAAAGATACAAAACCGATGTTTCGGGCTTGAGCCCTTCATCAAAATATGGAAAAGTGTTGGCAGGTGCCTGATCACAATGGTGAGGGGGAGGGCACACTTCCAAAGGCATAAGGTTCAGGGAAGGAGAGCACACCAGCAAACGGTGGGGGGCGAGGGAATGGCTCGAAGAGACAACATGTCTTTCCCTGTCATCATATTTAAATTAAGACTACAGTTTTAATAAGCAATTAATTTAAAATAAATTTTAAAAATAAAGAAATTTTCACCTTGTTTAGCTGTGGGGATTGCAGACAAACCATTCCAAAGGCTGCTGTCAGATGAATGCTAAGATGCACCTGAAGGTGCAGAAGGTGCTATAGAAATGAATTTATAAGGGACCTAAAATACTTGGGTTCTAAATATCAAGATTATCAGAGCAAAATTTTTTTTTTCCCCCTGCTGCCAGAAGTTAGGTCAAGGTTTCAGACTGTGAAGTTAAAAGATCACGGAAAGATGATTTGTAACAGAAAATGTAATTTAATTTTAATTTCGATGCTTACTGATGCACTTGGTTTTTTCTTTGTGCTTGGAAATTAATTTGTTTGATTGGAATGCTCGAGGTGAACATTTCAGGTTGCCTGACAGAATGCTTAATATTTTTTTTTACAGACACCAAGACTGAAATTGCGTGTTTGGCCTACAACGTACATCCTCGTGAGAAATTGAACCCAAGTATTTGGTTGCACAACGAGTTAACAAGTACACATGATCCACGTGTGAACTCGGCCAATGACAACATGGGCACAGTCCTAACTCCATCAAGGACATCTGCAAGAGGCGGAGTCTTAAGAAAGTACCCTTATCCTCAAGGACCCAGGCCATGCCCTCTTCACACTGACACCATCAGGAAGGTGGTACAGGGGCCTGAAAATGAGACCCAGTAGCACAAGGACAGCTTATTCCTCTCAGACCTCAGATTGGGGTGGCACAGTTGGCGTAGCGGTTAGTGCAACACCTTTACAGCGCCAGTGATCGGTCCAAGATTCGAATCCTGCACTGTCTGTAAGGAGTTTGTATGTTCTCCCCGTGTCTGCGTAGGTTTTCCCCGGGAGCTCCAGTTTCCTCCCATCATTTGAAACGTTCAGGACTTGTAGGTTAATTGGGTGTAAATTGGGTGGCATGGACATGTGGGCCGTAATGGCCTGTATGGATAATGAACCACAGACACTGTCTCACTTTCTCCTAGTCTCTAGCACAATTTATTTTTGAACTGTAAATTTTAATAATATTTGCACTGCAATGCTACCACAAAACAATAAACTTCATGACACATTCACGACAATAAATTCTGAACCTGATTCGGCCTGGGTAATGTTATTCTTTCATTATGTAAAAGATAACTTGGAATGCTCCAACTCACTTCTGTACCCTAATCAAGAACCAGTAATGAAAAATTAAGGTTGCTATCAGTTTTTTTTTGGTCTCCAACTGCGCTAAAGGCAGGTTGCCCAAGGCCTTTTGGTCTACTCCATTACGCAAGCGCACCATTTACCTAAGGCTAAGATCCAAGTGTGGAGATATGCTAATCACTGAAATTGAATGCTAGTTTGATAGACCTTTAACAGCTTGGTTCAGTTGCTACACACCCAGGATCTCTCCACTGAGCTCTTGTTGATGATCACAATGTATAATTTCAGCTCATATCTCAGCTCAGCGTTAATGGAGATTTTTTTTTTTAAATTTAGTACAGTAACAAGCCATTTTGGCCCTTGAGCCTGTGTCACCCAATCACACCCAAATGACCTACAACTCCCAGTGTGTTTTGAACGGTGGGAGGAAACCGAACCTCTGGAGGAGAAACCAACATAGTCGTAGGGAGAACGTAGGAACTCCTGACAGACAGCACGGGATTTGAAACCCTGGTCCCGGTCGCTGGTGTTGTAACACCTACACTAACCTCTCATTCTGCAGAAGTCCCGAAATTCTGCGTCATAGGAGGTTCTTCCTTTCAATCAAGATGTTCAGTAGTGATGCAGGGACTTTGCTCTGTCGATGAAATGTAGTGACATTTAAGGGATCAACACTGTAGCCACATGACTAAGAACATCTGAAATATAGTAAAGCAAGATATAAGCAGATACTCTGAGATTTTACCAGTATCACAGAAGAATGCTACTAACTGATTAAGCTCAAAAAGTGTTTAGAATGGAATAGCTAAGAAGAACATAAGAAATAGGAGCAGGAGTCGGCCATCCTGCTGACTCAAAACTGTTCTGCCATTCAATGCAATCATGGCTGATCTGATGATAGGCTCATATCCACTCACCTGTCTTTTCCCCATATCCCTTAATTTCCCTACCATGCAGAAATCTATTCATCCTTGTTTTACACATATTGGGTGTACAGATAAGGTCATTCATCTGAGTGCTACTGGCACCAGGGTGGTTGGAGACTAAAACAGTTTCCTCTCCAGGCTTGCCTAGTGCGGACGGTGGATAGACACTCTGCAGGATGAAAAATAAGACCTGTCAAAAGGTGGACAAACCCTCTCGGAGGGTCAAGGGCCATCTAGCACATGTGTCGTGAAAGGACATACCTTGCATTGAAGCTTGGTCTGGCCATTTACCGCAATAGAACTTCCCCCAGCCATCTTGGACCTGATCATGCTGCTGGATCTGGGAGGGGATGTCGAGAGGGTGGGTCTAGACCTGTGCAACCTCCCCCCTCACCTAAATTCATTCACGCACACGAGGAGTGGGGTATCCTTATATCAAACCCCACAATCTGACAAAAAGGAACCATTATCATCCTATGGGATGGATAGCCAGAAGAAGACATATTTACTAAGATCGCCTCCACTGCTTCAATGGCCAGTGAATTCCACAGATTCACCACCCTCTGAGTAAACAGTTCCTCCTCATCTCCATCTTAAATCAATTACCCTGAATCTTGAGGCCACGTCTCCCAATTCTGATTTTATGTCTGCATATTTTGCACCAAGGATTGGAGAACATTGTTTTATAGGGTTGTACTGTGCAATCTGATGATATAATAAACTTGATTCGCACATGTATCAATAGTGACTCCACTGCAAAAATAATTCACTGGATATTAAGACTGTCTAACAGCTGAGAGACATACTATGATGAGAGCTCTTTTATGCTTTCAATGTTGTGTTGAAATTAAAACACTGAAGGGCATTTTTCACACTGTGTGTTCTTCCATTATCTGATTACACTTTCACAATGCAACATGATTTGACTGGTGTTTCTCCAAGTGTGGAGGCAGGTGTTGAGGTTACAGGATACTGCAGCAGATTTTGTAAAGAGCTGGCAATGCACGAATAAGGAGTTTGTGGACAGCAGAGGCAAAACGGTTGGTCAGAACACCTGATTCCATGGCTCCAACGCTCCAATGCTACATTATTAATCTAATGTCTTTTTAAATACTGTTAAAGAAAAAATATATGCTGGGGGTCTAGTGCAAAGCACGCAAGAGCTGGAGAAACTCGGCAGGTCACACAGCATGAACAGGAAGTAAAAGGCCTGCACCCTTCCACTTGTTCTTGCTGATCTCATCCAATTTTAAATTAGACGGATGGCATAGTAACAGGCCCATGACCCCATGCCACCCAAATGCACCCTGTGTGTTTTTGGAGCGGTAAGCAGTGGAAGAAGATGATGGATTAGTAAGGTTGCTATCAGAGTAATCTCAATGATTACATTAGTGCATTTTGAATCTGTCTACACACAGCAGCGACTGTGAAACAGGTGGTGGAGAAAGCGAATGCTGAGGGTAATGAACGGGACATTAGTTAAGTGGCTCCTTGCCTCAGATGGTGTTGAACTCATTGAGTTGTTGGTCGAAGCAGCATTCAAAATTCCTTTATCGACGTGCACATAAATACACAACATCTGTTCACTTGTGTTTGCCGAGAAAGCACTCAAAGAGGCTCCACTACCCCAACACCCCCACCAATAAGAGAAAGAGAAGCAAAAGATGTAATTCGGAGACACCGAGTGCCCATAGATTCACTACTTGTGCTTCCATAGCCTCTGCAAGGCCTTGAACCATTCCAGCGGTGAATCCGAGCTCCACTGATGGAATGAGGGAACAGTTAACACCCAAGACCTTCCAGGAGCCTGAACAGGCGAGAGGAGAAGATGCCATCACACTATCTTGCAGGAGGTGTGTCACTGGATGAAAAAATTAACGCCTCACAAATATCCACTGGTGTGACAGTGTGATGGAAGCAATGATATTGAATAACATTTTGTGCTGGATAAACTCCATTACCTGCAGCCACTAAAGTCAAGTTTATTTTCATCTGATTACACGTACAACCCAAAGAAACAGCCTTCTCCAGTCCTCGGAGCAAAGCACACAGAAACACATCCAGACAAACAATACATATGCAAGGCAAGTATTCATATTTTTTTTGTAAATGTGACAGTCTCGGATGGTCAGTGTGAACATCTCCTTTGGTCGTCCAGCATTCTCTCTGTCCCGGGAAGAAGCTGTTCCTCAGCCTGGTGGTGCTGGCTCTGATACACCTGTATCTCTTTCCCAAAGGGAGCAGCTGAGATGCTGTGTGCGGTGTGGAAAGAGTCCTCAATGATTTTGCCCGCCCTCTTCAGACAATGATCCAGGTAGATCATATCAATGGGGGAGGGGGGAGGGAGGGAGACTCCAGCGATCCTCTCTTATGGTTCTGTGAACTGACCTTTGAGGTCAAGCAACCGGACCACACTGTGATGCGGCCGGCCAGGACACTCGCAATAGAGCTCCTCTAGAAGGTTGGCATAATGGTGGCCGGTAGCCTTGCCCGCTTTAGTCTTTTCAGGAACCCTAACCCTTCCTGACAAGAGAGGAGATGTTTTATGTCTATGATAGGTCACTAGTTAAGTGAACTCTAAGTAACTTGGTTCTCTCCACTAGTTATTGATGTGTAGTGGAGAGTGTGGTCATTCCTGGCCCTCCTGAAGTCCACAACCATCTCCTTCATCAAACTTAGAACTTTCATAGGTCCCAATTTTCCAGGTCCCAATTTTCCCAACTCTAGTTTTCCCAGGTCCAGCGAATCACTTTGGAAACTGCCAGATTCTAATTTTGGTAGAGTTCAGCGACCATTATCAGATTGCCTACTAATTATATTCTAGTTTTTTTTTAAGTTTTCATTGTTTGCTCTTTTCAAGAAATGCATCATTAAGAATGAGTCACCCATTGCTGAAAAAAGACATTATTTTCAAGAGCCTGTAAATATGTCTTCAGTGTTCATGCTGTGCATCACTTTGAAGGAAGTACATGAATAACTGCTTTAAAATTCTGCTTATTTGGTGGATGTTTTGTCTACATGGGTTAATGTCTTTGCGACTGGAGTGAGATGAGATATTTATTAACAAAATACAGAGATTTTCTCTGGAGTTTGCAGAGTTGGTATGACATCGAAAGCCTTCTATAGATGTGTAGTGGAAAGCATACTGACCAGCTGCCAGAGGAATTTTGACATTCAGACGAACCAATAATTGTATATGATCCAGTGATCAGAGGTGGAGAGGGTGAGCAAATCTCAGTTCTTGGGAGTCACTATCTTGGGAGGATCTTTCCTGGACCCAAAGCATCATGAAGAAAGTGCGTCAGCGCCTCTCCTCCAGCACGAGTTTGCGGAGGATATAAGAAACCCTGACAAATCTCTACAAATGTGTGGTGGAAGGTGTCGTGGATTGGAGGCATTTCCTGGTTTGGGGATACCAATACTCCGAGCAGAAAGCCCTGCAAAAGATCGTGGACGCAGCCCAGGGTATCACAGCAACACTCTCGCCACCATTGAGAACATCTATAGGGAACTCTGCTGTTGGAGAGCAGCAGCAAACATAAAGGATCCACACCACCCAGCACACGCTCTGTTCTCGCTGCTACCATCAAGAAAGAGATATAGATGCCACAAGATTCGCACCAGCAGGTTCAGGAGCTGCTGCTCTCCCTCCATCAACAGACTCCTCAATAATAAACTCAATCAGGGACTCTAAGAATTTGTAGTTTGAACATTTATTATTAAGTGTTTATTTTCTGTATTGCACAGTTTGTTTGCACTTTTTCTTTGTTTACATTTCTCTCTTTTGTATTTTTGAGTACAGTTATTTTTGCATTGTGAAAAGTGGTAATTCTGCCTGGTCCACTGGATAAAGAATCTCAGGGTTGTATGTGATGTCACGCATGAATTCTGACAATAAATCTGAACTTTGAACTATGATCCTTCTGTAAAGCATAAAGATATGGATGCAACATAGGTTTGTTATTAGTGCAAAATAAAAGCAAAAGAGAAATGTCCCAGTTGTGGTACAGACAATCATCAGTCAATCATTCATCCTTTTAGGTTTGGAATTTAACAGCTACTGTCATTTCTTCATTAGCATCTTCTGTGCTGCACACTAAATGTACGTGCTCAAGGAGAAAGGTTCTCTTCACTCAAGAACACTTAACCGTGGGAGATCAGAAGCACAGCAAAGGAGGAAGCTGGTAAAAGGGGAAAATGCATCATTATGGTCTGAAATCCATTTGTGTTGATCATGCTTGACATTTGGCCCCAGAACATGGTGCAGGATAGAACTATGATTGAGAGGTAATATATATTCCACTGGACAATCAATAGTAGGTGGCTGGGGAATTTCTTCCAAGTTAGTTTGATCTGGAGTACTTCCTGGTAATCTTGAAAAAGATTAACGGAGCCTTTGCCAGCAATTCACAAATAGTAATATATTGTGATTTTCTAATTAAGCATTAGGGTATAACTTTGCCTAAAGCAATGAAGGACAGACCCCAAGAGGAATCTGATGCAATGCAGAATTAATAGATGCTGTCTTACAACAAAACTTTATGAATTCAGAATAAATATGTGCACACTTCCACTTGATTCTTCAAATGTAAAGCCACCAGGTTTGCTCTCTTGTTCTCTATACAGGTATACCCTGCTTTACAAATACGTGCTTCATGCAAATTCGCTTTCATGAAGAAACCCGCTTTTACGAAAGGATTTTCGCTCTTACAAAAAAAAAGTGGCGAGAGCAGCGAGCCGTTGTAGAGGCCGAGCACACATCCCGACCAGCTCCATTCCCGGGAACTACGCTGAGATGTCAATAGATGACTCTCTTCCTCTCTCCCCTACATCCCAGTCTCCTGTACCTCCCACCACCCCACCCGCCAAAGACTCAGGCTAACTACACTGTACATACATTATTTCTGCTTTCTAATCTGTGTATTTATCAGATCATTCCTGCTTTTAATAAATGTTAGTGTTCATTTTAAGTTTTATGTGTTATTTGATATGATTTGGAGGATTATTTTTTTGGGTCTGAAAACACTCCAAAAAAAAATTTCCCCATGGAAATCAATGGCAATCACTTCTTCGCTTTACGCCATTTCGACTTACGAAAGGTTCCGTAGGAATGCTCTAGTTTCGTAAAGTGGGGTACACGATGCTAGCACCAACCACCCCATCAAATTAAAACCCATTTGGAGCTTTAACTATTACATACAACATTGAACATTACAGGCCAGGAACAGGTCCTCAATAGCATGCCCGCTTACAATAAATCTTTGCTGCTTGCACATCATACATGTTCCTCTATTTCCTACATATTCTATTTAGATTATGTAGGCATTAGGGATTATTCAAAGTTTTTTATTAATAAATTAAATTTAAATTTAGACATACAGGCCCTTTCAGCCCACAAGCCTGTGCTGTCAAATAACACACAATTGACCTACAACCCTCATACGTTTTGAACAGTGGGAGAAAACAGGAGTCCCCGGAGGAAACCTGCGGACACAGGGAGAATTCCTACACTGCCAGATTCAAATGCCAGTCACTGGCACTGTAATAGCATTGCGCTAACCATTCCATATCCGCATACGGAATTAAGTGGATAGAAGCATTGATTTAAACAAGAACCAATCTTCAGAAATAAACCCTGTCAATAATTTAATTTCCACTGATACTTTAAGACCTTAGAAAAAAATCATTGGGTGTGGGGCACTCCGAATCCTCACCATTGTAACTGTTCAAGGGAAGATGATAAATACGGTGAAGGTTCAGGCTGAAACATCAGTTACACATCTTTACCTTCTACGGATGCTGCAAGACCTGCTGAGTTCTTCCAGAATTTCTGTGTGTTTAAGACAATAAATGAGTATTCCCAATAACAGGCGTCATTGAAACACTCATGATGAGATCAAGAAAGGAATTCAGTGGCTATTTCCTGTATTAGCACAATTGTTAAATACATATGCTTGCTACTTAATATACAGTTCAGAAGATGTCTGCTTTGGAACTTAATATCCTATCATAGAGTTAGAGTTTGATATCACAGAAACAGGATCTTGGACCCAGCTTGTCAAAGTCAACCAGGACATGAGGTCAAGCCACATTTGCCTGTTTAGTCCACATCCCTCCAAACCTTTCCTATCCTTGTCCAGTAAAACCCCTAGTATCTGGCACCTACCAGGATTTGTAGATGCCAGATGAGAAAGCTTTCCAGTTGCTTGAGACTCACTCTTACAATGCCTAACTAATGCACTTGCATTAGAAAAAAGTTTAAAAACTCAAAAATATGAAAGTGTATTTACACTGAACAAACTACACTTGCATGAATATAAAAACCTTAAAGCATTTCAGTTTATTTTCAGTCACATTCTTTGAAAACATTTAACCATCGCTGCATCTACAGGTTCCTCCCCCTTCATGGATCCACCCGAAAGGCAAACAAATAACATTCTAGATAATTAAACCGCCCCGCCCTGCCCTGCCCCCCACCCCCCCAAGTTTACTGGTAAAGCCTCACTAATATACTTAATAATATACTAATAAAGATAAAGACTCTTACTAAGCAGGGATAAGGAGATACTTTAAGAGAGACTCCCCAATGGTGAGCGACATCAACCAGCTCTTCACCCTGGGCAACGCCATTGCTGTTTCACTTTATTCAAACAGTTGCAAAGCACGACCAAGGCCCTCCGCTGGCTGAATATTTGCTCCCCTCCTCACCAAAGGTTTGTGTGTTTTTTCAGAGAACATTTATTTTAATTATTTTAAACTTTTATTTAAATTTTTATTTCTTCTTATTTTATTTTTTATTTATTTCTTTTTTTTGCCAGTTGCTGGAGGATGTTGGTTGCTTGAATTCCAGATAACTTTTTAAACATTACAATTGTGCCCACCTCTGCCATTGCCTCAGGCAGCTCAAGATGTATCCACTACCGTCTGTGGAAAAAAAAAGTGACCCTAGGGTCCCTTTTAAATCTTTCCCCTCTCACCGTCAATCTAACACCTCTCAATTTAGATTCTCCTAACCTGGGAAAAAGAATAACTATTCAATATATCTATGCCACTTAGGATTCTTATAAACCTCTAAGAGAGTCTCCCCTCAGCCTCTCATGCTCTTGGGAGAAAGGTCCGAGCCTGTCCAGCCTCTCCCTATAATTCAAGCCTGCCTGTCCCAGTAATGCCCTCATGGATTTTTTCTGCATATATTCCAGCTCAATTGTATCATTCTGAAAGCTGGGTGACCAGAACTGTGTAACATGAACATTACTCTAAGTGTGGTCTCTCCAATGTCTTGTACAGTTTCAACATGAAAGAGGTATAGATGCCATAAGGCTCATACCACCAGGTTCAGGAACAGCTGCTCCCCCTCCACCATCAGATTCCTCAACCACAAACTCAATCAGGGACTCATTTAAGGACTCGTCTTTTGCATTTTATTGATTTTTTTTCTTTTTCTGTATTGCACAGTTTGTTTACATTTCTTCATTTGTTTATATGTGTACATTGTATGCTTTTTTTGCCAATAAGTGGTGATTCTGCCTCGCCCACAGGAAAAAGAATCTCAGGGTTTTATGTGATGTCAAGTATGTACTCTGACAATAAGTCTGAAACCTGTTCCTGTACTCGATGCTCTGACCTATGAAAGCATGTCAAATGCTTTCTTCACCATCCTGTCTGCAGGAATCTCTACTTTTGTGGAACACTACCTTTAATCCCAAGTCTCTCTGTTCCACAACACTTTCCTGGGCCCTATCATTCACTGAGCAAAGTCCTACCGTGGTTCAACCTACCAAAGTGCATGACCCTGTATTCGTCCAAGTTAAATTCAATCTTACCCGGTTCATCTAGATCCTGCGTCAATCTCAGATAATTGCCTTCACTGTCTGTTCTATCACCAAATTTGGTGTCATCTGCAAATACATCACGCGAAGTCAACTGTTGTTTGGATTGATGACTTGGATGACTAACAAAAGTGGTCGCAAGTCTGTAACCTGAATAGGAAGCCTCTTTACAATATTCAAGGGGCTATCCCTCAGAAGGATAAAAGCAGCATAATTTTGGTGCCTGGTGTTTTGCGCTCAAAACTTCTCAGAAGTCACGGCTGCTCGAATACTCAAAGAAGCTCTCAGCTGAACTGCTTTGCTATTGTAAATAAGTTCTTCTGTAACATCTTGAATGCAGACAGGTAATTATAGCCATTGAAAACTGCAGTTAAAAGTTTATAGTTATCTTTGTATAAATATAAAACATCTCAGTACTGTTGAGTGCCAAAGGAAAGGCTAGAAAGATTCTACTCAGGGGGACTCCAAGAGAATAAACTCTTATCGCGATGGATAAAGGACTATTGCATTTAGCAGCTTCAGTCTCCACAGTCACAGCTGCAGGTATCCAATTTCATTCAACAGTTATAAAAACAGAATGATTGTGGGCATGTTTAAATTATTATTTGATAAAGATTTCAAAGAACCAGAGCCCAGGCTTTGATTGATTACTGATAAAATTGGAATGTAGACTGTTCCTTGAAATTTGTACGTTATTGAATACAAATGAGGGGATTGCAATAGACAAGATGCCTGAAGTAAGATCAAGCAAAAGTAAATACATGGCTGAATGGATTGATGTGCTTTTAGCAGATTCAGCTGTAAGTGGCATATGTTCGACACACTTTGCAATTATTTGAAATTGGAAAACATTTCAATTTCACAAATTGTGTTCGCTCCAGTAGCTGATAGCTACCCGAACTGAAGATTAATACATTGGGAGGAAGTGGTTGCCTTGGCTGCAATACAGAAAGAAACAAAAATGTCGAGCACTTTTGTTGACTGCACTGGAACCGTCTCTTTCAACTTCAAGATCGGTGGCAAGTCCTGTCACATTCATCTGTGAGGCCAAGCAAGGTCTTGGTCCTACAAATAGCAAGAGCACAACTCATCCATAACTTCACCAATTTTACGAGTAACTCCTCCAATCCACATCATGCATAATGGAGACAATTGTTAAATATCAGATTGGAAGTATTTTAAAAATAAAAATAATTTCCATGAAAAGATATTTAGCCTCTTACAGAGCAGTGTGGTAGCTTCAGTTGATAGAATGCTGGCCTCTGTTTACTTTCATCTAAGCAAGACCTGGACCCACTGCAATTTGCTCATCGCCACAGCTGTTCCACAGCAGATGCAATCTCACTGGTTCTCCACTCAGCCCTGGATCACCTGCAATACCTGCATCAACTTGCTTCGCATCGATTGCAGCTCAGCTTTCAACACCATCATCAGTACTGGTCAGCAAGCTTCAAAACCTGGACATCTGCACCTCCCTCTGCAACGGGATCCTTGGCTTCTTCATTGGAACACCACAGTCGGTGCACATCGGTAACAACGCCTCCTCCTCACTGACAATCAACGCAGGAGCACCTCAAAGAGGTGCGCATGGCCCACTGCTCTACTTATTCTACACCAATGGCTGTGTGGCGAGGCATAATTCAAATGTCATCTACAAATTTGTTGAATCGTACAGCGGTGCAACTTATTCTGCAAAGCAACAGATTTCATAATGCATATGCATGACAATTAAACCGGATTCTAAAATTCCAGTAGAGTAGTACCCCCGTACATTGAATGTTGTGGTCTATAGTTGATGCTAGACCATGGGAAAAAGCTACCAACTTTCCCACGCTGCTTCAAAAGATTTATTATGATAGCCTTAACTGTAGCAAAAAAATGTATAATGTCAACCTGGAAATCCGAAGAGAGCCTGAGAGTACAGCAATGGTACATAGAAGTGAATAAATCTATTCCACTGGAAAAAAAATAACATATAATTTAAGAAATAACATCACAGTATTCGAACAAATTTGGGAACCATATACGGAGCACAACAGAGAAGTCCTACCGCGGACCTCCACCCCCTAAAATGACAGAAGGAGAAGGCGGCAAAATGAACTGACCCAGTATGTAAAAGTAGAAGACACAATTTTCTTGTTTATTTTCATTGTGTGAGGACATTGTTTAATGGGTTTAATGTATCATATAGGTTGATCGTTGAGTGGGTGGGGGGGGGGGTGAAGGAGGGAGGGAAGGGGGGAAGGGGAGAAAATGACACTGTGTATATTCAAGAGGGAAATGTTTGTGTGTATTTTGGTCAGTATGGTTCATAGTGTGAAAAATAACAAAAAATTTTAAAAATGTCCACTATTGCTATTTATTGCTAGCACCTTCCCACAGCCCCTTAAATAAACCTCAGCACAACAACAACGGGCTGAAGGGCTCTTACTGTGCTGTACATAATTGGGCATGATTAATTATGCTCAAATATAAGATCATAATACATTGATCAGGATTTAGGGCAGGTCCACCTTCACTCGATGCTTCATGATGTCCCTGGTGTAATGGATTTTAAATCTTTAATTTAATATTAAACTATATTTATTTTATAAAAATGTCTTAGTAAATTATAGAGTTAAAATACTGTATCTATCCTAAGTAAGTTAGCTGTGTTGGTACAGGGTCACACACAGGTAGCAGTACATTTAAAGAGAACCATTGTTTTCTGAGAAGAGAGCTCATTCTCGGAGTGGACCTGAGACAGAGCTAATGGGTTTCAAGTGGTCTTAATAATTCAAGAACTGCTGAGAAGCCATCTGTTTTAAATCAAAGCCATTTAAGCCTCTTGAACAGAGATGAGGTCAGAGGATGTTATGGATAGAGAATGGTTTTTAAAAAGGAACAGAATTTTGGTAGAAATAAAACTGATGGTCATGTGGTTTCCAAGAATTGGGACTCAACTCGGTGATGATGTAACAGTCACATGACTTGGAGAAATATATTACTGAATTCAGACATTTTGAGTTAAGTTTTGGAACTGTTTACAGAGGTCAAAACCCTGTGACATACAGGGGTTGAAACCATGTGAAAGGCAGGGTTGAGTTACAGTAACCAGAATTGGCGCTGTCTGTTGAGTGTTAATCCTGGAAGAAGGGGAACACAGAATCAGTGGCCAGTTTCTTCCACAGTGAATTCACAAACCAGACAAGGGTTGAATGAAGTAGCTGTATAAAAATAGACCCAGTAGAAATTTGTCCTCTTCCTTTAACTCTATAATTTACTTTACTAAGACATTTTAATAAAATAAATATAATTTAACATTAAATTAAAGATGAATATGAATCAATTACACCAGTAGAAGATAGAACAGTCCTAACTCCGGGGATGGCTCCTTGCAAGTGTGAAAGCATTCAGTGTCCCAGATAAGGAGTGGTCAAGTGTGAAAAGCCCAACACCCCCCATTCCTATCCCAGGACACTGAACAGTCGATTTAGTGGGACGCAAGTGTGAAAGGGGCGACACACCAGTCAGACATTCAAGGATGACAGATTTCCTTGTCCGAAAGGCAACAGAGAACCTGATCAGTTCTCACAACATTTTGGTCATTTCGTGACCACCCTCATTAATCCTAAGAGCCATTAACTATGAAGAACTTAACTACACATTTAGGAGGCGATAGACGCTGCACATTTTTTCTCTTATCCACTATCACTTCTTCCCAGGAAATGCAATGTGGCAGATCCAGCATTTTTAGCTGGAGCAATTTATTCTCTACCTGTTTGCAGCTGACAAAGTGATTCTGTTTGTAGATCAGTGCACTCAACACACTACAGAGATCTCTTTCTTCTCCAGAGTGTCATCTTGCTCAATCATTACCTTTGCCACAGAAGGTAGTCTTCAAAAAGCGATCCCTTCCCAACGCGTAAATAATCATTCATGATAAAAACAGTGATTTATTTGTGTCTCTATTCAAAACAGTACACAGCATTCACTGCTTATAGTATGGTCTTCTCCAATCGGGGAGACCAATGGCCAATTTGCATTGTGGAGCACTTTCACCAGCGCAACGACAAGCTCTGGTTTCCTGTTGCTTTAATTCTCCATCCCACTCTGATATTCATCTCCAACTTCCCCCACTTTAAGCCTCCATTCCACTTCCCCCACTTTAAGCCTCCATCTCACACTTATAAGTATCACCAGTTTCCTACATCTTTCCAGTGAAGCTCAACAAGAATTTTTTTTAAATCTTATTTTCAAATTTGGACATGCCGCACAGTAACAGGCCCTTTCGGCCCACGAGTCCATGCCGCCCAATTAAACTACAAGCCCCCCCCAGAATGTTTTGAAGGGTTTTCCCAGGGAAAACCCACACAGACTCAGGGAGAACATACAAGCTCCTTAAAGACAGCGCAGGGTTCGAACACCGGTCCCGATGGCTGGCACTATTACACTAACTGCTACGCCAACGATCTTTAAGCTCAGCCCATTCTTTTTTCTTCTTTGGCTTGGCTTCGCAGACGAAGATTTATGGAGGGGTATGTCCACGTTTGCTGCAGGCTCGTTGGTGACTGACAAGTCCGATGCGGGACAGGCAGGCACAGTTGCAGCGGTTGCAGGGGAAAATTGGTTAGTTGGGGTTGGGTGTTGGGTTTTTCCTCCTTTGTTTTTTGTCAGTGAGGTAGGCTCTGCGGTCTTCTTCAAAGGAGGTTGCAGCCCGCCGAACTGTGAGGCGCCAAGATGCACGGTTGGAGGCGATATCAGCCCACTGGCGGTGGTCAATGTGGCAGGCACCAAGATATTTCTTTAAGCAGTCCTTGTACCTCTTCTTTGGTGCACCTCTGTCTCAGTGGCCAGTGAAGAGCTCACCATATAACGATCTTGGGAAGGTGATGGTCCTCCATTCTGGAGACGTGAACCACCCAGCGCAGTTGGGTCTTCAGCGGCGTGGATTCAATGCTTGCGGACTCTGCCAGCTCAAGTACTTCGATGTTGGTGATGAAGTCATTCCAATGAATGTTGAGGATGGAGCGGAGACAGCGCTGACAGAAGCGTTCTAGGAGCCGTAGGTGATGCCGGTAGAGGACCCATGATTCGGAGCCAAACAGGTGCGTGGGTATGACAACGGCTCTGAACACGCTGATCTTTGTGTGTTTCTTCAGGTGATTGCTTTTCCAGACTCTTTTGTGTAGTCTTCCAAAGGCGCTATTTGCCTTGGCGAGTCTGTTGTCTATCTCTTTGTCGATCCTTGCATCAGATGAAATGGTGCAGCCGAGGTAGGTAAACTGGTTGACTGTTTTGAGTTCTGTGTGCCCGATGGAGATGTTGGGGGGGGGGGGGGTGCTGGTAGACATGGTGGGGAGCTGGCTGATGGAGGACCTCAGTTTTCTTCAGGCTGACTTCCAGGCCAAACATTTTGGCAGTTTCCGCAAAACAGGACGGAGAGCTGGCTCTGAATGGGCAACTAAAGCGGCATCGTCTGTAAAGAGTAGTTCACGGACAAGTTGCTCCTGTGTCTTGGTGTGAGCTTGTCAGTGCCTCAGATTGAAGAGACTGCCATCCGTGCGGTACCAGATGTCAAAAGCGTCTTCATTGTTGATGTCTTTCATGGCTTGTTTCAGCATCATGCTGAAGATAGTAAAGAGGGTTTGTGCGAGGACATTACAGTGAGTCATATTACTTACCTTTTATATTTAAACCCCCTTCATTCTTTGCTTTGGTCTCTTAACATCATTATTACTATCCTCATTTTGTTCCTTTGGTCAATTAATCTCTCCTGACTTCTCTTTCCATCACAACATCCTTCCCTGTCTTTAATAATTCTGGCTAAAACTGATTTTATCTGTAATTTGTTCAAGTTTTGATGATTGCCATCGGCCCATTATGTAAACGATCTCAATAAAGGATCCCAGCCTGAAACATTATTGGCCCCTTTTCAACTGGCATCCGTTAATTGGCTGTGCAGTGTTGTGGTTAAAGAAGCCATTTTTGCTGATTCCACTGGGCCGGTTTTCTTTTCTTTCTTTTTCAATCTTTTTATTATTATTATAATTTATAAACACATACAGTTCAAAGAGATATAAAAAATAGATAGTAAGTAATGAATTAATACAGAGATATTAAACAATAATATTACAGAATAAAAATATATCATAAAAAAAATTTTAGATCAGTTTAGGGTGTGAACTATCTCTAAAAAAAAGATATAATTAATAACAATATATGAAAAAAGAGAAAAAAAACCCCAAAAAAGAAGAAAAAACAAATCTGAATTAAAAAAACTTAAAAAAAACCCTACAGATATAGCTAAACCACGCCAATCACTCCAATCTCATCTTACAGCCCAATTATCATACATAATCATAGAAAGAAAACAGAGCCAGATCAACTCACCACAAATGAAAATATTGAATAAATGGTCGCCAGGTTAACTCAAACTTAGAAGGGGATTCATAGACAGAGTTTCTAATTTTCTCTAAATTTAAACATAGTATAGTTTGGGTAAACCATTGGAAAACAGTGGGAGGATTAACCTCTTTCCAATTCAATAGTATAGATCTTCTAGCCATTAGTGTAAGAAAAGCAATCATACGATCCGCAGGAAGAGATAAATAAGTCAAATCTATCATAGGTAATCCAAAAATTGCAGTAATGGGATGTGGTTGTAAATCAATATTCAAAACAGTAGATATAATGGAAAAAATTTCCTTCTAATAATTCTGTAAAGAGGGACAGGACCAAAACATATGTGTAAGGGAAGCTATTTCCAATTGACATTTATCACATATAGGATCGATATGAGAATAAAAGCGATGGAGTTTATCTTTAGACATATGAGTTCTATGAACAACTTTAAACTGTATTAGTGAATGTTTTGCACATAGAGAAGAAGAGTTTACCAGTCGCAGAATTTTATTCCAATTTTCATTGGAAATATGAAGATTGAGTTCTCTTTCCCAATCATTTTTAAACTTTTCAAAAGTCCCAGAATTTATTTTTGTAATTATATTATATAATTTAGATATCACACCTTTTTGAGGGAATTTTGAATATAGTATATCCTCTAAAACAGTCGTAGTCTCCCGATTGGGAAAAGAGGGTAAAGTCGAAACTAAGAAACTCCTAATCTGCAAATATCGAAAGAAATGAGATCGAGGTAAATCATATTTCATGGATAATTGTTCAAATGACATGAAAGAGTTATCCAAGAATAAATCCGAAAAGCATGTTATACCTTTAACTTTCCAGAGTAAATAAGCTTGATCAATTAGAGAGGGATGAAAAAGGAAATTTAGTACAATAGGAGTTTCCAAGATAAAATGACTTAGGCCAAAAAATCTCCGGAATTGAAACCAGAAACGTAGTGTATGTTTAGCCATTGGATTATCAATTTGTTTATATAATTTAGTAAGAGTAAAAGGGAGAGCAGCTCCCAAAATAGAGCTAATTGAAAAATTTTGTATCGGTTTAATTTCTAAATTTACCCAATGGGG
This sequence comes from Narcine bancroftii, assembly GCF_036971445.1. Lineage (NCBI taxonomy): Eukaryota > Metazoa > Chordata > Chondrichthyes > Torpediniformes > Narcinidae > Narcine > Narcine bancroftii. The sequence continues at coordinate 110,071,234 of NC_091470.1, read as the reverse complement.
ATTTAGAGATAATTCTGAATAATTCAACCAATACCTTAAGTAACTAATATTAATTGCCCAGTAATAAATTCTAAAGTTGGGTAATGCCAACCCTCCCTCTAGTTTAGATTTCTGTAAATATTTTTTCCCCAATCTAGGATTCTTGTTTTGCCAGATATATGAGGACAATTTAGAATCGACCTTATCAAAAAAAGATTTAGGAACAAAAATAGGTATAGCTTGGAATATATATAAAAATTTAGGTAAGATCAACATCTTAATAGCATTAATTCAGCCTATCATGGATAGGGATAATGGTGACCAATTGGTAAGTAAACTGCCGATCAGGTCCAATAGAGGGAAAAAATTAGTCCTAAACAAATCTTTATGTTTTTTAGTAATCTTAATCCCTAAATATATAAAATGGTCTCTAGCTATTTTAAAAGGCAAATTATCATAAATAGGAACCCATCCATTAAAAGGGAATAATTCACTTTTATTTAAGTTCAGTTTATATCCCGAAAAATTACTAAATTGGGCTAATAAAGATAAAACTGCAGGAATAGAATTTTCAGGATTGGAAATATATAACAATAAATCATCTGCATATAGTGATACTTTATGAATATCCCTGCAACGAATAATACCAGTAATATTGGGTGCTTCTCTGATAGCAATTGCCAAAGGTTCTAAAGCTAAGTTAAATAATAAAGGGCTAAGGGGGCACCCTTGCCTGGTGCCCCGAAATAATCGAAAATATGGCGATCTTTGGGAATTAGTAAAAACCGAGGCAACTGGGGAATTATAAAGAAGTTTAATCCAAGATATAAATATCGGACTAAAATTAAATTTTTCAAGAACTGTAAATAAATAAGGCCATTCTACTCTATCGAAGGCCTTCTCAGCATCTAGTGAAATAACACATTCTGAAGACTTATGTGAAGGAGTGTAAATAATATTCATCAATCTTCTAATATTAAAGGAGGAATAACGATTTTTAATGAATCCAGTCTGGTCTTCAGAGATAATATATGGTAATATCTTCTCTTGCCTTGTCGCTAGAATTTTAGAGAAGATCTTAGAATCAACATTCAACAAAGAAATAGGTCTATAAGAAGAACATTCGGTCGGGTCTTTATTTTTTTTCAAGATTAGAGAAATCGTAGCTCTGTAAAATGATTGTGGTAGTTTACCCAATGTGATAGATTCATCAAACATCTTAATCAGCCAGGGAGAGAGAGTAGAAGAAAAAGCTTTATAAAATTCCACAGAGTATCCATCAGGACCTGGTGCTTTCCCCGAATTCAGTGAGAAAATAGTATTATTGATCTCCGAATCTGTAATGGGTTTACTTAATTCTAAGTTATCTTGAGGTAATACTTTTGGGAGTTTCAAATGTTCTAAAAAATTAAACATATTACTAAGGTCTTGAGGGGATTCTGTACTATATAAGGATATGGCCGCTTTTAACCAGGACACAAATTGCTTCCCTACTAACCACAAGTCATCCCCAGAGATAGGAGCATCTACCTTCAACAGTTGTCCAGGGATGCAATTTGCCCTTTCCCCACTGATTTGATTGGCACACTGACGTCAGCTGACACTGGTGATGTGAGTCGGGGGGGGGGGGGGGGGGCGTCGCAGCCGTCAATCCCTGGTGTGATTTTGCATGATTTGACAGAGGCATGCCGATTGATTCGCTTTTCCTTTGGACCCTTGACCAGTAAATTGGTCGTCAATTCCTGAGACAAGGTGCCAGTGAAAAAGGGGCTATAGACTGCCCATTTCTACCTGATTTGCTGAGTTCCTCCATCTTATTGCCTCATTTGCAGCTTCTGCAGTTTTCATGATTCTCTGCCCAAAATGTTAATGCTGTCTAACTGTTTGAACATGACCAACATTTTCAGTTCTCATTTCACATTAAAATGAAATTAACAGATGGTTTATGCTCAAGTAAACAGATAAAGATGAAGGATTTGATAAATGGGCCATTCAAAAGACTTTAAAAGATTATACATTTCAGATTTCCTGCCTGTGAGCGATCCCAAATCCAATCCAACCACGGCAGAATGAGTGAAACACGAACGTCTGCAGACGCTGTGATTGTAATTAAAAACACAGAAATGCTGGAGGAACTCAGCAGGTCACACAGTGTCCTTAGGAGGTAAAGATAATATTACCAATCTTTCAGGCCCAAGCTCTTTGCCAAGGTTTGAGTGGAAAGCAGGCAGGCAACTCAATAGAAAGGCTCGGGTGGAGGGAAAGAAGGGCATGGGGGAGGAGCACAGGCCAACTGGTAAAAGGCCAAAATTGAGCATGGATAGGTGGACAGGAGAGGAAAGGTAAGAATTGATCGAGGGGGAGTGGTGTGTGGGGGTGGTCCTGTGAATTCAAAATTCAAGATTCCTTTATTGTCGTGTAATGAAATACTGTGTAATAAAATACATGGAATATTACTCAAAATTTGCTTTAGTATACATATACCATCATCAGAAATTGCCGGGCGCCTTTGAGTGTCTGTAGATTTGCCTCCAGCACTCCTGCAGCCATACAGACTCTAGTCCAAACCATCATCAACCTGAGTTCTAGATCCTCGCGTCAAGTCACTGACTGCCTGGCGCCTGTGTGTTTATCGGGTGCAGAGGCCCTCACTGATCTACCGCCATGGCCACCGTCCTCTGGATCACCTCCTCTACTTCTTCTCAAACAGGAAACAGAGAGACAGACAGACAGAGTTTGAGAAAATGAGGCATAGGGATATGGGAAAGGCAGTGACTTGGGTGGTGGGGGTGGCTAACAGAAACTGATGTTGATACCATCTGGTATGGAGGGTTGGAGGGTGCCCAGGCGAGGTGTTGATCCTCCAATTTGAAAGTTGTCTCAGTCTAGCAGTGCGCCAGCATGGAAATGGGGCAGGGAAAGAACAAGTGACACATAGCTTTTCCCCGTCTTACAATGGGTGCTGCATTTTTCCAAATAAAAAGTTAGCTGAGCATCACAATTAATTGGTGCTTTGTGTTATGCGAGAGTGGTGAACGTTATTTGAATTACTGCAGTACTTTCATTTTATGTGATGTGTTTGCATGAATTTATTCCTCCATACACATTTAATTCAGACCACTACTTTGCAAAATAAAGCCCAGTCTGCTGAGGGCAATTTTAAATTTTCCCATACACAAGGAAAGGGCATAACCAGGGAAGTTAACTATAATGGAAATTTTAAAATCACACTGTGTGTTAAAAAAAAAGCGTTAGATCTCTTTGCATCAATTGCCGGCTGGGCAAATTAAATAAAAATTCTTCCCATAATGTCAAATAATTTTTCCATAATTTCCTCCAGGTACCATGTTGATTGGTTCGCATTATTACTTCATTTCTTTTTAACGAAGAACTATCATTTAAAGTTAGAAAGGAATCTCAGACCTGGATCTTGAGCAAGTTAGCTTGCAACAACCTTGGCGTACACTGCCTCCACCTGGCAATACAATGTCATTACAGGTATCTGTGTTGGAAATCTCTGCCTGGTTGAAATTAATCTGATGACACAATTTAATGAGAAGATATGGAAATTCAATGCTGTTATTTGGAGCTCTACCAGATGCAGTGAAAACTTCCAATGTTACATTATGATTTTTTTTTTAGTAGTAAACAACAATTTCCTTTATCTATCCTTGTATATTACGAATTTCTGCACTAATATTAGATTTCTACACGTCATATATTTTCTTCACATATTTTTTAATTATATTATTTGGTGAACTTTCAACAGCTACTTTTTTTTATCTTCTTCCTTCAACATGAGCAAATATTCCTCAGATAGAATTCAATTATTTTTCTTTTGGAAAAGAACAAGATCTCAATGCAGAATCAGAATTTACTGTCATGAACATGTCACAAAATTCATTGTTTTGCAGAAGCGTCACAGAGCAAATATTGCTATAAATTACATTTCAAAAATAAATAAACAATGCAAGAAAATAGGAGAAAGTTTGAGGTAGTGCCTGGGGTTCATTGTCCATTCAGGAATCCGATGGCAGTAGGGAAAGAGCTCTTCTTCAGGCTCCTATGAGCAGGAGTCGGCCGTCCGGCCTGTCGAGCCTGCTTCATCATTCAATGAGATCATGGCTGATCTGATGATCGGCTCATCTCCACCTCCCTGCCTTTTCCTCGTATCCCTTAGTTCCCCACCTATGTAAAAGTCTATCCAACCTGGTCTTAGATACATTTACTGAGGTCACCTCCACTGCTTCAAAGGGCAGCAAACTCCACAAATTCACTCACCAACCTCTGGGAAAAGCAATTCCTCCTCATCTTGAGGCTATGTCCCCTAATTCTCGTCTCCCCCCAACCAATGGAAACAACTTGCCTACCTCTACCTTTTCTCTGCCTTTCATAATTTTATATGTTTCTAGAAGATCCCCTCTTATTCTTCCAAATTCCACCGAGTACAGTCCCAGGTGATTCAATCTCTCCTCATAGGCCAAAACCTTCACTTCCTGTACCTTTTTACATGTAATATCTTTGTATCCAGAAAAGGATTACTCTCGTGTTTGCAAACACTCCAGCCATCATTGGAATAGGAAAATGGTCAAAGAAGGAATGAGAAAGAGATGGGAAGGAAGAGGTTGGGGGGTGGGTGGGGGATAGAGGCAGGTTGCAAAGATTTGATGCTGCAACTGTCACATGATCTGGAGAAATATATTATCAAAGTCATATATTTTTGGATCCTTTTACAAAAGTCTTTGTGTTTGCACACACAGGAGTTGGAACTTGTGGAAGATGGGGTTGAATTACAGTAATAGGTTCTGGCAGAGCTAGGGCTTTTTCTCTTTGAAGCGACAGGCAGGCGGTGACTTGATAGAGGTGCACAAGAGGCAGAGGTGGGGTGTACAGCCAGCACCTTTTTCCTGAAGTGACAATATTAAAGCACATCTGTTTAAGGTGAGTGGAGGCAAGTTTGAGGGGTGGGGAGGCCCCAACAGAGGCAAGCTTTTGGGGGTTTTTTTGGGTTTTTTTTTAAAAACACAAAGTGGGGATGCCTGGAATTAATTGCCAGGGGTGGTGAGGGAGGCTAGTGGAGAAAGGACATTTAACAGGCTCTTAGATAGACACATGGATGTATGAAAAATATAGGAGTAATAGATGTTAGACCATAAGACACATCCTATCAAATTGGCCCTGCTATTTAATCATGAGCTGATCCATTTTCCCTGAGGTAGGGAAGGTTTAGATTATTGCAATCAGTACCATGGGCTGAAGTACCTGCTCCATGCTGTAATGCTGTAACGTTATTTGTTCTACAAGATGTCCTTCATACTCCTCCTCTTAATTTTAAGTGTTTTTGAATCACTTGGGCAGTGTTAGCTCTTGTGAACTTCCAGTTCTTTAAAGGCTATGATTTGTGACAAGTTTGCAGGCAAATTCTCATTACAATTTCACGAAGAAAGTTTAATTAATCATTGCACTGTAAAGCATGCAACTTCAAAGGAACTCCCAAAGGGTAAGGGAATACAGGGGAAATGAGACAGCAGTTTAATTTCCTCTGGTTGTGTGCAAGTTAATTCATTTGCACAGAATTTCTACGGGTTATCAACTGCATTTGAAGATTGCACAGAGATATTTTTACTTGGCTCTGCCAAATTGTACCCCATCGAGGAAGTGATTCGTCCTCAGAGAGTAAAACTCCCTGCATTTGGCTTTGAATTTTTAAGGAAGAAAAAGCAAATCATTATTCACAGATCTCCTGAGCGCAATGTAGATTCAGAAGCACTAATAAATGGGTTCTGAGGTTAATTTTCATGCACTCAGAAAGATTTCCCTCGATAGTTGAGGTGATCGGATCAAAGTTTTAAGATATGAAAGGGATCTGATAAAGACAACTTGGTTCTTTCTTGTTGGCAAACAGTTCTCAGAATCGCAGCCTATAGAAAGAGCCCAAACTTTCAGGAATGAAGTCACGAAAAGCTTCCCTGTGCTGAAAGGGGTAGCAGTTTGGAAGTCTCTTATGCAAATACTGGTTGATGATTGGTCAATTATTCCATTTAAATCTGAACAATAGATTCTTGTTAACTGAAGCTATGAAGATCAGCAGATTAGGTATCGCTGACTATCTATCCTAGGGTCTCTATGGTGATGCAATCATGAAGAAGGCATACCTACAACTATACTTGCTGAAGAGCTTGAGGCAATTTGGTATGTTGCCAAAGACTCTTGCAGATTTCTACAGGTATACCATGGAGAGTATTCTGATTGGTTGCATCATAGCCTGGGGTATGGTGATAGAGGTGCCATTGCACAGGACAGGAAAAGGCTACAGAGGTTGTAAATTTGGGCAGTGCCATTAGGGGCATCACTCAATCAAGGATATCTACAAGAGGAAGTATTACAAGAAAGCAACCTTTACCCTCAAGGACCCTCACCACCTAGGCCATGCCCTCTTCACACTGCTACCATCAGGAAGGAGGTACAGGAACCTGAAGACAAATGCCCAATGGTACAAAAATGACTTCTTCCGCTCCACCATCAGATTTCTGAATGGACCTCAGTTTCTCAATTAAAAAAATGTTTATAATAGCAATATTTCTACTTGTGATACTGTTGCAAAACAACAAATTTCATGACGTGTTCATGGCAATAAATTCTGATTCTGATCTATGACCTCACTGAATGAAAGGACAAAGGCTAGCATTGATTTAGATTTATGTTTCGATTCTTGTTTTGTTTGCTTGCTAAATTTCATTGGTTTTATGCACAGAATTTTAAGTCTCTTTGGACTATAAAGTTTTGTGCAATTTCTGGTCAAAGCTATCTTTGTTTCCTGCAAAATTTTTGATGAAACCCACACTTTAATCTATTGCCTCAATGACAATAAAAAATCATGTATTTTATTGGTAGATAGATACTTTCCATTAACAACAATTATTGCTACATTTGGGGACATTCCCTTCTCACTCCCTCCCTCCTCTTCCACCCCACCCCCACCCCCCCCCCCCCCAATTGATGTGATCTACCTGGATCATTGTCTGAAGAGGGTGCGCAAAATCATTGAGGACCCCTTCCATCCTGCACACAGCATCGTTCAGCTGCTCCCATTGGGGAAGAGATATAGGAGGATCAGAGCCAGTACCACCAGGCTGAGGAACAGCCTCTTCCCACGGGCAATGAGAACGCTGAACGACCAAAGGAACTGCTCACACTGACCACCCAAGACTCTCACATTTAGGAAACAATATTTATTTATTGTTATAAATGTATATTTGTCCTGCATATATTTTGTTATTTATTAGACCAGCAACGTAAGAAATTCACCAAGACAAATATTTTTTATAATTAACTATAAATAAAGTAACATTGTGCGTGTGTATGTGGCAAAACCCAAACCATTCGATTAAGCTTAATTCTGAAGAGATGATTTTAAAGTTGTGTTGAAACTCAAATTCTTTACTGCTGTTCAAAAGCAATTATGGGGCAAGTGTGAAGAATCAGACTTCTCAAAACTTATGTATTTCTTGTGGAGGTGTTTTCAAAGAATTGTTTCTTCATACGAATGATTTTCCTCTCTTGCATGGAAACTTCAGAACTTGTTTTTCTTCCACAAGGATTTCACAAACCTAGGTAAGGGTTTCATGAAGTGGCCCATGTAGAAATGGTGGATCTGTTTTTTTTTCAAAGAGACATCTGAAGTGGCTAAATTCTTCAAAACCACTTTTTAGGTGTTCTTCCTTTTCATAAGGAGAGCATGTAGCCTTCCTTCTCCAAAGGATTGTTGCTGCATTTCAATCCTGTGTGCCTTACGGGATGGTCAAGCACCTTCTTCTCATCTCAAAATATCTCTGTTTCAGTAATATTTTCTCTGAAAATATCTTTAATAATGTGACATGACATCATTGATCTCTGTCATCTCTTCCAAAAGTATGAATGGATATGACTCCGAATTTTCTGCTGAGACCAGCCAGCAGGATGGCTGTGCATGTACACAGAGGCTTCTGAGCAAATACCTATTGTTTTGAGTTTTCAATGGAGACTTTTATGAGTGTTTCCAGCTTTGAATTAGCAGTCACACTGTCTCTTTAAGCAAACAGATTTCTAGCAGAACAATGAATGAGCAGACAAACAGTCTCTGAGATCTGCCAGCTGTCATTTCAAAGGTTTCTGAGCACTGGATTTGAACCTGGGTCGCCGACACTGTAATACTACACTCCCCACTCTGAAAACTGTGCTGCCCTTAGGATCCCAGACCAAAGCCGCATAAATAAACTTAATGTCATAAGTATGTAGTCTGTTCAACAGAAACTTGGGGTCTGATGCTGGGATCCAGGTTAAGATGGAAGATCTTCAACTTGCAACCCTCCAGCCCCTCAAGATATTGACCACAGCCCAGACAATTTCAACCTCAACACTACTACACAATGTTAACATCACCCCAGCCAATATCTTGGCCCAAGAGATGCACTCTCTTTCTCCACCTCCCCCCCCCCCCCCCCACCCCACATCTCCTCAAGGTATTATCCACAGGGCTATCCCATCAGACTCAAAGCCCTCCTGCTCCTCAATGGCATTGCAAAGCCCTTCAAGTGTGTTAGCATCCATGGCTTGTTCTAATAAGAGCAATATCATGGATCTCATGTCATTGTATTGCATAGCAAGAAGCTCTTTCAGAAAAGTGCATTGGTTACACTGGTACATCACATGTTTAACATTATTTTTAGTTATCCTGGGGCATTGAATTTTGCATTATCATTGTGTAATCTTCCTTGGAATTGAGGATTTAATGGTTCAAGTTTATTGTCAGAGTACATACATGACATCACATACAACCCCAAGGTTCTTTTTCCAGTCATGCAGGTCCTTCTCTGAAGACTTGAACACCACATACAGGTCAACACTCCAGACCAACATTCATGGTGCTGATTATACTTATGAGATTTTTAATTTAAACTTACAGCATGCTACCAGGCCCTTTTGGCTCAAAAGCACATGCCACCCAATTAACCTACACCCCCAGTATGTTTCAAAGGGTTTCGGAGCACCCGGAGGAAACCCACAGAGATATGGGGGAGAAGGTACAAACTCCTTCCAGATAGTGCGGGATTCAAATCCAAGTCCTGATCGCTGGCGCTGTACAGCTACGCCAACCGTGCTTTAAATGTAATCCTGTTTTGCCTCTCAGACCAAAATACTATTCCATGACACTAGTTTTGAAGACAGGCTACTTTGAGTGAATTGCAATCTCATTGGCCTCATAACCACAGTTTATCCTGCGACCATCACTAAACCAGATTATATCATCGAGATCATACAGCTAGTTTTGTGGACTTGCAGTGCACAAAATCACTGCCACATTTCAACAGAAACTGAGCATTGCTGGTTGTAAAGTCTAAATATATAACATCACGAGGAACTACATACATTTTATTTTCTTACTTTCTCCTTATTCCTGACATCATAAAGCAGTTTATGGCTTCATTATGTGGGGATTAGCAATGGTGGTTTGTGCATTTAATAAGGAAAAAAAATTGTATTTAGAGGAGGTAAAAATATAATTAAAGCATTTCAGAACATGATTTAATTATAGAAAATGTCCATCAACATGTGAAAGAAGTAAAACTGAGGGTGTGGAAAACTCCTTGGAATTTTAATACTGGCAAAAGAACAAGAGAAAGGAAAACACTAATCAAAAACTAAACCATGTTTATTTTGATGTTTGAGCATCCAAATTTATGGTCATTAACACGTTACGGAATTTGTTGTTTTGCGGCAGCGTCACAGTGAAAACTTTTATATAAACCACCTTACAAAATAAACCAAAGTATAGTGCAAGAAAATGTCAAGGTGAAGTAGTGTCTATGGTTCACTGTTCATTCAGGAATCTGAAGGCAGAGGGGAGGAAATGGTGTTTCCGGTGTGAACACTGGGTGTTCACCTTCAGACTCCTGTACCTCCCTCCCCATGGTATCAGAGTGAAGAGGGCCTGGCCTGGGTTTGGGGAGGTGGTCCTTGATGATAATGAGGGATTAGCGAGGCAGTCCTTGAGGGCCATGAGAGATTGAAAATGTCTGTGATCATCCTGGGTGGTTGATTTTCACAGATTTTCAGTACCTTGCCAGATACATCATCAGGGTCTGATGCCTTGCAAGGGTTCACCCTCTTGAATGTTGTTAGACATTAGAAATTAATAGATTGCAACATCATCCACAGGGGGAGCACCTGATGTGCTCACCATGCCCACCTGACATGGTGGAAGCAAGTCTTCCTGAATCATTGCAGTTCGCCTGGTGAAGGTTCTTGGCTGCTTGAGTGCTCAGTGCCATTGGAAAGGTTTTCCAGAATTTAGATCCAGTAAATGCAAAGGAATGATGATATATTTTCAAGCAAGACCGTGTACTGTAAGCTGGAAGCCATGTTAAGTGCCCTGTGTTTGCTAGATGTCCATGCCCTTCAATCCCTGCATCTCAACCTGACATCACCCACCCCAACTTACTGACCGACATCTCTCCACTTCCCATGGCCTCTATACAAGCCTTCATATTCATTTCCCCAATACCCATTAACCCTTCCCATATCTCAATGGTGTAGTGAATGGAAGAAAGTCGTCACAACTGGCTGATACAGCAAGTCCATCACTGACTCCTCAAGCAGCAGGGATGGATGTTGGCATCATACTTATGCAAAGATTGTGGGCCGAAGGGCCTGTTTATTTGTTGCTAACCGCTTGAAGATTGAGCTTTTCAAGCCTCTACTTCATTTGAATTCGCGGATGTACCTTCAGATTCCCCAGCTAATTTAGTTTAACCCATTTCCAACACTTGATTTATTCCTTTTTGTTCATTTACAGCATAGTTCCAAATTGTGCTTTTGCATCTTTACCGGGCGTATGCCTAGAAGTCGGATGCTAAGATTCCACCAACTACACCATACATTTAGCATCCACATTATCAGTACACTGAACTCAAAGGTGATATTTCAGAACATCAGAGAAAATGTTTACGTCATCATTCCCAACTCTTTCAGGGGCATCCAATTAGTCCTCGACAATTTTCCCTTGTTTTTGCAGTTTCCCTTTTCAAGTCTATATATCTAAGACTCCTTTGAAAACCAGCTCTGATTCTGCTTCCACAACTCTTTCAAGCAGAGAATTTCAGATCATCATAAGTGATTGCATGAAAAAAACTGTTCTCTTCCCGCTGATTCTGTGACCAATTATCTTGAATCTACATTCTGTGGTTTTTCCTGCATTGAAAAATGAAAATATTTTCCACTCACTTACTCTATCAAAGCGCTTCAGAATTTTGAACATATTTTTTAAACTTCCCTCACGCCTTCTCTGTTCCAAGGAGAACAATGGGAGAACCTTCTGGATTTCCATATTATAGAACCTCAAAGTCTTTGAAATATTTGAGAATTTTATCCAGACTGTGTCGAGGTCACTGCATCAGATAATCACACAAGTACGTATTCTGCCTCCAAGATTATCGTTCAAAGGGATGGATTCAAAGGCACAATAGTGAAAACTGATGCATCTTCAGATGGTGCTCTCACGAGGGGGAAGCCAAGTGGAGGGGGTGCTGAAGACTGCACTGGGTGACCCCAGAATGTCGGCCTATAAAATTTTTGTGCAGAGTTTCTGCAGAAATTTATTATTTTTCATTAAAATATCCCCATAGTTAGTTATAACAACAAACCATTTTTCGTAAGCCCAGCTTACATGTATCAATAGACCTACAAGGCTAAAAACTCAATGCACGTTTACTTTTTGAACTTTCTCATATGCTCCAGTCAGAGCCGTCATTATTACCCAATGACAAGGACTCTTGTGGTTTCATCTGCACGTGCTGTTGTTTTAATAGTCGCTGCTTTTGTCAAATTTTCTGGTGTTTTAGCTACAATATTAGGGTCATTAGTATTTGTAAAGACATTTAGGCTGTGCGTATGATGTTGTAATTTAAGGGTGTAATTTTAACTTTGCTAGTTTTTTTATCTCACTACTATTGCTGCTATATTCAGAGACAAACAGGAATTACGATTTACAAGTAACATTAGTACGAAAAACATTAAGGATTCTGTATGGTCTGGTACAGGAGGAGGTCCAATGGGGAAGGAGGGAGGAGAGGTGACGCCATGAGTTACTGCACTGGGTGACATCCAACCCTAGTGATGCCACTGAGTGTTCCCATGCACCTGCTGTCCTTCCCTCTCAGTGGAAGAGATCACAGGCTCGGGAGTGCTGTTAAAGTAATCTTTCAGAGTACTTTGTGGTTACGATACTCTCTGGAATTTAGAAGAATGAGAGGGGATCTTATAGAAACGTACAAAATTATGAAAGGCGTAGACAAGATAGAGGTAGGGAAGATGCTTCTATTGGTGGGGGAGACTAGAAGATTCAGGGGCATAGATTTAGGACGGAGATGAGGAGGAACTGCTTTTCCCAGAGGGTGGTGAATCAGTGGAATTTGCTGCCCAGTGATGCAGTGACGATGACCTCAGTAAAAATATTTAGGACAAGGTTGGATAGATTTTTTTTTAAGTAGGGGAATTCAGGGATGAGGAAATGGCAGATAGGAGGAGATGAGCCTATCATCAGATCAGCCATGAATGGTGGATCAGGCTCGATGGGCCTGATGGCCTACTTTTGCTCCTATTTCTTATGTTCTTATGGTACACACTGCAGCCACTGTACACTGGTTACCGATAGGTTCTAATCAAGCAGTCACTTTGCCTTGGATGATGCTGAGCTTCTTCATAACTGTCATAGCTGAGGTTGACCATACAAGTGGGGAGGATTCCAATATGTTCCTGACATGAATGCCTTGTGGGATATCAGGAGTTAATTCACACCATAGGGTCACATCCTTTGAGCTGCTGTGCAGCCATGGTATTTATGTGGCTAGTCCAGTCAAAGTTCTGGTCAGTGAACTCCCATGTTGACGGAGGGCTGTTGGAAGAGTCGGTGATGTCAGTTTTGAAAGCAAGGAGAGCAAGAGTGGAAATAGAAACATGATTGATATCACCCAACAATTAATTTAAGAGGAGAAAATGAGTTCAACAAGTTCAAATTTATTATTATCACACAACTGGATGAAACAGTGTTTCTTTGGCCCTCGGAACATGCAAAGACATATAGATGCAACACACATTTTTACAAGTGATTTATATGCAGTGCCCATATAAAAAAATTTTTAAAGTATTGTTAAATAATAGTAGAATCTTGGAGGGATTGGATGAGCAGTTCAGCATTCTCACTGCCCATGGGAAGAAGCTGTTCCTCAGCCTGGTGGTTCTAGCTCTGATCCTTCTATATGGGAATAGCTGGAAGATGCGGTGTGTGGGGCGAAAGGGGTCCTTAATAATTTTGAGCACCTTCTTCAGACAACAGTCCCGGTAGACCAAGTGACTTGGAATAGGAGTCCAGTGGTCCAAGAGGGCAACATTTTCTTAAGGGCAACTAAATGCAGGGGAGCACAGATTTAAGATGAGGGGTTTAAATATTTAAGGGACACTCAAGTGTAACTTTTATTCACACTTAACACGTATCCCTCTAAACCTTGACCATCTAAGCTCCTGTCCAAATACTTGTCACAAAATACCTAGTAAAGTGAGAAAGGTTCTTCTGCAAATAGACTAAAAGGCTATCTCTAACATGCATACAGCCATGTGAAGAGCATGATAAGAGTGGAGGATTACAATGAAAGAGAAAGATCAATTAGCACCAAACAAAGACAATATGGTAGCACTGGGAGAGGTTCAAAGTTCAGATTTATTGTCAGAGTACATACATAACATCACATACAACCCTTAGATTCTTTTTCCTGCGGGCGAGGCAGAATCACCACTAATTGATAGTACAAAAAACTGCCAGGGTTTCTGATGTCAAACCAAACCTCCACAAACTCTAGAGGAAGTAGAGGCGCTGATGCGTTTTCTTCACAATCCCATTCGTGTGTTGGGTCCAGAAAAGATGCTCTGAGATAGTGATTCAGCCTCTCCACTTCTGAGGCCCCAATGATCACTGAATTGTACATATTTAATGGTCTGTTAAATGTCAAAATTGTTCCACCCACCACCACTTCCTCTGACAGTTTGTTTCATACACACACCACTTTCTCTATGAAAAGTCTCCTCTCTGGTCCCTTTTAATCTTAGGCTTCTCACCTTAAACCTGTGCCCCTTAGATTTAGGCTCACCTACTCAATGACCGCTCATGATTTTGTAAGGTCACCCTTCATTCTCCTGTATTTCAGGGGATTAAAAAAATCCTTGGCTTGCCTCAAGAAGATACCTTGAAAAAGTGTTCAGGCCCCGAAATGTCAGTTAGGTATCTTCACCTCCCCTGGTCACTGTGAGATCAGCTAAGTTCCTCCAGCCTTTCTGTGTACTTTTACTACAATCACAGCGTCTGCAGACTTCTATTTTCTGCATTCACACTTGGTCTTCTTCCCTGCTGACCAGTGACAAACATGGTGAAAGGTTTTACCAGGACATTGCGACCATGGAAAACCGGGATCAGGGCACCTAGAATCCATCAATGCTGGCCGACTATTGTTGGACACGAAAATCAGTGGCAAAACACTTTTAGGTCAATTGAACTAATGCAATGTTTCAGCATCGTGATGCAATTAAACATGCAAATCTCAATAAAAGTTAATTTAATGTTTCTCCAACTTCCTACGTGATACAGCAAATCTGAAATTATCTTTGTGTTCAGCTTGAATTTGTCTCTCATAATCCCCAATTTTTTTTAGGATGCAAACCTTTTGGAAAAAAAAATTGTTGTACAGTGATACCTACCTATCCTTTTTGATTGATCATCTCTTCTTGTTTGGGTAGTAACTTATACAGTTGTAGTTGGTGCACCGTATGGACTTGTGTGGCTACAACAAGTAAAAACATATGTGACAAGAAACTCATCTCACCATTTCAGAGACCCTAGCAGAAATATCCAGTCAACTAATCTACTCTAAAGGTTCTGTACTGCCAGAAACATTTTCTTTTGGATGAGGCTCCATCATTTGAATGAATGTTAAAGATCTGAATTTTGAAGAGTTATCTCTGAACTTGGATCCCAAAATAAATTATCTCATTATTTTCACAATGTTGTTTGTGAGAGATTGTTTTAGATAAAAATTGGCTGCAATGTTCCCTACATCAAAAAAGTGATTGCGTATCAAAAGTGCTTCATCTGTTTGTGAAGTTCTGTACTTTGAGATGATCTTTTGTGGAAGGTACAATTTTTAAAAAATCAAGACGTCATGTGGCTTGTTAAGTTTCTCTGGCACTTTTGTGTATTGAACTAAATCACAGCACCTGCAGACTTCCAAGTTTAACTTCAAGATTGCTTTAATAAACATCAATGTTTTCCTTTTATCTAACATCATTGAAATTATTGTTCTGGACAGTATTGAAGAGGTCTCTGATTTTTACTGGTTTGGGTACTATTTTCAATGCTTCAATAACATCTTTAGATGGCAAGAGGAAGTGTACAGGAAGGAGCTAGATCAGCTAGTTGAGTGGTGCCACCTCAACAACCTTGCACTAACATTAGTGCTGATTGAGGACGACAGGAAGGAGAAAACCAGTCCTCATCAATGGCTCAGCACTAATGGAAAGGGTTATGAGCTTCAAGTTCCTGGGTGTCAACATCTCTGAAGATTTGTCCTGGGGCCTCCATATGGATGCAATCATGAAGAAGGCTCGCCAGCGGCTAAACTTTGTGAGGAATTTGAGGAGATTCGGTAAGTCACCAAAGGCTCTTGCAAATTTCTACAGGTGCATTGTGGAGACCATCCTGACTGGTTGCAAAACTGCCTTTTATGGAGGCGCCAATGCGCAGGACAAGACAAAATCTAAAAAGAGTTGCGAGCTCAGCCAATCCCATCGCGGGCACCAATCTTCACTCCATCGAGGACATCAGCAAGAGGTAGTGTCTTAATCAGCCTCTATCCTCAAGGACCCTCACCACCAAGGCCATGCCCTCTTCACACAGCTACCTTCGGGAAGGAGGTACAGGAGGAGCCTGAAGACAAGCACTCAGCAGAACAAGGAGAGCTTCTTCCCCTCTGTCACCAGATTTCTAAATGGACAATGAACCATAAACACCTCACTTTCACCTATTTTTTGCAGCAATTTATTTTTAACTGTAATTTATAGCAACATTTACACTGCAAAACAACAAATTTTGTGACACGTTCATGACAATAAATTCTGATTCTAGAATCGGGATAGCATATTTTGATGAAAGGATGGTGAACGTATATAGATAAACCAAACTAAATCGAGACTTTTGTCCTCTGATGCACAGAGAAACAAGCTCATTCTTTTATCCACATCAGGTCAGTTCCCTGGTCTTGCTTTGAGATTATTTCTGACTCATTGCAAAACCTGCATGAATAACAATGAGATTCAAATGAATCTGAATAGGACTGACGCCTCCATTTAATGGCAGAGTAAAGAATTCCAGCCAAGTGCATGAAGTATTTAATTATTGATAGTCACACAGTGCAATTTCAAGTCTCATAACATTTGTGTTGGTGTTTACAATAAAGATGATAGGATCACAAAACAGTGATGTATTGCAATACTGACAGTCCATGAACACAGCCCTGAAATTTAAAAAATTCTGGAGAAACTCAGCAGGTTCAAAATGGCATCAGTCATTGTGGTGGATCAAGAAGAGTAATGTGAGATGACTCAACGATTATTGCCCAGTAGCACTAGCATCTACTGCATCAAAATGCCTTGAGAGGCTGGTCATGGCCAGAATTAACACATACCTAAGCAGAGGTCTGGACCCACTGCTATTCGCCTAATATCACAACTACTCCACAGCCAATGCAGTATCACTGGCGCTCCACTCAGCTCATACATAAGGCTGCTCTTCACCGACTACAGCTCAGCCTTCAACACCATTATTCCCTGAGTGCTGGTCAAGAACCTCTAAATCCTGGGCCTCTACACCACCCCCGCCCCCCCACCCCCCACCATTGGATTCTTGACTTTCTCATCGGAAGACCACTGTCAGTATGAATTAGAAACAAGGTCTCCTCCTCAATGACCATCAACACAGCCATACCTCAAGGATGGATGCTTAGCCCACTGTTCTACTTACTATACACCAAGAATGTGTGGCCAGGCACAATTCCAAAACTATCTACAAATTTGCCAATGACACCACTGTTGTCTGCAGAATCACAAACAGCAATGAGGAAGAGTACAGGAGGGAGACAGATCAGCTCGTTGAGTAGTGTCACACCAACAACCTTGCACTCAATATTAGCACAACCAAGAAGATCATTGTGGGCTTCAGGAAGAAGTCAGGAGAACATGATCCAGTCCTCATCCAGGGATCAGCAGTACAGGGTCAAGAGCTTCAAATTCCTGGGTGTCAACATCTCAGAGGATCTGTCCTGGAGTGTCAATGCAAAATTCACGAAAGCAGCTCGCCAGCAGCTATACTTTGTAAGGTGTTTGAGGAGGTTCGATAATGTCAAGACTTTCAAAAGCTTCTACAGCTGCACTGTGGAGAGCATTCTAGCTGCTGTATCACTGCCTGGTATGGAGGTGCCAACACTCAGGACAAGAATAAACTCCAGAGGGTTGTTAACTCACCTGCGACATCACAGGCTTCACTCAATCGAGAACATCTATAAGATGCGGTGTCTTAAAAAAAAAGCATCTATCCTCAGAAACCCCCACCACCCAGGCCATGCCCATTTCACTCAGCTACCATCGGGAAAAAGGCACAGGAGCCTAAATACGAGCATTCAGTGGCACAAAAACAGCTTCTTCCCCACTGCCATCAGATTCCTGAATGATCATGAGCCACAGATGCTGCCTGACTGATTTTTTTGTGTGCTATTTTTATGGGTTATTTTTGGTAAAGTAGTTCATTTGCCCTGTGATGCTCTCGCAAAACAACGAACTTTGTGATTTGTTCCTGACAATAAATTCTGGTTCTGAAGGCAAACAGCATACTTTATCTAGCAAAGATAAAGATTCATTACCAATGTTTCAGGCCTGACGCTTTTATTCATGTATGAGCAAATGGTGCCATTTTTATGCCTACATTTTGCTTATACCCTGATGAAGCAAATATGTTTGGGTCTGTTTAGTGCTTGAGTATCAGGGATAATTTTTTTTTATTATTCACAGCTTGACCCCAGAACCACCATCAGTTTCAAATTTGATGAGAGTTCCAGTTGGAACGAGTTATCGATAAAAGCCCACTTATGTCTCAGCTTTCCTTCCTCATCTACACCATGCTATCTTTACATTATTTCACCCTGAAGAACTTCTTGCTCTTCACTTTAAATCCAAGCCTTCAGGTTTTGGACATTTCCATTATGGGGGAAATATTTCTCACTATTCAACTTGTATGCTTAACAACTGTTGATGTCTTGATCAGGTCACTTCTTGGTGTTCTCCATTACACGCTCCCTTCACATAACTTTCATCCTAGGTAACATCCTGATAAATCTCCTCTGCAGTACAAAATCAGAATTTATTGTCATGAATGTGTCACGAAATTCACTGTTTCACAGCAGCATCACGGAGCAAACATTCACATAAACCACCATACAACCATAAATAAAGATAGTGCATGAAAGGACAAAATCAAGCGGTGTCTGTAGTTCATTGATTATTCAGGAATCTGATGGCAGAGAGGAAGAAGCTGTACTTGTGCCGCTGAGAGCCCGTCTTCAAGCTCCTGCACCTCCTTTCAGATGGCAGCAGAGTGAAGAGGGCATGGCCTGGGTGGTGGGGGGTCATTGGGGATAGAGGCTGCTTTCTTAAGACTCCACCTCGACATTTACATGTCCTCAACAGAGTGAAGGCTGGCGCCCGTGATGTCTGAGTTAACAACCCTCTGTAGCCTTTTCCTGTCCTGTGCATTGGCACCTCCATGCCAAACAGTGATGCAACCAGTCAGAATGCTCTCCTGTCAAAATTTTTGAGAGTCTTTGATGATGTACAGAATCTCCTCAAACTCCTCACGAAGTATTGTCACTGGTGAGCCTTCTTCATTGTTGCATCAACGTGGAGGCCCCATGACAGATCCTCAGAGATATTGCACCCAAGGTATCTGAAGTTCTTGACCCTCTCCACTGCTGAGGTCTCAATGAGGAATGGATCGTGTTCTCCCAATTTCCTCCTGAAGTCCACAATCAGCTCCTTGATGTTGCTAACATTGAGCGCAAGGTGGTTGGTGTGACACCACTCAACGAGCTGATCTACCTCCCTCTTATCCACTTCCTCTTTGCTGTTTGTGATCCTGCAGACAACCGTAGCGACATAAGCAAATTTTTTTTAAATGTTTTTCATTGTATCTTAGAACACATGGCAAGAAAAAATATTCAGTTCAATGCATCAATTGTACAGCTCTCATCAATATCTTCAGTTGTATTTACAAAAGAAAATTAAATTACCGTAGTCAAACAGGATTTTCCACCAAGGCTACCCTGATCAATTTTTGCCTGTCCAAGTTCAGATTAATACCTCAATGTTGTTCATTATTACAAAACTATTGGCTTCATACATCACTGAGATAAATAAAACTAGTAATGGGGGCATGAGGTTATTGCTGGGGATACAGGATTCAGAACAGTGATGCTTAGACTTTGTCAAACTATCTCCCCCCCCCCCACCCCCACCACATGTTTGGAGGATGGGAGGAAACCAGAGAAACCCACACAAACATGGGAAGAACATGCAAACTCCTTACAGACAGCGCCAGATTCGAACACTGGCTGCTGGCACCATAACAGTGTTGCACCAATCGCTATACTAACCAGACGGCTCATCACAAAATAAATTTCCAAAAATTATTCCAGAAATAAGACATTAAGGCTGTAATGAAGGATTGAACAGGCTGGATTTTGTTTTTTAAAAATACAGTACTTTTTAAATTTCTAATGAATTGGAGAGGGAAAATGAAGAGAGATGTCTAAGAATGCATAACTGGGAGGATAAAAATAACCTAAAGAAAAGTTTCTGCACTCAGACATTTAAGAAAAGGGGAACAATTGAAAAGCTTTACATACTTTCAGAGTATTGAAGAAAAAGAATAGAAAGAAATTATGTCAAAAGTAATCAAAATGGAAGGAGTGTGTTAAGCAGGTACACGATCCTTTATCCGGACATCTAAAATCCGGAAAGCTCCAAATTCCGGCAAGTGGGGAGAGACCGGCAGTGTGAGTTGGGTGGCCAGGCAGGCGAGGTTGGAGGAGACGGCACAGCAACAGGAAGGGGGTGGGGGTGGATACGGCAGCACAATTCGGGTGGGCTTTCCAAAATCCGAAATTCGGAACACACTGTCCCCCAAGGGTTCCGGATAAAGGATTGTGTACCTGTATATATGACAGGGGTGACGTGGTCAAATCACCTGTGATGTTGGTTCGGTGTAATCCTATGTACACTTCCAGAGAGTAACACATAATTAACAGAGGCAAACTGAACATGCACTGTAAAAATCACAGCTTGCACAATAAATAGAGGATTTAAAATTTTGTTTCATATTTAAGAGTCGTATGCTTGACATGAATGGGTACAATGAATTGGTAACCTTTACTTCACATAATTATCTTGCTAAACATTGAACTTTTGCTCTGCAAAATTGGACTTGTTCGAAGTCATGATCAGGGAAATTGGAGTTAAACAAAAAGATCTGCAGATGCTGGGGTCGAGTGTGAGCGGCCAGCATCCAGAGGCCAGTTTTAGATAAGAGATGATTGTTCTGGACCAGATCACATGAGGAAATTGAGGACTTTTGCATAGAACTGAATATAGAACATGAATTGAAATGCACAAGTCTGCAGAAACAGTAATTGAAGTAAAAACAGTGAACTCTGTGTAGCAAAGATAAAGATACATAACCAACGTTTGGGGCTTGAGCCCTTAATCAAGGTATGAACACAGAACATGGGACATTGAAGTGGGTTATCTGGGCAAACTCCTGCATGCTGATGTTTATTCTCCTCTTTTGCTCCTGTCCCATCTTTCACTCAATGTCTGCATCAATTTCCCCTCAGTGCACATTGTTTCTTAGATCAAACTCGCCAAGCATCACATTTCCTAAAGCAGAAAATTTCTCCCTCCAACAATTTCTATGATTCAATTGGTTTCCAGTTTGCCTGAGATTTACTTTATTTGTCCTGACAGTAGTGGTACTCCCCAAAGCAGTCTGAAATTTCAATACCCTAAAACATCTGTTAAAAAGACATGATTGTATCATCAACATTCTCATCTAATTCACCATGTACAAGCTACATTGCCAAATCAAGGCCATCCTCAATTTGTAACAGCAACACCTAATATTCTACTCGGGCGCTCTCCAATTGGACAGCATTAACTTCGATTTCTCCGGTTTCTGCTCGACCCACTCCCCCGTTCTCCCTCTCTCCTCCATCCCTCTGACTCCTCTACTCCAGCTCACCACCCGCTTCCCTCTCCATTCACAGAGCCATCCCTCCTCCCCCTCTTCGCTGGTGTACCTTCCCTCTCTTATCCACATATCAACTCCTGGAACTGTGCTTCCCCACCCCCTCCCACCATTTTGTTTGGGCACCTGTCTACATTTTGGATTCAGGCCCGAAATGTTGGTTATATCTCTTTATATTTGCTATTAAAGTGTGTTGTTTGCCCTGCTGAGTTTCTCCAGCATTGTTTTAATAAATTTTGAAGTATAGCATGGAAGCCAACATCACACGATTATAATTTTACATCCAGTGGTTAACTATTAATTTATAATTTATATTTTTAATTTAGACAGTAGCCTTTCCTGATACAGGAAAGGATGGCATTAAAGGGATCCAAGAAAGATTACAAGCATCAGAATAACGAAGACCTCATACTCTTCTTTCACTGTCTAAAATTCCAATCAGTGATACTTGATTTCTTAGATTTCAGATTTATTGTCAGAGTGCGTACGTGACATCACATACAATCCTGAGATACTTTTTCCTGCGGGTGCAGTGGAATTACCACTTATTGGTAGTGCAACAAAAAAACTGTACAAAGCGTATACATGTAAACAAATAAAGAACTTTGAACAGATAATGAATGTAAACAAGCTGACTGTGCAATACAGAGAGAATTTTTTTTTTTAAATCAATAAAGTGCACGAGTCCTTTAATGAGTCACTGATTGAGGAGTCCAATGGTGGTAGGCGGGAGGTTTGGGTAGCAGCAACTTCTAATCTAAATCCAAAGAATGCTAAATAATTGCTTCAGAAGATTGGGGTCCTGGATTTACCTCAATAATAGCATTTCTTAGAAGAGCAGATGGTTGGGGGAGAACTGTCAGAATCAGGTTAATTGTCATGACATGTGTCACAAAAGCAGCAGTATTGTGAATTGCAGGTGCAAAAATTGCTTTAAATATTATTTCCATAAATATGTGATTTAAAAATAAATAAATATGTAAATTAAGAGATTTTAAAAATTCATTGTCCATTCAGAAATCTGTTGGCAGAGAGGAAGAAGCTGCTTTTGTAATGTTGGGTGTTCGTTTTCAGGCTCCTTCCTGATGGTGTGAAGTGGTGAGGCTACTTTCTTCAGACACCGCATCTCATAGATGTCCTTAAAGGGAGTGAAAACTGATGCCCATGATGGCGTTGGCCAAGTCCACAACCCACTGCAGCCTATGAATCTTGTTTTAATGGCCTTTGTCTATGATGCAGCAATCGATTCATTTTCATCACGTTGCTTGCAATCCATTTTAAGATTTAGCCTTTCCCTTGTATTCAGGCTTTGAGGTGTGGATTGTGGTGGGTCATCTGACCTCTCCACCTGGAACCTACTCAGTAGTAATCTTACCTGTCAATCAAGGTCAAGCCCCACCCATAGGTCATCACACATCTGGTCATTAACCCATGTAATTACCTCATTGATACCTGGACCGGACTCTCCAGCCAATTTAAAGCCATCTGTCTTTTTCTAGTCTGGGATGGACCCAGGCTTCCACTCCAGGTTGTGAACTGTGGGCAACGCTGGAGAGCCGTTGATTAGGTGCGCACAGACAAAGGTTTGGGAGCTGTGTATTGTGTATCTAGAAATCACTGTCCCTAGTTTAGAGCCTTGTCTGTTCTATAATCAAGGGATGGCAAGTATCGAATGCTGCATCTTGAATATAAAGCTTTCCATCTCAGTGCTTGCAAGTATGTCATATAATCGTGTGGGTGTGTGTGAGTGCCTGTGAATGTGTGTTTTATCCCTGTTGTGACTCCCCTATGTGCGTTAATAAAAGCCACTGTTCAGCCAGCCTCATTGCTCTTAGGAATCATCTAACTTGTTTCTTCACGTACATCTGGCCTTTGTTACAAGGTATCATGGCTTGTTAGCAGTCTGTTTTTAAATGAAGTACTAACCCAATGACACGTGATGCCTAATCATAACATGGACGCAAGTCAATGGATCAAACACTGAACCAAAATATTCTGAAGCCAGGGCACATTTTGTTGACTCACATTAGGAGCAATTAAATAAACAACTGGGTTTTTCCTCTTGGTTATTACAACTTCTTTGGATTTCTTCCCTCCGAAAGATTTTAGCAGGTGACAAAAGTGCCATTTTCAAAATTACATTATCTGGATGTTACAATCACTTACTGAAGATCAATTTTCTTCTAAAGTAGCTATTTGCATACCAAAATATATTCTTTGATTATACACTTGAGTATGAATTTTGTCACATTTTCACAGCCTATTGCAATGGTCAATATCCGAATAAATTATCGTAATTAGACGCAACTCTTGTGACATTTTCAGTCAATGTCTCTTCCACATCTTGTATAAATGATCTGAAGCAACATTAAGAAATTGACACCACAGAATTAAGCCACAAATCTAAACCAAACATTTACCAGGATGTTGCTGGGAACTGGAGTAAAAACACACAATTTTGACCAGCTGAGTTTCTCCAGAAATTTAACAGCTGAGTTTCTCCAGAAATAAAGGACACTGTTTGACCAGCTGAGTTTCTCCATCATTGTGTGTTTTTACTTCAGCCATAGTATCTACAGATTTTTGTGATTTACTGCTGGGAACTGGAGGGCTTGAGTTATAGGAAGAGGCTGGGTCCATATTCCCTGGAGTGTTGGAGGGTGAGAGTTGACCTTGCGGAGGTACACAAAATCCTGAACGCTCACGTTTGTTTCCCCCAAGGGCGGACAATTCAAAAATGAGAGGACATAGGTTTTAGGTAGTCACTGGTACCATCAGGAAGGAGGTACAGGAGCCTGAAGACATGTACTCAATGTTACAAAAACAATTTCTTCTCCTCCACTATTAAATTTCTGAATGGACAATGGACATTACCTCACTTCTCTTTTTGCATTATTTATTTTTTAAATCTTGTACAGGTTGAATTTTTTTAATCCTGTGACATCAAGATCATAAAAAATGCCAGAAAACAGAAATTGACCCCTAAGGGAACCCACTATGTAAACATATCAAAGGTAGAACAACGATTAGAACAGGAAATAATACTGTGGGGTGGCACAGTTAGCGCAATACATTTACAGCGCCAGTGATTGGGACCAGGGTTTAAATCTCGTACTGTCTATAAGGAGTTTGTACTAACAGCAGCAGATTCACCACGTGAACTCTATGGGAGTTGCTGGACCACAGAGCACCGGATAGTAAAGGCTCAACCCATATTTACATAATTGTAATTTTATAGTAATTTTGCACCATGCTCTGCCACAAAACATCAAGTTTCATGGCACCATGACGACAAATCCAATTCTGATTCCACAAGTTGAAGAGGGACCTGGAAGGTATCTTTTCCACCTATAAGGTGGTCTATATTTGAAATGAGCTGCCAGATAAAACACTTAGAAGTAGGTACAATGATGATGTACAAAAGACACTTGGACACATACAAGGCTTCGAAGGGTTAAGGAGGATTATGGTCAAATGCAGGCACATAGTGTTAAAGTCAGCCCACGCTGTAATAAAACAAACAGCAAAAACAGCAGAACCAGAGGTGGAAGATCTTGTGAAATGTGCAAGAATAACAACCAAAGTCTCAACGTGAACAAGATGAAGGAGATGATCATGGATCTACCAGGATCACTGTCTGATGAGGATGCACAAAACCGCTGAGGACCAACACGGCATCTTTCAGCTACTCTCATCAGAGCCAGCACCACCAGGCTGAGGCACAGCCTCTTCCCACAGGCAGTGAGAATGCTGAACGACCAAAGGAACTGCTCACACTAACCATATTCATTAACATTTATTTATTTCTTTGTACAAATGAAATCTTGTTCTGCATATGTATTGTTTGTCTGTACGTGTGTTATGTCGGGTGTGTGTCTATGCATTTTGCACCGAGGTCTAGAGAATGCTATTTCATCAGGTTGCACTTCTATAATCAGATGACAAACTTGACTTGCTTGTTCAGCATTCTCACTGCCCGTGGGAAGCAGCTGTTCCTTAGCTGGGTGGTGCTGGCTATGATACTCCTGGATCTCTTTTATAGTACGCAGAATTATAGGATACTTGTGAGATTCACTTTTCAAAGCTTCAATAAGTCCCAAAGTGTCCCCCAGCCACTGAAGTACCAGCTAGTTTCTGCTACAATGCAAAGAGCAACAATAGTCCATCTGCATACAGCAGCATTCCAAAGAACAAAGTGCCCATGGCCAAGACAATATATTTTGGGCAAAATTGATGGTGGGGGCAGGGTACTGGGGAGAAGTTGATCAAATGATCCTCAATCCCTACGCCAGAGAATAGATGGGGACCTAATTTAATAATCTCATCCATGAGGCAGTGTGCCATATCATACCACAGACCCTCGTTGTAAAGGGGTAGAAGAAAAGCAGAGCATTGATCAAACAGAATAATTGAAGCTGACAGTCCTAGCTAATGAGGTGAGAAACTTGTAGCTTTTCCCAGCGGTAGCTCATCACGGCAGGGGATAGATCAATTACTCACTGAACCATCTCCTTTTTTCATTTTTAGAATGTTCATTCATTGCCAATCATGAGCTGCCCCTGAGAAGGTGGTGGTTAGGAATATTATTGTACTCCTGCTATATACAGTATGTGGTAAAATATCCCCAGGCTGCTGTGAGAAAGGGTTCCAGGATTTTAACCCAGCCTCAATGAAGAAATCCTCATTCAGGATGGGGAATTTTGGATGATGTACTTGTGTGCCCAATGCTCTCCTCCATCGGGATGGTGGAAAAAGTAGGTTTGGGGAGTATTATAATTTTGTCTGTCCAAGATGATGACGTCTGTGCTGGGCAGTGTAGCACAAGGGGTTGCAGGCTCCGGGGGAAGCAATGGACTGCAGCAGGGCATCAGGAACTGGAGGACCCCACACCCCCCTCCCCCCCACCAGCATTGAGGAAAAGCTTAGGACCGGCGAGGGGCTCAGCGGCTGAATATCCCACGCAAGCTGTAGGCAGTCGGCAAATCGCGGTCGAGGGACTTACATGGCCTGCAGGGGACTGGCTCAAAGGCTTCCTGATCATATCGGAGGTTTGGATCTGGAGCCAGTGGCTTGAACTGGAGTGTGTGCAGCTGCAGATGCCATGAGAGCACTAGAGAAGAATCCACAACATTCGGTGTCTCTGAAAGGACTCTCTTTTGCTTCTCCTTCTCCTATTGTTAGGGGCACTTGACAATGCCCAAGGTCATTCTTTCTTTGCCTTATGGCAGGCAAAGCCTGAAATAGATTACTTTTTTAAAAAAAAATGTATGACAATAAAAGGAACCTTTGAAAATCGTTAAAGACCCCATCCAACCTCCACACAGCATCTTCCAGCTACTCCCAACAGGGAAAAGACACAGGAGGATCAGAGCCAGCACCACCAGGCTGAGGAACAGCTTCTTCCCACGGGCAATGGGAATTCCAAACGACCAAAGGGACCGCTCACACTAACCATCCAAGACTCATATTCATGAAACAATTTTTTTTTTTTTTTAATCTGTATATTTGCAGACCAACACTGTTTCGTTGGGTTGCACTTATGCAATCAGATGACAATAAACTTGAACTTGAAGCTTTGGAAGTTACTCCAATGTTGATGCAAAATGCCATATGGAGCAGAATAAGTGGAAAGTGTCAATTAAATAGAATAATTAAAGCCAACTGTCTTATCGAATGAATTTTGTTCGTATTAGACTTTGATTGTCTCAAATAGAAACTGAAAATTTTAATTGTCCTGTTGAAGTGGGGGATGCTGATTAATATTCTCCATCAGACCCACTTATCAGTTGGTGCTCGAAGTTGTGTTCACTTCAAAAGAAAACCAAAAATGACATGAAAATCTTGCAGTTCTACATTAAATGAAGGCCAGAGTGGTGCCCCACAAAGAGAACTGAGCAACAGTGGGAAAATCACCTTGTTTATTTCTAGTGACATTGCAAACCTGATGCCAAATAAAATTAAAACCCAAGGTGGAACTTTAGGTCATTGATAACATTTTTTGAATGTTGAAAGGTGTGGACAGAGTAGACATAGAGAAGGTTGTTTCCCATGGTGGGAGAGTCTAGGACAAGAGAGCACGACTTCAGGATTGAAGACCGTCCCCTTAGAACAGAGAAATTTCTTTAGCCAGAAGGTGGTAAATCTGTGGAATTTGTTGCTACAGGCGGTTGTGGAGGCCTGGTCAATTGGGTGTACTAAAGACAGAGATTGATAGGTTCTTGATTTGCCAGGGCTTCAAAGGTTATGGGGAAAAAGGCCAGGCAGTGGGGCTGAGTGGGGAAATGGATCAGCTCATGATTAAATGTTTGGGACAGATTTAATGGGCTGAATAGCCAATTTCTGCTCCTATGTCCTAAGTTCTTTAACTCTTTTAAGATATTTAACCAAGGCTAGGAATGTTTGTCTGGACAAAAATCAAACTTACATTTTTAAAGAGTATTCTTCATAAACCCAGGGCTTCCCTTTCCAAGTTAAACACTTCATAATTAATGAAGTGCTTGAGATATGCAGCCGCTAATGTAATGTAAGAAATGGGAAACCCAGCTCCCCCAAGCAGCTGTATGATATTGAAAGGCTATTGCATTAATGAAGTAGAACTGAGGGATTAATATTGGTTCTCTGGGATAAATCTTACGAAATTATGTCACAAGATCTTTTAAATCCTCTTGTGAGATCAGTCTGGAGCTGAGCGTCAACACGCGTACTTCTTAGATGCAAGTGATAGAACTGGTTTGTGGATGTTTAAAAGCTCGTGATGCTATTCAAATGTTGTCCCATTTAATTAACACTACCATAAGCAACTAATAAACTGTTCAAAGGAGCTGTTGCATTTTCGCAACGCACATCAAGGCAATAATCTCTCATTCCTATTTTTGCTAGCATTCGTGAGGTCTCCTTTGACTTTCTTCCTTATATAAGATTCAAATTCAAGATTCATTCTTTCATTATCATGTGATAAAACAGTAAACTTTAATACTACACGAAATTTCCTGTAGTCAACCGTAAGGCTGACAAATATTCGATCTCAGCAGAAATTGCCCAGTGCTCCTTACAGCCAGAGAAAGAGAAGCAAAGGAGAAACCCCCACAGGGTCACAATGTCCACGGATTTGCCTCCATGCAGCCTTTAGTCGAAACCATTAGCAATCCAAGCTCCAGATGCACACCTCTGACACGATCAGAAAATCTCCAGTGCCCTCTCACATCCTGGTTCTGACACCCGGTACCCCCTTCAGCAAGTCTCGAGCCAGTCTCCAGCAGTCCGTAGCCTGCGTGGGCTCCTCGCCTTGAGTCATGAACAGCCCAGTCACCTGAGTTTTCCTCAGTTGCAGAGCCTCTGTAGAATCTGTACTGTATACCTGTAGTTTTCCAAATTTAATCTTGAAGCTGGATCTGAATAAAAGGGGGTGCAATTGAATATAGAGTGCTGGTGTGTTCCTGCTTTCATGTTTTAATCATGGCTTCAGAATATCCGAATTAAAATGCATATGGCCAGCACAAGGATGCTTTGGGGAAGCACGACAGTCTAGAGTCCTTCCATTATTGGGCATTGAGGGGCTGAGACCAAGGGGAAACCCCTCAAACAACAGAGGGGTAGTAACAGAAAAATGCCACAGTGATGCAAATAGAAATTAATGTAATAATGTTGTGGTAAATTACCAGCCATTCAAGACCTGGAAAGGTGATTCAAAGACAGGAGTTCAAATGTGTCACTGTGTCAGTCAGAAAATTTAAATTTGGATAAATAAAATCCATGGAATGAAAATGCAGAATCAGAAATTGTAACCTTGAGACAATGGTGAAAAATTCATCTGCTTCACTAATGCTCTTAAGGGAAACCAATATGCCATCCTTAACTGATATGACAGTCGCACAATTCCAGATTCCCAGCAATGTTAGTAACTGCTCAATTAAAACTTGACAAGGACATTCAAGGATGTCCCTTGCTTGATTCTGCTATTTAGTGACGGATCTGGCAGATTGTACTCTCCTTTCCTCAGGAAACTGTTAGCATACACACTCCATTCACTTTCCATAAAATGGAGAGTTTCTCCATTTGGGGCCATGATCCACTCAAGAGCCAAGTCAACCTAACTTGCATTTCTGTAGATGTATCTCCTTGGTGTGACAGATTAAACAATGAAGATGCTTCACTAATTCATGTTTTGGACATACCAGTCTTGGAAAATACTGGTTTGAAGTATTTCAAACTTTTTCTGTACTTTTTAACTGCCTTGTTTGATACTATTGGAGAGAGAGAGATACACACTTTAACGCCATCTGTTGTGAGTGAGTGTGGTGCGCAGTTCGACACATACAAGGTAAAGACTGTGCTTTAATCCATAAAGACTTCCACAGAGCCAGGCTGGCGGTGGCTGCGGCAACTCTGTGAGAGGCCTCAGGAGGCCAGTGCAGGCTTATATCCCAGAGGGTGATTGACATCCAACCAGGTGGGGCTTGATCCATTCAGGCTGACTGATTGACAGCCAGCCAGGTGTTGTCCTGTCCCCTTACTCTCCTGCAGATACAGAGGTTTCCCCCTGCAGTAGGCCGGTGGTGTACCACCACATTGGGGTCACAGGTTTGGTAGGTCTCAATGGTAAGGATTCTGAACAGTTTTGATAGGGAAGGATTTTATTTACAGAAGTGTGAGAAATAGCAACTGATACAACACACACACACACACACACACACACACACACACACACACTGGGATCAAAATATACATGCATACACACATACAATAATCTAGGAAAAATCACTACAATGCCCCACCATCCCTTGACTCAGTTCTGGCACTGCTCTATGCTATAAGGGACACTGACTAAACACTTCCAACCTTTTTAACAGTGTAGATCTTACCAACAGTTTCTCCAACACCTTTCACATTTCTCAGCCTGGAGTGAAGCAGGGTGGGCCCAAGCTGGCAAAGAGCAAAAACAAAGAGCACATGACACCTTTATGGTGCTGGAGGGTCCATCCTAGCTTGTTAACAAAAGCCAATGGCTCAATGCCAATAGGGTAAATCCAATTACAACAGCCAAGTACAGGCAGGCTGCAGAATGCAGTCCAGGTAATTTACATGGAGCCAATAGCAAGGTGCGCACCAATAGGTAGGGTGGAACCAAACCTTGATTGACAGCTGGTGTGTCCTCCAACTAAGTCAGGGGCAGTGTGGTCACATGACAGCCACAACCCTTCCCAATGAAGCATATGACTTGCATTTCTTATGGTTAGGTGGGCGGTGTTGCTTAAATGGAGGGGTGTTACCCCACCTACTCATGCACAATGGCTACATGATGTTACGTCATGTTTAAATTTAGAGAAGATTAGCTGCTCAATTTCAGATTTGAATTTAAATTTTCAAACACGGTGAGGACCCTTTTTGAATTACTTTCCAAATCTTTGATTTGGTATTAATGCAGAAGTATTGATTAATAAAGGAATTTATCACTCTAGATAAGAATTTTTTTCATCTCTTTTCTAAACAGCTTCATTTTGATAGTGGGCTTAGACTTTCTTTTTATAATTTGTTTCATTGAGAATGTGGGGTACCTTGGATGAATTGGTATGATCTAAGTATTTTTTTAAACTTTTCATATGTATCTTTATGAACTCTGTATTTTTTGATGCAGAATTTCAATTTCAATAAAAATATCGACAAAGAAAGAGATAAATCATAAAAAGAGGCAGAATAATTGATTATCTCTGCTCAACAGGATGTTGACTTACAGGCAATTCTAGTGGAAACCTGATATAATTTATTTTCTTATTTTTTAGACATTCAGCATGATAACAGGCCATTTCGGCCCATGAGTCTTTGCTGCCCAATTACACCCCATTGACCTACAACCCTCAGTACGTTTCAAATGGTGGGAGGAAACCGGAGCCTCTGGGGAAAACCAATACGGAAACAGGAAGAATGTACAAACAGTGTGGGATTTGAACCCCGGTCCTGATCACTGGCATTGTAAAGGCATTGTGCTAACCCCTGTGCCAATCGTGCCACATATCTGATGAAAATAAAATCACTAGCTATTTGGACCAGCCATTCTCTACCTTCCTTCGGCTGTAGCCGTCTAAAGACTCTACTCAAAGTTTCTAGGCCTCCTTCCCTGTGAAGTAGTCAAGACTTATTGTTAGGGAATGCTCATGGCTGGTTGCATCGCTGTCTTGTATGGAAGTGCCAACGCTCAGGACAAGAAAAAAAACTCCAGAGGGCTGTTAACTTGTCCTGCAATGTCACAGGCACCTGACTTCACTCCATCAAGGACATCTGCAAGAGGAGGTAGAAAGCAACTTCTATCCTCAAGGACCCCCACCACTCAGGCCATGCCCTTTTCACTCTGCTACCATCGGGGGAAAAGGTACAGGAGCCTGAAGACCGGCACCCAGCAGCACAAGGACAGCTTTTTCCCCACTGCCATCAGATTCCTGAATGATCATTGAACTACAGACCTTGCCTCACTTTGTCTTTTCGTGCACTAATTTTATTTATCGTTATACGGTGGTTTATATGAATGTTTCCTCCGTGATGCTGCTGCAAAACAATGAATTTTGTGAATTGTTCATCACAATTCATTCTCACTTTGTTGCGTTATGGCAGACACAAGTTAAAGCATATCATGTTATATTTTTTTGTATCATTATGTGACAGTAAAAAGATTTTTTTTTAATTTAGACATCGACCATGGTAACAGACCCTTCTGGCCTATAAGCCTGTCTGCCCAAATACCTCAATTAACCTACAACCCTGGTAGGTCTTGAAGGGTGGGAGGAGACTGGAGCAACCGGAGAAAGCTCACAGAGACAGGGGGAGGATGTGCAAATTCCTTATAGACAGCGCTGGATTCAAAACCCGGTCGCTGGTGCCGCAGCGCTAAAACGTGCCTTCCCCACTAGTTAGTTTCTTCGTACTTCTCTCCTAATGACTACATAAAATCATTTTTTTAAATGGTGATTTCAATCCGTGCCCCTCCATTAAACATGCTATGGCCCCAAGGAAGGGGGCTGTATAGCCCCGATTGAAAACAGCTGATCTAGAAGTATTATATGACTCAGTTTGGCACATTTCTGAGAATGATAATAATCTCTGAATAAATACTTTTATTTTTATTGCTGGGTTATTTCAGTTGCACATTTTGTCATTATTTCACCAATAGTAGAATGCAGTTATAAGGCTCAGGTATATGAAAAAAATAATGCGACAATTTCAGGCAGCTTCTTGTATCTTTCAAAACAAGATTTTTATGTCACACAAAATCGCTGTGAATAGATTTAGAGTAAATTTATACAATTTCACATTTAACAAGGCTGCAAACTCTCCTGTTTTCTTTGTTATCTAGAAAGTTTTTTTGACAGTTTAGTGCCTATGATTTGATCCAATATCTCTCCATCTAAAATCATTCATACACATCGAGACCTTACTGTTAAAATATTTCAGTCACCGCAGCAAATGGTAATTGAGCTTAAAGGACACCATCTTAATACAATTACTTGTATTAATTAGATTCACTCCTACAACACATTCCCCATCAACCTTTATTCTACATTTAAACAATCCATTCCATTCCTCAAATTGAATTCAAGACCATAGTTTAAATTAAAACTTAGGCATACAGCACAGTGACAGGCCCTTCCTGCCCACAAGTCCGTGCCGCCCAATTATGCCCTATTGACATACAATCCCAGTATGTTTTTGAACAGTGCAGGGAACCAGAGCACCCAGAGGGAACCCACATGAACACGGGGAGGATGTACAAACTCTTTACAGACAGCGCCGGATTTGAACCTGGGTCGCTGGCGCTGTAACAGCGCTGCACAAACTGCAACGCTAACCGTGCCACCATTCATTCATAAACCATGTCAATGCTGTGATGTTTCTTTTATTGAAATAAAGAAACTTGGGTTCTTTTAAAACAACTATACTTTATTAATTAAAGTGCACACATGACCTTGTGAAGACATCCATTTTGAATCCAACTGAGCTGCAGCAACTAGTCTCTGACTCCCTCTAGAGATCAAGAGTATCACTAGCACTCTATCACTACAAATGCCTCAAGTTGATTCCCAGCATCCCACCATTCTTCTTTATCTAAGCCATTTAAACCTATTGATTAGATTTCAGCTTTTAATTCACTCCAGATAGTTTCAGAGCATACCATACATATGCGTGTAATAGTCTAATTTTGTGGACCAATTTTTAGTGTAAAATTTAGGGGGGGGTTGACTATTACATGCCTACTACTTACCCTGGGCAAAAGTGCTTGCGTGGTTCAATGTGTCGAGAGCTTAGATGGGCAGGCTGCCGGCACCAGGTGGTACATTCGGGATCTGCAATGGGCGGGCGGTCCAGGCCTGGGCAAGAATCTACAATCAGCGTGTCAGGTGCTCAGATGAGTGGGTGGCCGGGGTCTAGGGGAGAGTCCGCGATCGGGGTGTCAGGAGCTCCGATGGGCAATCGGCCAGGGCCTAGGCGAGAATCTGAGATTGGGGTGTCAGGAGCTCCGATGGGCAGGCGGCTGGGGCCAAAAATGTGGGGGAGGGGGCATCAACTTTTACATAGTATCAACTATTATATGGCATATATACAGTATATGAGCATCCTGAATT